>NW_021940682.1:845091-880419 GCF_001715985.3 Manacus vitellinus | reverse complement strand
AAAAAAAAAAAAAAAGGAGTTGTATTTTCTTCTTTGAGCTTTAGTTTCAGACAGAGCTATAGTTATTAGATCACGCTGGAATTATACACAGTTTCTGTAAAAGAGTGTGCAGCTTCCAAACCCTGGAACCAAACGGACAGATATCATCTGACTGATTTTTGTATTAGTGTAAGGATAAAGCTGTATTACTGAATAGACTCATCTGGAACAGAAAAACAAATTGTAGCCGTAACGTGCTTACTGTGTCACTTAGGTCTTTGTGTGCCTGAGATGTTTAAGGGTTAGCTCTGAGTGAATGCATTTTTATGCATAAAAGATGAGGCTGCCTTTTCCATCTGTGAGCAAATGCTGTTTCCCAGTAAACAGAACCCAGCAACTGTTACCTGCAAGTGTTATCTTGCCTAAGATAAGAGGGTGATCCCTGTGTCAGGAGCATGGCATTAGGCTAATGAGAATTTACCTGTCTGATGCCAAAGAACATGTATTCCTATATGGAGCCTGACATCTGTGCTATCCTTTGCTTCTCATATTGTTGTCCCTTTAGGGTGAGCTCATATATGACTCATTCTTGTTGTTAACACTAGAAGGAAGTCGTCTTGCCTTTTCATTTGTTGTAGACAATTATAGTTATTTTAAGTCTTACGTTAAAAACAGTTAAAATTGTTACAAGCAATCAACACTTGTGTATGCAGGAAAAAAAACCCAAATCCTACCCAAGTCTTTGGCGTGGTCATTATTATTATTATCATCATTATTGTTGTTAATGTTGGTATTATCATTATTTAGTGATTTTGGTTACTTACATTATGGTGGTGTCTATGTGTGTACCACACCTCAATTGTGCATGATGTTGTATTAATGCAGTAAAAAAGAGGTCAGAAAAGCTTGCAGCCCCTAAGTGAAACATTCCTCATTGTATTCATAATACAGAGCAAATATTCCATACTGTTACCTCTGTTACTAATGTTGGAGGCATGTGTAGTCCTACATAAGGAGAGGGTTTTTTCCAGTGCCTCTTTGTGTGTGCCAAATACACCTATACAGAATTTAATCAGAAATACTTTCTTTCAGTGGCTATGGCTCCCCAACATTTGCTCAGCCAGAGAGGGAGCAGAACTCAAGAACAAGTGCGAAAGCTCTTTATGGTAAGACAGCAAAATTCTCTGAACTTCTGTGCTAAATTGTTGCTTGAATATTGATTGATTGTGATGTCATGGTGGAAATATTTTACACACATTAATCTGAAGGTGTATGTACATACACATAGGTGTCTACGTCAACTAAATTAAATAAGAAAGTGATTTTATGCCTACTAAAACAAACTAAGCTAACTAGTTTTACAGTTTACTAAGCAGAGAAGTCCCCCCTGCTCATTTTTAAGGCAACAATGTGTAAAGCATTTATCACAAAACTAAGAGTGATCCCATAACTAAGGTATGTACCAAGGAGAAGGCATTCAGGAGCCTAGCTTGTGCTATAGGTTTGATTCATGACCTGTGCCATGCCCTGCCTCCCCAGATTTTATCCCCTGCTAGCAGAAAAGGGATTTACAATATTATTCTTCTTTGACACAAGAATTTGATGGAAATTAGTTTTGATGTAGCAGATTTGGAGTCCTGTTTGGTGTGTTGTTTTCAAGAGGCTTTGTGACTGTCAGATGTGACATTACAAATGCCTAAACGCTGGTGCACTTACCAACTACAAATGCTGGTATTTGTCTTGGCTGTACTACTCTGTAGCCCAATGCCAAATCACTGTGGAGGCAGAATGTAGTCAAGTTCCTTGCCAGCCAAATTACACCATTTTCAGGTCATCCTCCTCCACTGTGAATGCATCCTGCTGATAGCTGTGCTGGTAATGGAAACAGAAGCAGCAGTGAGGCTGGGAGATGTTCTGCTGTGTAAATCTGTGCCTGTTGTTAAATGCTCTTTTGGAAGTCAGTGCAACTGGTGAGACTGGAAGCAGGAGGTTTGCAGTGAGAACCTGGTCCTGTGCAGGACTCCTGACACCTCAGCCTGCTCTGCCCTCTTGCATCTGCCACCTCTTTTACTGGTTAAACTGGGAAGCTCAAAGAGCAGTGGCTGATAACTGAAAGGTGCCAAATAGTAACTGATCCTTTCTCCCTCCTGTTTGGCTGGGAGTGACCTCAGAGGTTAAGGGAGGGATGGCAGCATGATTTAAAATCTTAGAATTGTTTAGGTTGGAAAAGACCTTGAAGATCATCGAGTCCAACCATTATCCCAGCACTGCCACGTCCTCCACTGAACCCTGTCCCTAAGTGCCACATGTACATGTCTTCTAAATACCTCCAGGGATGGTGACCCAACCATTTCCCTGGGCAACCTGTTCCACTGCTTGGCAACCCTTTTGGTGAAAACATTTTTCCCTAAATATCCAATCTAAACGTGATGTTGCATGTGAATCGTTCTGAGTTAAAATTTACTATTTTTTAGTGGTGTGCTACAAAAGTCAGTCCCTTCACACAGTGCTGAAGGCAGGAACTGCAACTGAGGAAAATTCTGAACTGATCATTTTGAGCAGTGATTTCTGCATCCTGTATGGGTTCACTCAACAGGCTGATTGCAAGTGTTGACAGAAATAGTAGGTGGTAACAGAAACAAGCAAGAGACTTTGCGGAAAACTCTTAGCAGGTTATTTCTTTATGAGATGTTATGAGAGTGTTGTGATTTTCTTCTTCATTTGAAGTCATCATCATAATTTTTCAAGAGTACATGTAGCAGTATCAGTGTCTTAACCACGTCCTTTAATCTTTGCGGGCTTTTAAAATAATGTCTCTCTGACCTTTTTCATATCAGATGTGATGGGGTAGCCATATATCAGTAGAAGATGGGGACAAGTGAGTAAATGTGATGTATAATGGTAATCAGCCTTTTACTTCCAAATTACTTAATTGAATTCAGGTAGTAATTGAAAATGCTTGCCATGTAACTGCTGTGTGGTGGCTCCTGTAAAATTAATTGTTGATCTTAGTTCTCTTCTGTTGCTGGTAGATGTATAACAAAAGTGTAGCTGCAGTTGCCAGGAACTGACTGAAGTAGCAGACTCAATTATATGGGAGCCCCAAGTGAATACATATTAGCACAGCTTTTAGAGTGGAGTTTGCACATTTTACTGCTTCTGCTCTGTTTTATATACATAAATAATTAGGCTGTCAGTATCACCAAATATATGAACTAGAGAGAACAAGGAAAACACCTAAAACCTTTCTCAAATTCAGGGCGACTACATTTTTATCTAATTTTTAACAACTAATTTACTGTTCTGCTGCATCCCACATTTGCCTCTTCTTCCTTTGTGGTGTTAAGGCTTTTTGTGCATGCTGTCCCAGAGGGCGGAAAGCAGTTGAGTGATTCTGGAATTGTTAAAATGTGTTAAAAATGCTTGTTATAAAATACGTTATTTATAATTAATAACTAAAATATTTTATTTTAGAGGCATGAGACTGAAATCCTATAAAGCAGATTGGAGGCATCTTAGCTTTCTTTTTATATTTTATGTTATGTACATATATATTAAATGTATGTATTTTATGTGAATAAAGCTTATATGTTTAATAGATTCACTGGTACTATACAGGAAAATATAATTTTACTGCAAAATAAAATGGAGTATGTTTTTTTGCTTTGATAAAATGTGACAATGTGACGTTAGCAGCAAACTTTGTCCATGACTAACTTCTTTTCTTGGAAGACTTTGGAGTGTCATTTGGACTAAGCTGCCCATCCATAGGTATCAAAAAATGAGGATGGTACCTGGGCTCATAATTGACCATTAGATCTTGAAGTCAGTTTCTTGCAAGCACTGTGAAGACTAAATTAAAATAATAATAATTATTATTATTATTACTACTTATTATTACTACTACTACTTATTATTATTGTTGTTGTTATTATTATTACTATTATTATTATTATTATATGTGTTTATGTATATATATACTCACAGGCATGTTTATGTCCTGAAGTTTGTCTCTTAACTCTCAGTGCTGAGGTGATTCATGATTGTTTAGGTTGGCCACGGTACTATGGGAAATGAGGCTGGGATTTTACTGGTGTTTCTGACAGTTCAGTTAAAAACTAGACCAGAGCCATCACTGTCTCTGATGGGGCTATCTGATAGCAAAAACTTCCTTGGAATTGCCTTTTTTCCTGTGTCAAATGATCCCTTTGTTTTCACTTACTTCCTTCCTGAAATGAACTGTTTTCTATTTGCATAATAAATCTCCCTCTGAGCTGGGAAGGAAGGTGTCCTCTGCACATTCTTATGGGGCTTATTTCATCATTTACTTCCTGATCTTTCCATCTGAAATGGGTTTTGGCTTGTACTGTCATCTGTTGTTCTAGCATTGGCTTCTCCATCTGTCTTCAGCAGCTCTGCTTTGTGGGGAGATTTTGCAGCATCATTTCAGGGCTGTGATGGGGGTTTGCCAGCGAGTGACACAGTGTGGAGCAGCCTCATTCCCCAGGAAGAGAGAGCCAGTGGCTCACTCCAAATTGTTAGATTATTTTACAGCACAGAATTGAAAGATGCTGCTAAAATTGTCTTCACACCACATCAGAGAAGACCGAGTGTGTTATTATACACTGTGTTTATATTCTCATAGCTGTGATTAGGTGCTAGAATTGAGATTGCCTGTTACTTTTGCATTGTTCAAATACCTCATTCAGAGCAAGACCTGTAGTGTAACAAATTCAAGGGAATCACAAGCAGATCATAGATGAGTCCTTTGAAAGAAGTTATCCATGTAACATGCTTGTATTGTTTAATAGTCAAATGAATTAAATTGACAATTGACTTCTAAACAACACACTTTCTTTGACAGCTAGTTCTACGTAACCATCATGTCATAAATCTCTGAAAGTGACAGTGTTTGCTCCTCTGAAAATGAGACTTGTTTTGAACTCAAGTTTTGACCTTTCTCCCCGGATGTTCAAGTCATGTCTCCTGCACTTTGCTCTATCTCACGCTGAGTTTTTCCAGCTGCTGCAGTACATTCTTAAAGGGCTGCCAGCAATCAGTCCAACACAGATACATGGTGGTAAACTAAGTATTGGGCTTTTCTGCTTGATGATGTGTTGTAATAATTTATACTGTTACTTCTGGATTCTTAGGACAGCTTGTGAGGGAGACTGATTCAGTGTCTATGTGGATTGCCATCAGATTTCAGAGCTGTGTCTCTTTGTGCACTGCACAGACAATTTCCAGTTGGGCTATGGAAGGAGAAGATATGGAAGGGTACAGAAGGGTAAAGGAAAGGATGAATATCTACCTTTACCCTCCTTTGTATTATCATAACCATAGCATCGATAACATTTATTACATCTTACCTGTGCAAATATTTGTAAGACACTGGTAGAAGTCTAGGCATCAATATTCCTCACTTGCCTTTTAGGAACTGAAAATTTATTGTGCTTAAATATATCCCTAGCCAGCACTACCCATGCTTCAGGTCATGTTAAGACACAACCTGAGATCTTTTGCTTCTGGTAAGAATTTTCCCTACCTAGATAAAGACTTTGATTTTTCTCCCTGTGGTCTTCTGGACAGTGGCACAGAGCCAGGCTATGGTAGAGTTTATTAAGCAATTTTGTAATTTGCCATATTGCTGCACCCCCTTCCAGTTGGAAAATGGGTGAGACAGGACTCTAGCTATGCCAAGGTCTGTTCATAGCACTGCCTCAGTGGACCCTGGGCAGTACTGTTGTTTTTGTCTGAAATTGTGGAATAGTTGCCTTTCCAAAGTATGAAATGATCCTTCACAGAAATAACTGTGAGAGCTCAAGAGTTCTCAGTGTAGTGGGGATAAGGACCGGAATGAGTGATGGCAATCTCCAGTCCTATTTATCTGTGCCATGTTCTGTGTAGTGGTGTTTTTGTCTTGGCTAAAAGTCTTTGGTTAAGAAGTTGCGTTTTGTTTTCTGGTGTTTTAGATGCTTTCAAAAATGGTCTAAAATCAGTACCTTTTAACATGTTTTTGAAAACAGAAACATGGTCTGTTCCTGATTGGTGAATTCAGTAATTTCACAGAACATGAATAGCAGTAACATCTGTCCCTATCAGACAGTGGCAAAAACACTAGTTTCCATAGGTCAACATTTCTGTTCCTCTGGAAGTTTTAGTAGCTGGTAGATCTTATATTCAGGACCTATGAGTGAAATGTGGACCTATGTGCCGCTTTTAAGTTTATTGTCATTGTGTTGTAAGAGACTTTATTTTACTCAAATTCCCCTGGACTGCATTTGCTGTAGATTGTGATTAAGAATTTAATTTAAGTATCTTCTGCCATGATTCATTGATTTTTATTTTTTTTCTTTTACCAGAGGGAAAATCCTTTGGTTAAATGGTGTACAACACACCAGCAGGGTTTGAACTAACTGTGGTATTGAGGTTGTGCTGTATTCTAAGTAGTGGATGTAAGAGCTGCAGTAAGTAGAGAATATAGAAAAAAAATCAATAGTTTTGGTAGTTTTATTCATCCTTTGATAGTTTTATACATCGTATCTGGAAGTCTCTGTTGTATTTCACTTTAGCTTTAATACTCTCCCTGTATTTCACTTTAACTTTAATAGCCTATTCATGCATGAAGGGACCCGTGAGAGGCTGAGGTTGATTGGGAGGATCAGGAGAGTGAAACAAAACATACAAAACATTATTTTGTTTTTGGTGTCAGGGCTTGACCCCAGCCAGCAACTGAGGACCTACCCATTTGCTTGCTCATTCCCCTTGTCTGCTCCTGTAAACAGACCAATGCCCAGACTGCCTGGGCAAGAAGTTTTTGGAAAGACTACCCACCAGTTTTATTGCTGATCATGACAGTATACAGTGTGGTCAGATGGGATCAGCTGTCCCAGATGTGTCCCCTCCCCACCTCTTGTGCACCCCCAGCCCACTTGCTGGGGCAGCAGGGTGAGAAATAGAGAAGGCCTTGGCACAGCAGCAGCTAACTGTGCAGATAACATCCTTATGTTATCAAGACTGTTTTGGTCACAGATCCAAAATTAACTCCATCCTAGCAAGACCCACTACCTTCAGTGCATCTGCAACTTCTGTTGCTTTTTTTCAATATTAAAGTACGTGTTACTTGCATTTGAAGATAGTGTGATAAATCAGGAGATGTTTCAGAGTTTCTGTAAAAGCAGTGAGATTATTATTGATAGATAATCTGTCACTTTGATATATGAAAGAGTTGGGAGGTGGAAGATACATTTTCAGAAGAATGGCAACGGGCAACTCTGTAGGAAGAGAAAAAGAAGCTATATATGGATGAAAAAGACTGTGAGGGTCATGTGCTCAGATATATCTGACTTGGAAGTGGAAACAGAAGTGTTGAAGGAAGGAGCAGGCAGTCCCTTATGTCATTGAGATAAAGGAGGACAGAGAACAAGTTTGCAGGCTTATAACAATTTCCCTGGAAGTCCAGGGCAGTGGAGCACATCAGCAGGAGGGGTTGCAAAAGGGTTTGTGCCCTTTCTGATGGCAAGATGAGAGCTTATGGAGGGTTTAGGTAGAATCTGGGACAGGAGCCAGGCACTAGGAGAAAGCGGAGTTCGAGATTTAATTTTGAGCTACCAGCAAAAAACCATGGGAGAGGGGACATGTTCTAGCCAGTCTTTTCTTATTTCCTTTTCTTTTTGACCTCATCCAAGAATCATAGTGTATCCTGAGTTGGAAGGAACCCACAAGGATCATTGAGTCCAACTCCTGGCCCTGCACAGGATACTCCAAGAGTCACACTCACACCATGTGCCTGACAGTGTGATCCAAACACTTCTTGAACTCTGCCAGGCGTGGTGCTGTGACCTTCCCTGGGGAGCCTGTTCCAGTGCCCAGCGGTGGTTTTTTGGGAGAAGGGCCTACAGGATAACAAGAAATGGTGGTTGATGCCCCAAGCTTGTCAGTGTTTAATAGGCATTTGGACAGTGCCCTTAGTAACATGCTGTAGCTTCTGGCCAGCCCTGAAGTGGTGAGGCTGTTGGACTGGATGATTCAAATGAAATATTCTGTTCTACTCTAAATGATAACTCAGTTCTCTAGCAGGTTCTCATACTCATTCTACCCTCATGAAAGAAATAAATTGGTAAATTGGAGTTGATCTCAGTATGGACTGTCAGTTGTTTTGTTTATTGACACAAAGAGTGATTGACTTTTGTTAATTGGAAATTTTATTGAAGCTCTTGTGACCATTATGTTATAACTAATAACGCAGAACTAGAGGGGCTGTCCTTGGCTCTCAAGTGTAGGCAACCACAGATTTTATTAACATTCAGAAAGCTCTCTCTCCTCTATAAACACTCTTGTTCTCAACATGGCATGAAAACCTTTCTGTCATGTGTAATTGTGAATGTTGTGGTGCTCTGTGGAAGAAGATGTGTTAATCAGTATCACAAATGGTTTTGGAATTCCTGTCTTATCGCAGGACAAAATTTATGTGGAGCAGAATAAGGAATCTCTTGCAACACTTAACTGTCTGCTTTTTATTCCTTTGGAGCCTCTACATATGCCAGACTTTCTTTTTATTATTTGAGATAACTCCAACTATTATTGTTTGCAGCATTTATAAATCTTACAGTGGATGTAAACTTTCTTACTGTTGTTAAATAGAATAAAAGTTATATTTTTGTTCACCTGAAAGAAGATAATAGCAGTCAAAACTGAATATTTGATACATTGTTAATTGAAACAAGGGTCTTTTTTTTTTTTTTTTTAAAGCATATATTCTTACTGGACAGCATTTAATTAGCATTTACAGTCCATAGCAGAAGACTGTTAACTGATCCCCTTAGAGATGCAAATAATTCTATTTAAACTAGATACTGCTTTTTAATCCCCTTGTTTTGTTAGGAACAGATGGACTTTACTTCTTCAGATCATCATCCAAACAAAAAAAGAAAGGTAGCAAATGAGACAGTACTGCTTTACTGACTGGTGTGCATGTGTATGTGTGTGTGTGTGTGTGTCTGTTGTGGTTAAAAAGACAATCAACTAAAAAAAATAATTTAAGTAACATGCTGCAAAAGCAGAAATGGTTGTTACAGTTGGAACCAATGATAATCCTCTGCCTTTCAGAGGGATTTCAGAACAATGGATAATGAAAGTGAGATATCTGATTTGAAATTTGCACACACCTAGCTGAAAATTCTGATAATCTGTGTTCTTAAATTGGAGTGTTTGCAGTGTGCATTTGTCTTGCTAAAAGAAGCTGAGTAGCTGCTGTGCAGGAGCAGGATGGCTCTGTTGCATGAGTGGAGTGGTGTTTTCCACCATGGGGAGAGGCTCTTCTTCAAGTCAGTGACGTATTTCAGAAAATGTGTTGTTTTTCATGAAAGTTTGTTTTCCTTGAGAAGGGGAGAGATAGTGGTATGTTTATAAAAGGTGACAAATGCTTCTACAAGTGATGTCTGAAAACGAGGGCACTGCTGTCTTTGTCAGCACCTGGAATTCCTGTATGAAGGAACCCTGGTCACAGAAGAGAGTTTTGCAGTGTGGCTTTTGTAGTGTCCTCACTGCAGATGGGGACTGTATGTCACAAACCATGCACTTGGTAACATTTACCATTTTTTTAAATTGCAAAAAGTAATTTAAGCTTCCTGCCAACAAAATCACGCACTTTTATTTTACCTCCAAGTATTTCAGGTATGATTACATTGATGTATTTTGTATGTAGATCAGGTACTTTGCTTCCGAACAAAATCCAACTGCCTATTTTAATTGAAAATCAGAAATCAAAGAAATTGGCTATTTGCAGAGTTTCCATAGACCTCTCTTGGTCATGTCACCCAGTGACTTTCCCAAAAAAAAGCTCCTGATGTTCCAGATCAGGTGCTTAAGTGGTTATAGTGATAAAAAACCCAAACCTTCCATATGTTGCATTAATTTTTTTTCCACTTAAGTTGAAAAGTTTTCTTCAACATTCATCTAAATTCATTATTTTGTGGTATGGGTCCATGTTGTGCCTTCATCTTGCTTTTCCCCTTCCCTCCTCTCCTGGTTTAATATTAATCTATTTTATTGAGTAAAAGACAAATGATATTTCTGATTTTGCAGCATTGTGTCTTGCTGAAAAGTGTTTCTGTTTAGAGATATTTTGGTGTGTATATGTATATTTCCATGCATATTTCTACATTATTAATTCATCGAATTGAATACTTTATGAAGAAATAAAGGATGAGTCAGGTCTGTTTTGTGTGTGGCTTTGCTGTTTTGCAGATTTAACATAAGTATATGTATATATCAGAAAACACTTTTGCTTTCGAGGACACTCAATGCAAATATAGTAAGCCTGATGCTAGTTACTATATTGCCACTAAAATGGCAACCCAACTATATCCATAATCAGGCTTCCCAACAAAGTGTTTTCAGTCAGAACACTGCTCCCCTCCAGTGTCCTGACTCACTGGGATGAGATAACTGGCTTTTGTTTGCACCCACCAGCCTTCTGTTACCATTGTTGATGTGAGAATGGTCCTTGTGCTGGACCGTGTGGGGGTGGAGGTATTTTCTGTTGAAACACAGAAATTAACCGCAGCTTATCTCCTGTTCTCATGTACACAACTTGTCTAAAGTATCTCTTGAGAAACGGTCAAAGCATCAGGGTAAGAAATTAAACGAATAATTATTCTTTCTTTTCCTCCCACCTCTAGAACAAAGGAAGAATTATGCACGAGACAGTGCCAGCAGCATATCCGAAACGTCACAGTATCACGTAGAGGTGAGATGAGCAGTGATACACCAATTACAGCCTTCAGTTACGTGCAGCTTTTCTTTTTTTTTGCCCTCATGATTTCTGAGGATACGTGTGCTTGAAGGCACATGCATCTTCCAAAATATCCTGCCAGCCCGAGGTCACTTCAGAATAGATTACAGTGAAATGTCTCAAATTCTACAGCTTTGCCATAATGAGCTGAAATTTTAGATACAGAAGAATGTAAGCAAAGTTGTGTGTGGTTTGGCAAAGGGACAGGACTTCTCAATGGGGTATCAATTCAACGTGTTGTGCTGCCCTGTCTCTGAACCTGGCTCGTTACAAAGATGAGGCGGAGCTGAATAACACCGTGCTGTTGGCGAGGCACACTGGATGATATTTAAAACTAATACTTTGATCAGATATAATCAGCAGAGGTATTAGAATATTCCTCAAGAGCTGAGCGTTAACCCCTAAAAGCCTGAGTTAGTCTAATATACAGTAGTTAAATATTCTGCCTGCAGAATATTCTTCCCCAGTATGAAGTGCAGAGTGTGTACTCACTGTCTTAAGTTGCTTTGCAGAATTACTGCGTGCTGCTGTCATATTTTATCCAGGAATAAGTATATTTAAAATAGTCTGCAAAGTAAGCCTGAGTGCCTGTTAAGCACTTTTGAATGCAGCACCTCATTTTGTAGTCTTACTTTGACTCAAACTTTCTCCTCCTGCCATCAGACCAGTTGTCATGGGTAAAACCAAGTCTTGCAAATACCATGTATTCTCAGCTCCTTTTTGCTGGGTTTTAAATCAACTGTAAATTGTGAGATCATATGCAGAAGAGTCTTAATTTCAAGTGCTTCAATCCTATGATCAGCTTGCAAATGAATATGTGTGTTGCTTCTTATTGCCTATTTTTCTTTGGTTTCTTTATAGGAGTTTTGGTCCTGTACTGGCATAGCAATTAGTACTTGTGTTTGGAGTCTAAGCATTCCTGTGTGAGCAGCCAGTAGAGAGTTCATTTCACTTCATTTCTTTTAAATATTTTGATTATATGCAGTTTACACCTACCTTCCTCTCTGTAATTACTGAGTGCCATTATCCTGTAACAGAAGAAAGCACAGTTAATTTTATTTATTTATTTATTTTTGAAAGTTATTTAGAACACAGATGTACAAGCATATATTACTCTTGGTTCAGCTTGAATGAGTGTTATCAGATCTTCAATAAGAATGTGAAGCTGGATTTATGCTTGAATAAAATGAAATAATTTTGTGGGTTTTCTTGCATGGTTGGCATGTTGAAGGAGAAATTACCACCACCATAACGACAGGGAAGCCAGCTGAGGTGATGTTTGGGGAGCAGTGTTTAGTTTCTAGATCATTAATTGAATCTGGAGAATATTCCGAGAACAACACTAGTTACTATACTACATTTCTATGTTCCACAATAACATGACTGTCCATAAGGTACCCTAGTTAGATGCAAGCCCATCCTGGTTGCCAGCAGCACACTAACTGGCAGCCCTGGAAGAGGTGAGGACACTCCAGGTCAAGGTGGTGGTGGAGGTGCATCGGCAGCGTGTTTCTGGGAAGCTTCTGCTGGCACCTCCTGAATTCAGCTTGCCAAGAGGGACAGGTTTTCACTCCTCAAGAAAGCTAATTAAAACTCATGGTTTAATTCCAGCTTTGATACCTGAAAGATGTCAGAATATGCCTTCAAGTCTAACAGCTTAGCACAGTGAGGAAATGACAGAGGATGGCAAACAGCGAGCTAACAAAAATCAGGTGACTTAAAATGGCATTATGGGCTAAACAACCTTTCTGATGTCTTATAGGTGGAATCTGTCATACACAAAGGCACTTTTATTCATGAATAATTTGCATTGCTGTTTCCTGGCAGTTTGAACACTGACACTCCTGAACAATAGGGAAAATTGCAATCATAATTTCTTTTAAATGTGTGTTTCATTCACCAGCACTTGACCACGTTTGTTCTGGACCGAAAAGAGGCAATGATTACAGTAGACGATGGAATAAGAAAGCTGAAATTGTTGGATGCCAAAGGCAAAGTGTGGACTCAAGATATGATTCTTCAAGTGGATGACAAAGCTGTCAGTTTGGTGGACTTGGAATCAAAGGTAAGATCTGTGAGTGACAGTCTCATTTTCAGAGAGAAAGGAAAAGGGAGCAGCAGAAAAATGATGTATGTGGGATTGAGGGCTTTAATTAGCTTATTATCACTTCCCCTTTTTCACTCATGCAGCTTTTCTGAGATCAGGACACTGTATAGTAAGGTGGTGTTTTGTGTTTCCTTTTTTTCTTTTCTTTTCTGGCAGAATGAACTGGAGAATTTTCCTTTAAGCACAATTCAGCATTGCCAAGCTGTGATGAATGCATGCAATTACAATTCAATTCTTGCATTGGTATGTAAAGAACCAACCCAAAACAAGCCTGATTTGCATCTTTTCCAATGTGATGAAATTAAGGTAAGACAATAATGGAGATCTGCTATGACTTATTTGAATAGGGGAGATTTTATGAATTGACAAGTCCAGTGAATAAAGTCAAATGAGCTGATTCATAGAAAACAGTTCTGCACTTTTATTCTTATAAATATGCCATAAGTTTAATGCACTTATAATATCAACACTACTTATAGTATATTAGAAAATGTAGTGTAGTACATGTTGCAAGAGAGTGGTCTAGTTTGTAAGCTGAATCCTTAGTGCATGTTCAAATACACCCTTACTATAAATACTGGTTCTTGGGCTCCATAGCTGTTAATTTAGGTTTCCGAATGTGTAAAGCTCTGAAAAACGTCTATGGTTTGCATTCACACTTCTGAAAAGAACAGTTTAAAATAGTCTGAGTTATCTCAAATTTATCTTATAATGTGCAATGAACTCATGTGAGCCCTGAATCTCACCTAGTTTTCCCCCCTTTTTTTTTTCCTCTTTTTGTTGCTGAAATATTAAATATTTTCTGTATTCTCACCTCTCTTCATCTCTGCTCTGCTGGAGAAGTCATGAAAGGGAAAATAGTACTTGCAGGAAGGGCAAAACAAGGAAAGAGATTTGATTGTCTCTGATTAAAATATTATCTTCAAGTGTAAATTATTTTTTTAGCATATTCTGCAATACCTCTTTATTTCCAGGGTTATAAATTTTAACTTCTGTTAGTTATACTCTGTAATAGGCATTTCTTTAAATTCAAATGGGTGATTTCATGGGGATTTTTTTAATTCCTTTGTAGTAGTTTGTGTCATTGTCTTGAAACAACAGATTGCCAAATCACCCTGTGCAACCGTTTTGAAATTGGTATAATGAGGGTGGTGTGAAGATGACTGGCTAATTATGTGATTTACTGCATAGAATTTGCTGTTTCAATGGAAAGTGGGATTCTGTCAGAAGTTCAGGTGGCATTCTGTTAAATAATGCAGGGATCCCTTTTAGGGTCTGTTTGGACTCAACTTCCCAGAATGTAGAGGAGGTCTCTTTTCTTCAGACTTTCATTTTTTAAGTTGTTCCTCTGTATAGAAATCTATGCACAAATAAAAATGTAGAGTATATAAGCATGACTTGGAAGTCCAGGATCTCCCTTTTCTTCTGAGGTATTGCTTGAGTCTCTGACCATACCCCATGTTTTTTTTCCTTACCCATGAAACTCGTCTGGTTTTGAAGGTTTAGGTCTTTCTCCATTGGCTTTTTCCTGCTTTCAATTAGAAGTTACCATGAACTGCAGGAGCTGCTGCAACAAAAATTAGTTAAAATCAATACTATTTGGGGCATTCAATATTTTCTAAGCAAGAAAAATTTTAAATAATAAATATCGAAGGATTAATCGAAGGATTAATGGAATCCTTCTGGGTTTAAGTTCCTCTGATCCCCTAAAGTTTTTTTCTATTAATTCTGTAATCTTAAGGCATCCTTCATAAATATTCTGCAGTGCAATTCATTATAGCCTGAGAAGTCCTTTAATCCAAAATTCAACAAAGTCTTCTGGTCCTAGCAGAAGTTCCAATTACATATTCCTTCCAAGAAGTTACACAGTCTTATGCATTATCAGGGTACTAGGAAAGACACACTCCTTGTAGAGACACTGACAGATTTGGGCTTTGACAGCCTTTGTAGGAAATTAATTTGTCAGCTGAAGACATGTAACAGAGCATTCTAAATCCTACGAGAAACCATGACCTATTTAATGCAAGATCTGTTAAAATAATGCTTCAGACATGCATCAAAATTTCACTTGTGGGCCGCTGGTGGAGGCATTCTGCAGTTATGGAGGGGCAGGAACCCACAGATTAGGGAATGTTCTGAAAAATTAATCTTCTGTTACATCAAAGAGGAATTGGAACCTATCATTATTTCTGAAAGGGAATGGTATAATGAGTTACTTTTCTAATTATGCTGCTACTATCTATAAGTAGTTTTGTTGCTTCTATATATAGTAGATTTTGGTTTTTTATAGTATAAACAAAATACTCGAGACAACCAAAAATTATATATGCAGAGGGAAACAGCAGCTTATGCAATAATGGGTGACATTAGATAATTACAGCTGTTCAGACAAATTTAGTATCTAGATTATGTCTAATGATCATGCTTGAGATTGGAGTAGTGACAAAAATACCAACTCCCAGGCTTTATTCTGTTGTTTGTTCTTTTTATGTGTAAAATAATTTGTCCCAGAACTTTTAGATAAATGTGATTTGATAGGGTATTTTCTAATCTAAAGGTCCTATACAGAAAGTGCACGAGGAAATATTTATTTCCTATATCTGGATACTCTAGACAATACCTGATGGTTTCTGCTTCTGTCTCTTTAGGCTAGCTTTATTCATGAAGATATTGAAAGTGCAATCAGTGACAGCAAAAGTGGGAAGCAAAAGAAGAGACTTGAAACACTGAGGTAAAAACCTAACTTCTTGACAGCGTATAGAATCAAATAGTGTGACAGCATTCAGAAGCTCTCCAGGTTTGCCTGCTGTATTTTGGGGTTTTTTTGTTTTGTTTTGGTTTTTTTTTTAGACTTAATAATATAATTCCAAAGCCCTATGTAGAGGTCTTGTTTTAATAATTTTCTCATGTTCTCTCAATTTATAGTGTCACTCTTACCTTTCCCAATTCCTCCTTAGTGATGGGAACAGCTGAGATCAAGATCACTTGCCAGAGGATGGCATTGCATGTCTCAGTTCTGCATATGGATCAAGTAGTTCAGAATTTAAATTACAAACATAAATGCCCCATAACTCCAAGTAAATAAGATTATGCTAAAAGGTTTTGGGATCTGAAAATGTTGAAGCAGCAATTGAAGATTGAATAATTTTCCTGCCTGCCTGTTTAATGATGCTGAAGACTTCTTGTTTCCCTGGTAGCAAAAGCTTCTTTGCCAGTTGGAAAATGTGGGGGAAAGAATCTTTTGGGTTCAGAGAAGATTAACACAGAAATGAGAGGTAGCAAACAGAGGCATAAAAACAAGGGCAAAAATATATTAGATATTGAATGGTGATGATAGTAGTTGGAATGTTAGTATATAGCTGCATTCTGATAGTATCTCTCAATATTACTTTTGTTTTCAGATAGAGAAGTCTCTGCTGGACAAAAATCATTAAATAAAATTACCACCATTATGTGAATGAGTTTATAACAGTTTTGGCTATCTGCTAAATTCTGATATGCCACTTATGAAATTTCCTGGAGCAAGGGACACTGCTATCAAAACAAAGCAAAACCCGAACTATGTCTAGCTTTATTTGCATTTTTAAAATCAGATAAGCAGACTTGACTCTTTGTGGGACCGTAGCAAACAGTTACAAGCACGAAGAGGCAATCCAGAGGGATTCAAACACGCCGGATGTGCTGGGAAACTAATGAGGTTCAATTGGGAGAAGAATGTGGGTCAGTACATCTGTTGGGACAAATAATCCGAGGTATCAGTCTCCGAGGGCTGCGAGGCCAAGAGGTCATGCGTGTGTGGCAGCTTAGTGCTGGTTACTCCCTGTCATGTCCTGTGCCTGCTGGCACTGGGTCACAGAGAGGGACCCTCCTGCCTGACATGACATTGTCGAGTTGCTGCAAGGTTATTAACAAGTGAAAGGACACTGGAGGAAGGAAAGGCAAAGGAAATACTTTGTTGTTGTTCACTGTTGAAAGGCCAAGCAGCATCTGACATTTTATGGTGGCCTTGTTGAATGCCGTGAATGAGGTGGGATTATAAAGAGATGAATTTAAGGTGAAGATCTTGCTTTTAAACAGAGGTGTGGAAAAGGGAGATGGGGGTCTGTATGACAGGAGCTGTTGGGATTTTGTTGTCTCTCGGTATCAAGCTGCAGAATGACTTCAAAGATTCCTCTTTGTGGTATTTAAAATGACAGTAAGAACTGGAAAAGTGGAAAATTGCATGGAAAGGGGAAACATTGATACATTTGTATCAAGGCAGGATGAATAGGTTGCTGTTGCAAAAAAGAAAATCATCCAGTAGAGTGGTGTTTGTTGGTAGAGTTTTAAGAAAAAAGGTGGTTGACGACTGGTCACATTTAGGGACTAAATACTTGTGATGGCTGAAAGGCAACTTCTAATCTTCTAATTTTCCTTCCCACAAAAGGCAAGTCCAGGCAGTAGGACTGCATATTGGGGTAAAAATGGCGCCTCCTTAACCCAAGCCACTGAGTTTAGCCATGTAATCTGGCAGGTCTAATCGTGTCCTTTGTCACTGCTGGGGGTTTCTCAGGTGGCAAAAGTTTGCTAACCCCATCATGGAGTGGGTTTCCTTCTGTGTTTAGTGTATTTACACACTGTGGTCTTGAGTAGGGCTTACTTGTCAGGTCTGCAGTAGAAGATGCAGGGAACCAAACAAGTGTTCCAGGTAGAGGCCCTGAGGCAGGGCCTCTGAGATAATGCAGGAATCCACTAAAAGACCTTGGGCAGCCCGGGAAGGAGAGAAAAGAAGCTGCTAATTCCTGTGAAGGAATACCTGTCTTGGGTACCTGCACTTAAAGATAAAAATAAGATAGAGAAAACTGTTTTAGGCTAACACCACTTATAGAATATATACCAGTATATATTTAGCAATAACAGTGTGTTGTTAAAAGGTTTGAAAGAAGTGTGTAAACTTAAAAGATGTGTGTAACAGTATAAAAAGTAGATCCCTGTGTGCCTTCTTTTCTGTACCTTAGAAATCAATGCGCTAAGTGTGATAAAAGTATGTTCATGTAAACATTGGAGGCCTTTTCCCGCCATTTATCCGGGGACGACGAGGATGAAGAATAAAGCCTCAAACTTACAGAGCAGTCAGATTGTCTTTCTTAACAACTAAAATACATCCAAAAAAGTGCCAGACTGCGTTAAGACAGATTTTTAGGCGTCGGCAAGAAGAGGTCCTTGCGAAGGTCTTCTCTGATTAAAGCACTAGAGAAATAGAACGTTTTTCCTTCAAGTGTCACTCGCGGGCTCTCTCCTCTCCCTCTAGAATGATCTCCAAAGCTGACAGTGCCATCCCTCCTCCGCCACGGGCACCGGCCCCGGTGCCGCCGGGGACCATCACCCAGGTGGACGTGAGGAGCCGCGTGGCAGCGTGGTCGGCGTGGGCTGCTGAGCAGGGCGACTGTGAGTATGGGGTGGCAAACAGCTGTTCTGGGCACTGCGTTTTTGTGGTGCCCGGTGAGAACAAGAATAATTTAGGAAGATCCTCTTTCATAAAGATCGCAGTAACCGGGTACAGAAAATGGTTGCACAAGGTCAGCCCTCTGCCCTCGCTGAGAGCAGATATGATTATTCTCTCAGACTGGTTTGAGATGCCCCGAGCCACTGTCCCCTGATCTGGGGAATGAGATCTGACTGTCATAATCTGACTTGTCATTTGCTTTCATTTATCCGTTTTCTGAATGTCTGTTCAGAGCTGCTTTTATTTGTGCTTAGCTGGGTGAGAGTGAGGGCTACTGATTTTAACCTGGGCTTCTTTGTGAACATGGTAGCATTCACAGAAAACAGTACTTTTGGAACCTATTGTTATTTCTGAAAGGGAATGGTATAATGAGTTACTTTTCTAATTATGCTGCTACTACCTATAGTAGTTTTGTTGTTTCTATATATAGTAGATTTTGGTTTTTTATAGTATAAGCAAAATACTTGAGACAACCAAAAATTATATATGCAGAGGGAAAAAGCAGCTTATGCAATAATTAGATGTTAACTTTCATAACATCTAATGATGCTCTCTTCAGTAATAAGGAGAGTGTAGGCCACATATTTTGGACAATTAAAGACTATAATCAGGGATTAAAAGGTGACTTGAGCATTATTTATTTATGGCACATATATCTTTGCACCATATCATTTAGCCTGTGTGGCTAAACTGGTTCTTTTTATTTTTTTTAAAGTTATTTTTTAAAGCCTTACCCAAGAAACGCTGTAGCGTTCCTAATCGGTTTGGATTGGTTTTGTTTGGTGGTTGTTGGTGGGTTTTTTATATCTCTAAGGGAAACATATTTTGATCAGATTTCTTTGAAAAAGTTCTTCAGAAAGAGTAAAGTTTCTTCTCTAAAACCGACTGCTAAGGTTAAGGTGAGGTCACATATGGTTTGTTTGTGTTCTTTTAATAATAGACACTAATTCTACTACTGTAGAATTAGAAGATCTTGAAGTCTTTATTATTTTTGGTTTATTAAATTATATCTGTATCACTTAACAAAGTTCACAACTATGCAAAGAAAACAACTGAAAATGTTCAGAGCAAACTGAAGTGTTAAGAATTATTTAATCTATGTATCTACAGTATTACATCTATCTTGGGTAATGGCTAACCTGTTCTTCTGCTTGACTTCTCACCTCAGAAAGGTTTCATTAGTTTGTTAAGTGTCATGCCAGACCAGTTGTGGATCTGAGTTCCTGCACTTCCTTTTATTCTACTCATGCAGATCTTTTCTAAAATGCATTTACTGAAATCCCACCTGTTCACAAACACAGTGCAGCACTTACTGTAACTTAAAAATGCAAAACTTACAATTTCTCAAAACATTCACCCTTGTTATTTTTAAACAAAAGTCACTGACTCTGTCCATTGTTATTTGTGAGTACTGGTTCTATCACATCATAACCTTCCATTTCAATGTTGCCAGAACTGACACTCCTTTTTGCTAATTGCCTTTTAGATCAAAATTGTCTCCAAAGTCATGGCTGCACTCTTTCTTGCTTACTTCTGCTGGAGAAGCTTTCAGCAAATTTTGCAAAATAGAGTGATTCCTAATTATGTTGTATTTATAACCTACCACTTTGTGCTGATTTTTTTTGATTTTTAGCTTCTGTGATTTCCTTCATTTATGCAGTTAAATTGACTGAAAGCACAGACTTAGCTTCTTTGTGAGACTTATCAGGATCAGGCATTAGGGTACAGGACTTTCAGTTATGTGGAGTCCTTGCAAAGTTAATGATACAAACAGTTTTGTCCATCTTTTCTCATAGTTCTATGGTTTAAAGCACAAGCTATATAGAAAATGTTATGTATAAATATACTAATTCCACATATATGGATGTTTTATTCTCTTCTTCCCTCTCTTGCAGTTGAAAAACACAGACAGTACCATGAGCAGGAAGAAACAGCAGAGATGATGGCAGCCAGGATTGACAGAGATGTTGTAAGTGGGAAACTACAAATGATGTTGCTTAATGTTTGTTAAATTTTGCAGCTCTACTTTGTGAGAAGACTTTTTCCACATAGTAAATTCAATTCTGGAGAAAAGCTTTCCAGGCAGCCTCTGCTTGTGTGGTAGATCTAAAAATGAACAGGTGGTAGTTCCTTTTCCTTAATTTTGTTCTTTAAACAGAAAAAAAAGTGTGGGGGAATGACAACACATTGAATGTGGTATAAAGTTTTCTGCTGTAAAGAGCTGGAAATACAAATTGTGATTTTTTTACAGTAGACCAGTTTTAGCAAACTATATAAGGAGTAAAAAATTCCATCAGTTTAGTGGGACTTGGATATGTGTAATATCTGGAAAATAAACATGATCATTTCTGGAGACAGGTGGACCACGTTTATTTCTAACCTAAAATTTTCTTGCCTATAAGCAACAACACTGGGGGTGTGTGAGATCAAATATTGTCCCATTTGTCAGTTGTAACTTTCTACTTTTCCACTCTCAGCAACATTCAGAGGGTCTTGAGAAAAGCATGTTGGGACCTGCTGAATTGTTGCCAGTGTGTTTTCCCCAGAGTCTCATTCTAGTCCACTTGCTCTTTGAAATCAGTTCTTCAAAGAGTACTTCTCTACAAATAGCTTAATTTGTAGGGAACTTCACCAAATAGCTTAACACTTAGTACTAAAGGACATTATGCAGTTATACCCTTTAGGAAAATGCTGTCCATTCAAATAATTAGGATTTTTTTTCATGTGCTGTGAGAGAGAATGTAATGTGTGAACAAATTGTGTAATTGCATTCTGAACTTAATAATTTTGTTGATCATATTTTAAAAATGTCCAGTGACCTTAGGTTTTAAAAAAAGTAAGATTCTAAATGTTTTACAGGTATGTAAAGTTAAGAACACAATGAATCTAAATATGGAATGTTCTAGCATGAAATTTGTTCCAAGGAAGCTGTTGGTGTGTGTGAGGTCTGGATGTTTCAATTTCTGGAGTACTTCTGCTGTATATTCTGTAGAGAAACTGTTGCTTTTCTTCCACAGCAAATTCTGAACCATATTTTGGATGACATAGAGTATTTTGTTACCAAGCTTCAAAAAGCTGCTGAAGCATTTGCTGAACTTTCAAAGAGGAAGAAAACTAAGAAAAGTAAAAAGAAAGGACCTGGAGGTAGGAGTTCTCATTGCAGGCAATTAAGTTTCTCTAAGGATCACTCAAGTAGCCAGCAAATGTGTCTTTGTGTTGCTTTTTTATCAGTGTGGTAATTTTTTTTCACTTTGAGCATGTAAATTCCTGTGGAGTATATTCTTAGAGGGAAACATATAAAAACCACTTGCTTGAAGGCAGTGGGAAGTGACTAAATAGAGATGTGACCACAGAATATGCTCCCTGCTCTGCTTCTGTATTTAGAAAATTCTCTAAGTTGGTAAATTTATTGTGTATGTATGTGTTTACTGTATCTGAAATGTTGATAGAAGTTATATTCATATAAATGGATATATAAAAATCTCATTTTGTTCACCAGAGGGAGTTCTCACTCTCCGTGCAAAACCACCACCTCCAGATGAATTTGTTGATTGCTTCCAAAAATTCAAGCATGGCTTCAATCTTCTGGTAGGTGACTGCCCATGGATATGTTGGTGTGTGACATGCAATAAGGTTTTTCCTGGGACAGCTAAGTATAACCTGATCTTTGTTTTCCCTGCCACTACAGATTAATTTGGGTGTCAGTTTTGCTACATTTTCTTATGGCTTATTCCACTAGTTTGGAGGGAAAAACTCAAATTGTGGTGAAAGATGAAGAGGAAAAGGAAGAATCAGTAACATGATGAATTTGCTTTGCAGTTATTTTTAAGTTTTCTCGGAGGTTTCTACTATTCCAGAGGGTCTGAATGCTTGTGGTTGATGCACCTGAGGGAGCTGCAGAAGGTTATTTTGTCTTTGGGAGTGCATTAATAAAGTTTTCTGCCTAACCTTCCTGTTGTCTTGACCATGTAGAGGTCACATGTAGAGGCTCACCATGTAGAGCTGTGCAGAGGTGGTCACACCATCCAGGGAATTGTGAGCCTGAGTCTGCACTGTCTTGGCCTCCACTGCTCTTTCAGGAGGAGCAACCCCACAAGGAATGCTGATATACCTGGAAATGTAATCTTGTTTGGTCCTTGGCTGGCACACAGGGAGATAGCTCAGCTGAGACTTGACTGGTCTTGGACTTTCACCTTTTCCCTCTCCATCCAAGGCTGATCTGAGGCAAGACCAGGGCTGGCCACCTGTGGCCTGGGTTAGCCTTTGAGCTTTGGGGTGCTGCTCATCAAGTTCCCCACACTAGATGAGCATGTTTCTTTTTCAGCACTGTTGGGTTTCTTCTTTTCCTGGTTCTTTTAAAGCCTTTTACTTAGGAAATTTGAGTTTGAATCATAAAAGAATTTCTAGGAACATCTGTTGGGATCACAGCTCTGTTGTGTGTTTGCCAGCATCACCAGCTGTGGCCTTAATTTGCTTTTATTCAGCTGTGCCCATCAGACTCTCTGTGCTTGTTGCCATCATTACCACAGGGCCTTCTGGGCTCAGAACGTTCCATCCAACAAATTGCTGCTGCTTTGTAGGTTCTCAGTAAGCAGAGATGCTAATTCAACAGCCTTCCCTGGCATCTCCTCTCAAGTGGGAATCTCCTATTCAAGGGAGGCAGCAAGTGGGACACCTTCAAAGCATTTACTGTCAGATACTGACTGTTCCTTCCAATTGCTGGGGAGGCTGTGCCAGTGGGGAAAACTGGGCTTGTATTCACTGAGCCAAACCAGCTTTTTTTCTTCCTCCTAGGGAATGAATTCTGATTGCTAGGCTCTAAGAGATATTTAGAAATGTTAAGAATGTCTATTTTTAAAAAAAACACCCCTTTATCAAGTTCTGTGATTCTGACCTTAAAGGGTTGCTGTTTAGAAGGGGGATGATGTCTTGGAACATGCTTGTCCTCATCACTAGTGCTTGTAGTGTCCATTTTTTCCCATTCTTCTGCCTTCTGCATTTAGATTCATTTTTTACCCAAGAACAGTCTGTGCATCCTTGAAATCTTTATCTTCTGTGCAGGAGGAAAGCAGCTCTTGTTTTGGTGCTCAGCAGCATCTAGGACCTGGTTTCTAATCTTGCCCTTGAAGAGTTGTGCTGTAACAGTGCTTTACTTCAGCATCATTGCAGGAGCCACAAAAGCCTCACTTCCACAAATGTTTCAGTTCCTGGCACTTCATGACAGACATGGAGAACTGTATAAAATGCAGAATTTTGTTTAAGAATAAAAGGAGTAGCTAGAAGAATTTAATCTTTGCCAGTAGAATGGAAACTGTTTTAAAACCCCATGCTGGAAGTTTCTAGAAAATGCCTACCATCTGTCAAAAAACTATGCTGGGAGTAAGTTGTAATGACTGAAGAACAGTGTATAGGAAGTTATTGGAAGTAAAAACACATCCTCCTCCTTCCTTCATTTGGAGGGACATGCTGGAAGGCTAGATGTAAAAGCAGGACAAGGCTAGCCAAAAGCAGTTTGAGGAACAGATGGCAAGATGCAATAAAAGCTACTATAACTTTTTAAAGCACATACAGGCATGCTTCTTATCTCTGGAGCCTACAAGGCCAGTGGGTGATATGTAAATAAAAGAAATCCTCCAGGAAGCTATATCAGTGACTTTTAGTATTTCTTCTGAATTTTTTATATATAATATCATTATTGTTTTTTATGTGCATGTTTACTTGCAAAAGCTTTGATATTATGTTTTTTTGAAAACCATTTTTTATTGGTGGGGCACAAGAGATTATCAGTTTCAAATTGAAGAACTGGTAATGGCTTAAAGGACAGTAAATCTAAATAGCAAATTAAAGGCAGATGGATAGAAACCCTATTTGAATGGGCACCATTCATCCATCTATTAAAAAACTAAGTCAGCAAACCACACAGTGTGTTATCTCACCTCCTTCAAACTGCCTTTCTACCAGAGAAATAGTAGTTGTGAAGGTAATGCTGATAATCTTTAAAGTCATTCCAAAGATCTGAGGCAACCAGATATCTCTGAGATACCTGCACACGGGGTGCAGTTTGTAGGAATGTGTGTTAACATGAGGAAGCAGCAAACATGCATCTTGCAAAAAACCAAAATATTGTCTTCAGATCCACCTCTTCTTTGATCTTGTTTCTTTGGTTTTCCAAAACATATCCAGCAAGGTTGCACAGTTCCTAAAGAAGGTTCTGTGAGGTTGAATGTAGCTTCTTAGATACCTGTAGCTTCTTAGATACTTGCTTAGTGAAATAGAAAACAAAATATAGGGCAAAAATATCAGTTCTTGAAGTGTAGTAAATTAACAGTGAAGTTCCAGACATGCCTCTGCAGAGGCCATGGCTGTCCCACAGGTGTTCTGGCAAATGGGGAGCAAAGTCTACAAATGTAGAAATATCTCATAATATCAGATGAAGGGATAGATGAAATTCAGTACTGATTATATGATAGTCATGGACAGGTGAGGAAAAATCTCATATATAGAACAAATCAGAGCAAAATGTTGATGTAATAGAGATTCCTGGCAGAAAGTCATCTGTATTTAATGGAATCAACCAAGAAAATGTTGAAAAACATCAAGGGAAAAAAGACAACAGAAAATTAACAAATAAAGAGCATCACTATGCCAATATGTTCCCTGGCCTTATTTTGTTGCCAGTATAGCAAAATTGAAGAAGATGCAGGGAGGACAGGAATGCTCAAAGGAATTAGTTTAGCTTGGAAAAGTCCAAACTGAGGAAGAACATAATAAATCTGTAAATGGTTACGAGCATCGCTGGAAAACGCGAGGGCAGAAGGGCAGCTCAGTTTTTATTTGGAAAAGAACTTACAGAATACTAATGAGAGTAAGAGGTGTCAAATTTCCAAAGGAGATGCTGCCTCACAAAGCATGTAATTCGGCCCTTTAACTTCTTGTTTTGCACAATAGGTGCTACAATATAGGTGGATTCAAAAACAATTGGATGAATGAGCACTTACACTTCAGACAAAACACTTGGTTTAGGACCTGCGACCTGACCAGGGATGGCCATTATTATGTAAACTATTTATTGTCATAACAGTTAAATGTTTCTTAAAATATATAATTTGTTCCATTCCTTCAGGCTAAGTTGAAGTTCCATATCCAGAATCCCAGTGCAGCTGATCTGGTTCATTTTCTCTTTACCCCACTACAAATGGTAAGCTTTTACAATTTTCTCAGTGTTTTCCTTCAAAACTCGTGTATTTATATGCCCTGTAACCTTTTCAAGGAGCATATCTCTGTATGAGGTTTTCTTTAGGAAATAATTTATATCTGCATATATGCCCATCTATTAAATATATTTATTTAAATATCTTCGGCTTTGTGTTACACTTTGCCATTATAATTTTTAATTAACAATAAAAAAATGGAGATATTCTGCATGAGGAAGGAGGAGAGTTGAAAGCGTGTCTGTTTAATTGAATTGTGTGTGGCTTTGATCAGTAAAGCAAAAATAACGTTGCCAAAAGTGGGTCTAAATAAAAAATGGTTGGTGACCAGAACAGCAGCTCTTCAGCAATAAATAGTTTAGTTAATCTGCAGGACATTCAGACACATTGGCAGCACTGTAGGCACCATGTATTCACAGTAACTTCTGTACTCACAGTATGTATGTTGTTTGCATTCTTTTAATCCTTGGATTTAGGTGGTACAGACAACAGGAGGTCCAGAGCTTGCTGGTACAGTACTCAGCCCCCTCTTAACAAAAGATACCATAGACTTCCTTCGATACACTGTCACCGGTGAGGAGGGACAGTTGTGGATGTCCTTGGGTGACACCTGGACCAAAGCCAGGTGAGGAAAAGTGTTTGCACCTTTTAGAGAAAATCTCTAAAATCGAGTTTACTGACATGCTCTTAACCAGGTTATTAACACTCCCCAGTAAATTCAGTATTACTTTGTTAGGCTTTGGACTCTTCAGAACTGCTCTTTAAAGTTTTTTAGAAAGGAACTTTCTAAAGTTTAGCTTCACTGGGATTTGGGATCTCAGGGAGAGAGATAATGCAGACAGGATTTTTTTTTTTGTCTGTGATCCAGAATCTCTTGACATAACCTTTTGCAGTCATTTTTTTTCTAAAGTGTCCCTTGCATGTGTCCCGTTGTTTTTCACCATTATTTTTCCAATGCATCCATCTGGACTTCATTAAAAACCAGTTTGAAGAAGCTGCAATAAAAAGATGACAAAATATTAAAGAATAGGATACAGATGTCTATTTTCAATTTCCAATAATTATTAAAAGTTAAAAATTTGCAATATCTTTACTTCTTTTTAAAAGCATCTTAATGCTATAAACATATTTATAGTTTTAAAACATTATTTATTGACTGAACTGTGCTACATGGGTGTATGTTGCATTTAATGGATGTACTAATATGAGGCTTAGCTGAAAGTTAACTTCTGTATGCATGTGCTGTTTTTGAGGTAAGTATATAGTTTGAAATTAGGTGAACTGAACATGCAGAAGAAAAATCTTAAATTTTCAAAGTACATTTTGACTCTGTAATCTGTGATAGATAAGTACATTTGATGATGATGAAGTATGCTATCACTTGGGCTGGAAATGCATCATGTGTTTTGTGTTTATTCATCCTTGCTCTTAGATTTCAAATTGGAACATAAACGTCTACCAGATGGATTTTTTTTTTTTTAATTAATTAACTGGTTGATTAAAAACTGCAGAGTGTTTTGCTGGTGAGAAAAACTGCATGGAGAGCCCCACAGCATGGAGTGAGAAAAATTATCAGAGCAGGGAGAGGGACACACAGGTCTTTCCCTTGGTCTCACTCTGCTGCAGGATCAGGAATGTCCAAATTTGTCCTTTGGGCCTATTGTTTTACCTGCTACTACAAAATGAGCTGGAGACAGGAAGAGCAGCTCCTTGTGGTTGCCAAAGAGCTTATCCCAGCAAAATGCTTGCCTTTGCCTGCCTCAAGCTCTGCAGGCTCCATAGCAGGCTGGGGGGGGACTGGCAGTGGAAATTGCCTCATGGCATTGGAGCCCCGTGCAGGGAAAATGAATCCCTGGGTAAAATAATGAGCTCCTTGTCTTGGGAACTACCCTCATCCATTCATTTAAGTCCATCCTGAAAAAAGGTTAATGGAAAGAGAAATAGCTCGTGTTGGGTAGTGAAGAATGAAGCACTTAGAATGTAGTTGGTTGACCTGTGCAGATTAGAATTGATGCTCTGATTGATCTCAGTATCCAGAAGTACACTGGGTTGGAGTGTAGTAGGAGAGGTGAATGATACCACTTGAGGGTTACTGACCTAGCTCAGGTCTGCTAACAGGCCAGGAATTGCTGACTGCTCATGTGACTGGAAGCATTTGTCCCTTAATTTTGAGCACTGTCAGCAATGAGCCTGTTAAAAGACTGTAATGTACATTCCCATCCCTACTTCCACCGTGAAGACAAATTAATGTATGTTGCAGGATGGAGTGTTATGTGTAGTGCAAAGGCAGAGCATGAAAGCATTCATTTAGGTGTTTTGTATTACAACACAGAATGCTAATGGGACTCCGAAAAGTAGTGCAATATTTTATAAAGATCAAGCTGGACTGTGGTGATAGTTCATGTGTCTTGGAGCATGTAGAGTTGGGTGGGTTTTTTTGTCAGTAACAGCTATCTAACTTTTTGGTTTAGGTGTAGCTAGGCCCCCTAAAGCTTCCATGCTTCATACCTGCTTTCAGGAGTTCTTACAAAGCCAGTTGTTTCTTTGAAGTCTTTCATCTGGTGCTTTCACACAAACAGAGCATAGCAATATTTTTCCCCATCTCACTGTTAAAACAAATCCTAGATTTGTTTTGATTGATTCTTCTGATCCCCATCCTTTGTTACAAGACAGAAGTTTGTTGTATTTTAGCATTGACATGTCCTTAATGGCAGGAGCAATTTCTTTCTGCAGGGCGCTGCAGGGAGGGCAGTTGTGGTAAATAAATGTTTCCTGCTGATTTTCTGTGTTCTAGCACAATTCTGCCTCTGCTGTAATCCCAGCCTCTCTGCTGAGCTAATAAAAATTCTAAAGCATTTCAATTTTCAGTAACTTCTTTAATCAGTATTTGTATGGCCCTTGATACAGATCTCTGATTTACTTTTCATGCAGAGCCGATTGGCCCAAAGACCATTTTATTCCACCTTATGTCCCCCGTTTCCGAAATGGTTGGGAGCCTCCTTTGCTGAACTTCATGGGAGCTCCAAAGGAGCAAGAACTCAATCATTTGGCTGAGTCTGTGGCAAACGTTGCAGAGCAGCAGCGAAAACAAGAGATGAAAAGGATGTCCACTGAGGTAGGTCACTTGGGGCAGTGCTCTGTAGATTAGCTGACAGCAACATCAACTGCTTCCTTCATAATGAAAGTATTCTGTGATACTGTTGGAGTAACTGTTCTCTGGCATCTGCTGCATCAGTGCCAGCTCTTTACACTTACATTAAAGTTGTGTGAAACCCTATTCCTGTTCAGCCACCAAAAATGCTGTTAGGAAAAATTTAAGGCTTTTGCCTGCTGCTCTCCTTGAACTTGGGAGGACAGTCCAAGCCCCTAAGGTTCAATTTGATTTGGGACCTCTTCTATCAGATCCCATTGATTTTGATCATATTTACTTCAGGCAGTATTTGAACCAAAGTGCTCTCAAATGTGCTCCACATGCACAGGCATGCAGACTAAAGGAAATAAACCCCCCTTTCTTTTGGACTTAAGCTGCTTCTTCATAAATGTGGAATAGAATATTCCTTTCATTAATCTCTTAATACTTGCTTGCAATACAGTGAAAGCATTCAGAGGTGCTATTGAGGCAATACATACAAGCAATACCTGCCCTACTGTAATTTAGACCTACTTCTGAAAAATAACTGCTGACTAGGACAATTATTGTACAAAACTTTTTCCCAACCTTTTTTTTTTTTTCAAAGGAATGTGGTGAATTTAGCAAAAGTTAGCTTGTTCTACTTAGAGAGTGGAAGAATGCACCACCATCTAAAGCCTTCAGAGAAACTAGAGAGCTTTTACTGACCAACTTTATAGCCAACCCCTTTGTTTCTCAACCAAGATTCTATCCCTACTTTTCCCAGTAGAGCTGATCAGAAAATGAACTTTGATTTTTGTGAAAATTTTAAGACTATATGTGGATTTTCTTGCTTTTTAATTAAAAAAAAGGCCATTACCTTTATAAACTTATAAAAATTTTCATTTTGGGAGATTTTTTTTTTTTTAGGAAAACATAAGATTTAGTTTAAATTTTCTATTTATTTTTCTATGCTGATCTCAGTTTAAATCAAGGGTTAGCTAATCCAAGGTCCCCTGGTAGCAGCTGTGACATTGAAGTGCACCTAAGAATTTTCTAGATTCACCCTATAGTTTTTGTCTATCTTCCTCCAGCATACTTGGAGTACATCTTAGCACAACAATGCTGGATTTTATCTTAATTTTTAACTATATATGGTTTTATCTGCTAGTAAAAATGTTGCATTTAGAAGAATATTGAGGGGAATGATTATTGGCTGTTATAGGATGGTGTTTTCTTGCAGAGCCCAGCAAAAGTTTATCAAAACTGCCTAGTCACAGTAAAACTTTATTTTCATGAAAATCTCAGTCAAAAAAAAGGTCTGCTAAGCTATAGAGACAAACAAATTTGGTTAAAAGTCTGCCAAGCAAAAGAGGATAACATGGTACAGATCTGATTACTTTAAACACTTTATGGCTTTATGCCTAACAAGATATACAAGAAGAAATGTGCCAAAAACTGAGTTACTGCCGGTGCTTCATTTTGAGCAAAAAAAGCATTTAGTAAAATTAATGGGTACAACAATGTGAAATGTAGTGTTGCCATTGCTGTTACCCCCTTCCCCAGTCACCTCTCCAGAAAATCTCATGGAACATTTTTTTATTGTTCCCTGCTACTCTACGTTTCCATGCAGATTTTTGTTTATATTGTGCTCCTTCTAAATAACAACAACAACAATAATAATAACAGCAGTATTGAAACTTTTTCAATAGTACTGAAAAAAGAATTCTGGTGATTCTAAGAATTTCATTGATACATATAATAACCTAAGCCAAATTCGAACAGGGAGAATATATTGAGGTATTTTAGTTGCTTGGGTTTCAGGGAGTAGATGTCACTCTTTTTCATGGTGGTGGGGTTGGTTGCATTGGTAGTTGTTTATGCCAAGTTAGTCTCTTAACCTTCAAGAGACCCACACACACGCACACATATATATATGTCTATATATATATATTTCCCAGTTCATTGAAGCTATTTGTGTGCCTGGCTCTCCTGGGATGTCAAGCTTTGGTTTCATGGCTGTCACTGCTTCCTGCAAGGTCTTGGTCAATTGATTTAACCTTGGTACCTTGGCTCCCTGTGCCCATGTCTCCTCAGCACATCCCTAGGGGAAAGAGCACACAGAGCTGCTTAATAGCTGTGAAATGCTGTAGGTACTCAGCTGGAAAAAGCTGCATAAGTGCAAAATTCCATTTGTCTGCAGCAAAAAGACCACCCTGGAGTGGGTGATACCAGAATAATTATTCTTCCTTAAGTCTGCAGTAACAGCTTGTTTGATGAAGAGTAATGATGGAAAAGTAAGATGAGAATTTAAGTGTTTGACTCGTGCCACCAATTGGCCTCGTGTCTCAGTGTGGCATTGATCTCCTGAGGACCACAGCTGCCTGTGGAGAGCTGTGCTGTGCTGGGGGTGGAAAAGGGGGTGCGTGGTGCCATCCCCCCTGATGGGCAGGGGCTGCTCTGGCACCTGGAAAAGCACATTGAGGGTTCCCACTCAGGAGAATCTATCTTTGCCTTTCCATTCCTGAATCTTAAGATCTAGCCACACATGCAGCTCCCACTGGAGGGATTTCAAAGTGGAGTCAGTTCAGCAGTGAGGACTTCAAATGGTGGTGGAACAACCACCAGAGAGTCCAGTGAGGCTAAGGCCATGCAAATAATTTGTGTGTGAAGTAAAATGAGCTCCTGCTTCCTGGATGTCTTGTGATGTAAGCTATAAGCTAGATGACACCTTGGATTTTTTTTCAAAGAGGTCTTAATAATACAGTTTTAAAGAATATTCTGTGGTGTGACGAGTTGGTTTGGTTTTAATTTCTTTTCCTAAACCCTGCACAAGTGTCTCTGAGTGCCAGGTCAGATACCTGGAGGTAGATTTTTCTGTAGCCACCCAGACAGAGATGAAAAAACCAAAACCAAATAACAACCCACAAGAAAACAAAACATAAAAACCCACCAACAAATGAGGCTCAGAGATTTGGCAATTGCTCTTGAGTCTCAACCATTCTAACTTGGGCAACTGGATGGTGGTATAAGGAAAAGATACAGAACGAGCAATTTCAATATTATAATATCCAGAAATTAACTGTTTAGCTTCTTTTTGTTTGGGGGAATGGTGATTAAAATATTTCTTACTTAGCAGCCGAGCATCACTGCTGGATTTAAAGTGGGGTCCTTTAAAAAGAATTTCCTAAAGCCTTGAATCTTCTTATATATGTCCTTGTGATAAATTGTAATGTTTTTTCTTAACTAAATTCCTTAATTACACCAACAGCACACTCCCTTTTGCATTTCTGCATTGACTATAGTCGTGTTCAGTGAGAGAGGGACATAAACGAGCTTTATATTATGATCTTGTAATAGAGTGATAATTTTACTTGTGAAGCTTTATCTCTTAGACATACTGTTGGCTAACCAGAGGTTTCTGGCTTCAAGTGTACACCCAGAACAAAAACTCAAAGCAGTTTTGCAGTGCAGTTTATTTTAAAGCTGTTCAGCCATTGTCTGTAAGTTGTGTTGCTGTAATGACATCCGAGAGATGACATGGACCTTGCCCTGCAGAACTGTTTTTCTAAAGAACATCCACTGCAATATTAATGCAGTGGGATGACACAGGATAGAAATTCTTTTCTTCTTATCCTTTTGATCTCTGTGCTTATGTATTTGAAACGCAGAAGTTATTAACTTTTCATAGCAGAACCACGGGCACCTGAGGATGCAGGAATGCTGACAGGGACCCCGGGGGTGCAGGATTAAGTGAGTGGGCAGCGCCGCTGATGACACTAATCCGCTTTGTGGCTTTGTTTCTTTTTTGTCTTCCAGCCTCCCGGTGTTCCCGACTACCCTCCGTCGGATGGGTATGCATTCAGTAACACAGTTTACAAAAGAGGGCCTCTGCTGGACCAGGGGGCGGCTGTTGCTGCCTTTAAGCAAACTGTTAGCCGACATGTAGATAGGTAACACTGACTCAACGGGTTCGTGGTGCTGTGGAAAACTGTCCCGACTTTATTGCTCTTGGGGTGGTGGTGTCTGTAATTACCTCTGGTTCTGTCTGCAGCGGTTCATTATTTCTTTTCAGGGAGTGATTCTGGTTAGCAATGCGTGTTCTGCCTTTGCTGCTTCTCTAAGGTGCACCATTAAGATTCTTTTAGTATGATTTCTACGAAACTACCCTGTTTATCTATGATGTTAAATTGATGCTGCTGTCAAAAATGATATAGTGGAATTCCAACCCAATTTTAATTCCGATTTGCTTCATGTTTTTAAATATACTCTTTGCTCTTTTCAGAACTACAGAGAATGACAAGTCCACTCTGAGATTCACGTGTCCTTGTTTTGATTGATTGTTTGATTTGCTTAGCTGCTCACTTAGTGCTCCATAGTCTCCTGCTTTTTGTTTTCTGGGCTGGTGTATAAGTACCCATTTTCAGAACAGTGGCTCTTTGTTTCTTCCATTCTTTTTCGAATGTTACAGAAAATGCCCTGAAATGTTTGCACAGCAACCAGTGCCTTTTTGCACATCCTCCCCCCTTCATTTTAGCCTAAAACTGAATAACTTGACAAGATCAAGTGCAGTGATCCTTGGCCTCGTCTGTGGGGAGAATTTCTAGCAGCACAAGCTGTGGAAGTAGATCAATAAAGAACTATTGGAATTGCTCCCTCATGCCAAACCATACTCCATATAAGCCATATGAACAGTATTGTGGCTTATGTACCGTGGAAGATGTTTAAGCTAAGTTTTTAGGATCAGATTGCTGATCATTAGCTATTGTGATGAAAACCCTTGCATAATTCCTAGTTTTATTTCTACTTTTTAGTAGTGTGCTAAAAGATCCCGTTATCAATCTGCATGCATCAAATTCCCATGTGGTGTGCAGGTTGAAGACTCAATTCTTTTCCTGAACTTTGGACTTACTCTTAACTGTTTCTTCAAACTTGGTTGTCTGTTGCATTCTTGTCTCAGGACTAGTCAGCTTGAAATCTAGATGATTTGTACTAAAAGTTCCTTTCTCTTATCTGTAACGTGGTAAGGCCTGTTTTGTCCTTTCAGAACAAGAGTATTCTATGTAAATGTTGTTGCCTCTACTTCAGTTTAGAGAATGAGTCTAATTGCATTGCACTGTTGATGATATCAGTGTATCTGGCTGCAACTGAAAGTCGCCCAAGCCTCCTTTGTGGCAGGTAAAGAGAAATGGGTGTTTCTAAGAGGCAGTTCATGAAAGGTGAAATTAGTCTTTTGAAAACTATGAAATGGCACATGCCACAATGGTGCCTGTTTCTCACCACTGATTGTAGGAAGGAGTCTAGATGGCTGGTACTGATGCAAACATCCACAGTGTGCCCCTGTCTCACAGTGCTTTCAACATGAAACGAGCTTCCCTTTGTTAATTAGCTCTTGAGACACATAAAACAGTGCTTGGTGGGAGCTCATTTAAAGTTGCATTTTGAAGCATCTGTGAACAAAGAGGAATGGGTTTGGGGGAGCAGTGAGAAATTCATGCTGACCCTTTCCAGCATTATTTGCTGGTCCTTGATCAAAGCTGGCATTCCTAATAAGCAGCCTGAAGGCAGTGACCAAGCCACCTGTTCCTGTTGAGGGACAGGTAGGTTACACCTTGTCCATGGAAATTTTAATCACAGGGAATTTCAGTGGGGATGTATTCCAACACGCCAGGACCTCCAGTAAGTAGTGCTTTCCTTGGGTGATGTAAATAAAGTGTCAGAACCTTAAACTTTCAGTGTGATATTAGGAATTTTGGGAACTCCAAAGCTGAAAGAGTACTAAATAATTTTCAGCGAGTTTTGTGGTGTTTCAAAGTTTTATGCTGTGTGGTTTGGTTTTGTGCTGTCATTTGAAGGAAAGCTCTCTGAAAGTCTGTGCAACCCCCTAGGCTCTCAAGGAGAGTACACTGGAGAGCAAAGGGGAGAAATTATGGTTTATCTGATAGGGGGTAGGAATCACAGGAGTGGGTGGATGGATGAATGGAGGTAAGTGTTCAGAATATTTGTGTCCAGGGTAAACTGGCTCTTTGGGATAGGCTTGAAGAATTAGTGTCTTCAGAAGCATGCAGCCATTGCCTGGCCCATGTTCTGGGCATGTTGCTAAAAAAGTAAAACGTAGACGTTTATTTTAAATTCTTCCTGAGTGATGTTTCTTGAAGGAATCAGGATGTGGACAATCAGATGCAAACGAGGTAGGAAGACAGTTACTGAAATCAGAGAATGGTAGAATGGTTTGGGTTGGAAGGGGACCCTGAAAATCATCTCATTCCACCCTCCTGCAATGGGCAGGGACACCTTCCACTAGACCAGGTTGCTCAGAGCCCCATCCAACCTGGCCTTGAACACCACCAGGGATGGGGCATCTGCAACTTCCCTGGGAAACCTATTCCGGTGCCTCAACACTCTCAGAGCAAAGAATTTTTTCCTAGTATTGTAATAATCTAAACCTATCCTCTTTTAATTTAAACCCATTCCCCCTTGTCCTGTCTCTACATGCCCTTGTAATAGTCTTGCCCCATCTTTCCCATAGGGTCCCTTCAGGTAGTGGAGGGATTTTGGAAAGACAGCCTAAAAGTAAAAGCACTGTCAGAGCTGAGATAGTAAGAAAGGAGTTCAAAATTATATAAATTTTAAGTGGGTGGC
>NW_021940682.1:564024-843636 GCF_001715985.3 Manacus vitellinus | reverse complement strand
ATCGTAGAGGTAATTTTGTTTGCAGAGAGAACACAAATTTCTGGTGCTACTCAAAGCTGAGAGTACTTTTTCTGTGGGCAGTGTGGCTGTCCTTAATGTTTGCTGCAATATGTTTGATTTATGTCCCTCAATATGGAAAATTCAGTTTAATTTGTTTTGCGTCGTTTTTGCGAAGGGTGCTGTAGAGATCCGTGCTGGGAATATATTTTAACATAGTCTCTGGTGTTGCTTTTAAACTTTTAGTAGTATTTAAAGAACTGGCTCTGGCAAACACTATCTGTGTATGCAGTGGGTATAGGGACAGAGGAGCTGATTCCCTGAAAGTGAGATACATTTGGAAGGAAGGGAGCAACAAAGAAGGAAAATGTTGTGAATGAGATTGTACAGTGGGCAGTCAGATTTCTGGCTTTTCCTGACCATCCTGCTCCAGTTCCGTGTTTACCCAGAAGTGCTGTCTCTCCAAATTTGTCCTCTCCTAGAACAATGCCTTTTTACTTGGGTTATTAATAATTATTTAATCCTCTTGTTGCCAGCATATGGGTTGTAGAGGTGCCAGCCTCTCTGTGCAAGTACTTGATTTTCATTCCCCTGTGTCTGATCCATCACATGTCTGTGTTTACAGAGCTTCATTACACACTTCTCTTCCATGTCCTTCCTTGAGAGGCCTGTTTTGAAAAGTGCAGTACAACCATGTAGAATTAATAGTGATGATAATCAAGGAAGCTACAGAGGTTTCTTAGGGACATATCTTTGTAAGATCTGTTGGCAACCACAGAACCTGGCAAAGTTATGGCTTTGTTTTGAAATTATGCACAGCCTAAGTACTGGCAGGAGGAAAGTCAGAAAAAAATATGTAATTAATTTACCAAATTATTTCAGATTCTGGATGACAGAAAGCAGTGGTGGAAGGTTCAGAACAGGAGTGGCAGCACAGGCTTTGTGCCAAACAATATTTTGGATCCTCTGAGGAGTCAAGAAGGTGGTCAAGGATGGCCGGAGCCTGTGTATACCCGCACCATCCAGGTACTGTCTCCTGCTGGGAGCAAAACTTTCCTTTCAAGTGCAAATGTGTGCATGTGGAGGAGGAAGAGGTTCACAGCAAGGCTAAAATACTTGCATGTTCCACTGATATGTCAAAAAGAATGTACATTTCTTGTACAACATTGGGTGATTTCTGTATTTCATAGAGTCCAGCTTGAGAATAAATGTGATAGAGACACAGCAAAATGTTTTACTTTGTTTGTTTCCTGATTATTTGCTTAGAGGTGGTAATTTGAATCCTAATGGATCTGTATGTATTTATTTTAATTGCAAATATCCTTTGTGGATTGATAGCTGTTGATGCCAAAGAAGGAGTTTGAATTATTTAAGGTAGGGTCATCTTTCTCCTAGGAGAGTGAACTGTAGCTTTCCTTTTTATTTTCTGTCTTTGTGTGTCTCTATCTCAGTCTTGATTTTTTTTTTTTAATTATTGTAGTTTTGTAGTCATAAAAAAGGCATATTTGCTTTTGAATTCATAAAGCAAGGTATTTTTCAGTTACTTTGTCTGTGCATCAATAGCACTTTATTACCCTGACCTAATTCTGGTTTTCTTTCTTTCATGTAGTGGTGTGGAATTAAGATTTTTGTTGTTGCTGTTTCTTTTACATGTTCAACAGAATTAGAGAGTAAAATACTTTAAAAAAAAGTAATCTTACTTCAGTGCAATTGTCCACCTAAGTAAGGATATACAGGATAAAGTTGTACTGCGTATTTTTAGACAAAATTTAAAGGGAGTCAGAGGCTGCTTAAATAAGAGGTTCTATTTTCTAAGACCTGTTCCTTTCCTTTTATTTCCAATGATCTTGAAAGTTTAGGCAAACAAGCTTGGATTAAGCAGAGATTCCAGACCTGCCTCTGAATCAGACTTTTTAAGTCCAAATGCAACCCAAATTTTGGTTAAAACTTGAAGTTTAATTTAATCTAATATTCATTCCTTGTCCCTGCACATTGCAGCTGATGACTGAAAAGCCAGAAATGCCATAATGTTTTGCACAATAATGTAATAGACCTATCTTGAGCTTGATGGGCTTGAATCAGACCATTTCTGAGCTTTCCTATCCATAATTGTTTGCCTGTAATGTATTGACTCATTCTGAATTGATTATGGTTTTGCCTGTCTGCGAAATGAAGCATGCATCTAGAGTGCTTTTCAAATCCTGATTTAAAGATCTGACTTGTTTTTTAATTCATGTGCATGTCATTTTGTGTGTTTGGAATTTGCCAACAAGCCCTGAGCAGACCAAGTACAGTTTTGAGTAGAGGTTCTTAGGCTGTTCTTTGTAATGCACTGCAGGGTTTGCAGTTTTCTGGGTGAAATAATGACAGGACACGGCATCTAATAAAGTAATCATTTCCACAAAGCATTCTCCATGGACCTATAAAAATTAGGGTCAGAGAACAACATTTAACATAAGTTTGTTTCTTTGCCTGCTGGCAGGTTACTCCCTACAGCTTGATCATATTCAAATGTGAGTTTGAAATACTGTGAAATTATTTAAGAATATAATGGATTGCACAAGATAAATGGAGTCTTTACCAAGAATGTCAGTAATGTTGTTCTTAACTTCATGGTGATTATTGTAATTTTAGCGCTCCTGAGCGTGCTCATTTGTCTGTTCTCCTGTGATAGATACATGGTTCATTTGGGATCTGTTTGCATAACTCTATTTATTTTCATAACGGCGCTGTGAGACATTGCTGCTATTTCAGAAAGAAGTGAGGCATTGAAGGGATGACTGCCTCGCCCAAGGTCAGGCAGGAGAGCTTGTGGGTAGAGCAGGAAATTGAAGTGGTTCCTATCATTGCCTTTGCCAGACCCTGAACAGGAGCAGGCTCAGCACCTGGTGCTGCGTGGCTTTTGCTGCTCTCCTAAGTCATCTTTGGTTTTCAAAAGACTGCCTTCAGAGTGTCCTGTCTGCTGTGGTGTGAGCTGCAGACATGAGCCAGCAGTGTGCCCAGGTGGCCAAGAAGGCCAGTGGCATCCTGGCCTGGATCAGGAACAGTGTGGCCAACAGGTCCAGAGAAGTGATTCTTCCCCTGGACTCAGCACTGGTGAGGCCACACCTCGAGTGCTGTGTCCAGTTCTGGGTCCCTCAGTCCAGGAAGGACATGGAGGGGCTGGAGCAGGTCCAGAGAAGAGCAACGAGGTTGGGGAAGGGACTCAAAAACACAAGTCCTATGAGGAGAGGCTGAGGGAGCTGGGGCTGTTCAGCCTGGAGAAGAGGAGGCTCAGGGGAGACCTCATCACTCTCTACAACTCCCTGACAGGAGGCTGTAGCCAGGTGGGGGTTGGTCTCTTCTCCCAGGCAGCTATCAGTAAGACAAGAGGGCATGGCCTTAAGCTCTGCCAGGGGAGGTTTAGGTTGGATATTAGGAAGAATTTCTTTCCAGAGAGGGTAATCAGACATTGGAATGGGCTGCCCAGGGAAGTGGTGGATTCACCGTCCCTGAAGGTTTTTAAGATGAGACTGGATGTGGCACTCAGTGCCATGGTCTAGTAACCATGGCAGTAGTGGATCAAGGGTTGGACTTGATGATCTCAGAGGTCCTTTCCAACCCAGCTGATTCTATGATTCTATGATAAGTGCTGTGTGCAAGGTTGGTGTCTTTATTTACAGGTTAATGGCTGTCAGTGCACTGCTCACCAAAGGATGTTTCCAGATTACTAAGAAGGATTAAGGATTCCACTGAAGGACATAATTATTTCATTTGATTATGCTACAGACAGACACCCTTTCTCTGAGAGGTGGATACCTCATTATCACAATTATTTTCAGAGATGCAAAGTTTATTTTACTCTCCCTGTGTTCCCTTTCCTAGTGACCTCTGAGCCCACACATTAGTTTAGACCTTGATTTTTCACTCAGTCCCTTTCAGGATCCAGGTCTCAAATTGTTAGATGAAAGCACTAAGGTGATACTTGCAGGAACATTGCCAGCAATATCCTAGATATTTCATCATCCTTGTGAGCTGAAGGCTGTAACAATGTCTTCTGGTCAGTTGAATTAGTTCCAGGCAACAGTATTTTTGCTTGTTTGGTACTTTCGTACTTTTAGGAGAACATTTTGCTGAATTCTTCTATTTTCTACTAATGTTAGTTATTGTTTATAAGAGTTTTCTGTGGTGTTGGTCGTTTAATCTGCCTTTTAATTTTGAACTAACAGTGGTATTTCACCATCCCATTGTGTATGAATATAAACAGTTTCTCAAGCACTCTGATTTCTTAATTTCTGCAAGTATTGCTGGTGAACCTATAAAATAATTCATCATAGTATTTCCTATTTACTGTGCATTTTATTACCTTTTTTTTAATACTCTTGAAAACAAAGTTTGAAGAACATAATTGGGATAGAGATGTGTATCTTGGTGGGCATGTTAGTTAGTCTCCTGACACCCTTTGTGAGGTGAGACAGTTGTATTATCAGTGATGTGTATGAAATCTTTAGGCATAAAGAGTAAATGTTAAGTCAAATGCAGTCTTGTAGTCTTACTTTTAAAAAATATGACTGTCCACAGTGACAGGGTACATAAGAAGCATGTCTAAGGTAGGTAAACACCAAAACAAAGGTCTCCACCTCATTTGGGACAAGTGTCCTTTGCCTTTCTTGGTGATCGACCATAAAAACATTTCTTTCGAGTCTCTCTGTTTATCAACTCACCAAAAACACCTCTGTGGGAAGTTGTTTCCCCTCAAGCACAGCATTTGTGACCCCAAGTTAGTGTCATACTCATCTTTTGCCAACTGGTATCCTTCCTGCAGATCATGAAGTGTTTGATAAGAGATGCACGTGCCAGGTGTTCGTTTTGCCAATGAGATGTCATAATTCTTGACCAAGGGACAGTATCTCTTTTTATCTCATTTCATATCAAATTCTCTTTAAAGCTTCCATCAGACCAAGACTTATTGAGGGCTTTAAAAAAGAAAAGAAAAAGTTCTTTCCTATCCAGTTCAAAATTGATCCAATGCCAAATTATGGAATGCCATGTATTACACAAAACTGTACTGAGTGTTTGTAAAAAGGATTTGATTAATGATAAGACTTGAAAGTCCCCAGTTTGTCCTTTCCTTCTTTCCTTCTGAGGATTAAACCCTGGCTAATAACAGTTTGAATTAGTAAATTCTGTCTAAATTTCCTGTAAATTCAGTAAAACCACAAATGTGGTGCACCCCTCAAAGATTTATTTTGGTGACTTTTAATGGGATTTTAATAGGCAGCTGTTTGTGTAACAGCTGAGCCCACCAAAGTAAACTCTGGCAAAAGACCTCACTTCAAATTTGCACTTCCAGTCTTGGGTACCTCATTGGCCCTCTTGCCTGAAGACAAGTGGTTGGTTCTCTCTTCAAATGAGTCTCAGGAAAACACCCAAACCACAATGCTGTTGACAAAACTGAGGCTGAATGCTCTGCATCCCTCTTGGTGGACTCCTGTCACCAGGAATGTGGCACTAAAATGTTCAGAAAGAGAGTAAACAGGAAGTTCTGTGTCTGTGTTAACTTAATGAGAACATTTCCCAGCACTAACACTAGTTGTGGCTGTTTCCAATGCCTCTCTAATGTTAAGTATTTACCATGGTTTGAATATACATATTTCCTTTTTTAATACCAAAATGCATTTGAAAATACGTTGTTCCCAGTCTTTTACAATGATGAAGAATTAGGATTGATACCATTAGCACTTTTACTCAAACTTATTATTTTGCTTTCATTAAAAATTAGGTTGAACCATACTGAATCTTGGGGGTTTTTTACAAGATGCAGCCTGTAGTGTGTTGAAAACAGCTTTGGGAGTTCATTTTTTTCCCTGTAAAAGCAAAGGTTTTCTGGCAAGAAATAAGAAAACAAAATTTAGTCCCAGCAAGCTTTTCTGGTACATCCAGATTTTTAACGAGTGTATGTGTATCATCACAGTTCCAAGGATTTGTTCCAATTTACATGAGTTGATGATTGCAAGTTTATTCTCAAAAGAAATAAAAATATGAGGAAGAAGGAAAAATAAAACCCAGAATTGTTCATTGTTCTTGTTGCTGTGAGGAAATGAGTGAGTAGCTAGTCAGCAAATTGTCCAGGCAGGTGATTCTGCCCCTCTGGTCTGCTCCAGTGAGTCCCTCTAGTCTGCCCTGATCCCACTTGCAGTGCTACATCCAGCTCTGGGGTCCTCAGCACAGGAGGGACATGGACCTGTTGGAGCAAGTCCAGAGGAGGCCACCAAGATGATCAGAGGGATGGAGCAGCTCTGCTATGAAGAAAGGCTGAGAGAATTGGGATTGTTCAGCCTGGAGAAGAGAAGGCTCTGGGGGGACCTTATAATTGCCTGTCAGTACCTAAAGGGAGCCCACAGGAGGACTGGAGAGGGATGTTTACAAGGATATGCAGTGATAGAACAGGGTATAGTGGCTCTAATCTTGAAGAGGTTTAGATTATATTTTGGGAAGAAATTTGAGGCACAGGTTGCCCAGAGAAGTTGTGGATGCCCTATCCCTGGAAGTGTTCAAGGCCAGGTTGAGGTCTAGTGGGAAGGTGCCCTCTTGGGACAGGGGTTTGGAACTGGATGGAGTGTCAAGGTCTCTCCCAACCCAACCCATTCTATTAGTACATATCTGACAGCAGCGACCTTTATCTCATTTTCTGAGCTAACCAATATTTCTGGAGCTAAAACAAATAAGTGCTTTTCTTAATACCTGCTGTGACTTAACTCTTATTGTTCTACAGTTGAAAGTGTTCTCTACATGCACCCGATGATCTTAAATCCATTGTCAGTTTTTTTCTCTGGATTTTTTATTTTATTAAACCTCTTTCTAAGTTTTTGTCCAAGTAGGGGCTTTGAAAAGAGCTGATTGCTTATATGGTGCCACGTATGTTTGTTTTGGAGCCAGCACTCTCTTCCTTATTCAAAACAAGAATATGAGAATAAATCACTATGTGAGTTTCTTAGTGAGTAAGAAGAGTAATAATTAACGCTGATGTTCCTTTGTTTTAAATTGCTAATGTGCATGAAATTTCAGGAGTGATGTGTGAGGCAGTTACTTTTTACCTTTCTGGCATTACTATTTGATGTGATTTACTCCATTTTCCTCACAGCAATTACTGGGAGAGCTTTCAGAGGTAACTGAATTACTCTTCTGATATTGAACCTCAAAAATTAATCTGTTGTACTGTGTAGTCACCAATTCCATAATGCATGTTTGGTTCTTTTTGTAGCAATGAATAGAAGTGATGAGATGAATGTGTGGATGTCCTCAAAAGATCTGGAGTTAAAAAAAGAAGAGTTAAAAAAAAGAAATGCTAAATGCGATTCAAATATATAATTGGCTTTTGGGCACTGTTCAACAAAATGCAAAATGCAAACTATGGTTTCATCTGTAAATTTAGAATTTGAGTGATGCTTCCAGAGTAATTTTTGTTTTCACTCCAGCAAGTTGTTTTGATGAAGCTTATGAGTGCAGTACAACATGTCTTTGAAACTACTCCAGTAGCATCCATTGAGAGCTACATGTGGTTTTTAGCTGTCACTTTTTCTGGATTATGACTGTGGTGATGTGCAGTGAATGCCTTGATTTGTAATGAATCCTCTCTATCATTAAAAAGCCCTACTTTTTCTTTGCATGTTTTTTTGAGTAGATCAAGGGACATGTAGGTACATTGTGGGGATAACAGTCTAGTAATTGGAATCTGTGAACAGGATTAAAAAACGTGAATATTATTAGAACACTTTAATATTTGTGAAATTTTTAAATTCATTACCAAGCTTTTGGATATAGCATAGTACATGTATATATCATAAATGATGGTATATTTGCTATATACCTCGTAGGGCGCTCTCTTCCCACCAAAGGGCAAATTTCATAAATATAGTTATTCTGCTTGTTCTCTTTTATTATATTATGCATTGCACTTTGCTTGTCATTTGACATTTTAAAAAAGTATTGTCTTAACGTTGAAATAGCAGCATACAGAAAAGTCATGGTTATTTTCTTTTATCTCCCCACAATGCACCGCACAAGGTGGACACAAAACAGTTGAGAGCTGAATGCCTTTGAACAACTAAATGCTAAGATAAAACCAACCAAACAAAAATGTTTGTTTCAGTAACTATTACAATTAATGAAATATTATGTAAGGGAAGTAAAAGACTGATTTCTCAGGCTTAATTGTCTGGCTGCAGAAGCTGATGGGGTGAGTTTTCTGCTGGCGTAACTCGTCTGGCTGCAACGGTCCCAGTTTACAATCACAGTAAAATGCCTTGTCCATCAGCTGGACCTAACTGAGCTGGAGATTCCTGTAGCAGGGCAGTTGTTGACATTTAATGAAAGTTTGATTGTTGTCAGGGCAGTGATCTGCCACTCAGATTCTAACATATGGCTCCTACAAATATTTCCCTCCTTGATCCGCTGTAAACCCTCTGCCTCCAAGGAAATAGGGACAGGTATTTCAGGAAGTAGCAATGAATCTGGGGAATGTACTCATCTATCTTCATACCAAAGTAAACAGACTTCTCATAACTAAGAAATGAGGCTTTCTTGTTGGGCAAACAAACTTCAATATTGAACTTTCAAGCTGTGTTAGTCCCAAGTTGCAGAGAGGGAACACTGTTTAACAGTGAGACAGGGGGTGTGAACTGTTTGAAAGAAAAGGGTAGCACAGATTGCTTATGGACTTATCTGTCATTGGGATTGCTTTGGGAAGATATTTGTGCCTTCCTGTAACTGGTGCCATTCTAAAAGCAAAGAAGAAGAAATTCATTCCCAAAATCACTTTTGAGACACCTGCTAGTTAGTTATCAGCAGTAAGATAACTTGCATGGTTTTAGAACTTTGCGTGAATTGGGGAGAAAAGAAACAATAGCCCTATTCCAAGAATTGTGGAATTTGGGGTATTTTTTAATTGGATCATTACACTGAGGCCATATGTATTGATCACACTGACAGCTGAAAAGACACAATTGAATAGAGAGGAGGAGGAGGAACCTCTTTAATACTGTCTGCAGTTCAAGAAACAACGTGTTATCCTAATCCTACTGACATTTTTAAGGTAAAACCTTAGCTGGGCTTAGGTTTGGCTGGGTATATTCATTTTTCACTGGTTTTTTTTACATAATGTCTCTAAAATACACGTTTTTACACTGATGAAATTTGATAATTCAGAAATTTTGAATGCTATTAAAAAGTGCCAGGTAATAGAGGTTTGGGATTTAAAAACGATTTCATGTATAGAATTCATCTGTTCAAAAGAAGGAAACGTATTTCAGACGATTCCATTGCTGTGAGCTTTGTGTCCCACGGAGAAGGAAATTGGTGGCAAACACTGATGCCAGATCAAGTTTTGGCAAGTTTTGGAACTGTATCTGGCAAGTAAGATGCCTTTGTGTGATAAATGACATCAGTTGGTGCAATGCATCCCAGCAGAAACCCGAGTTTGATGTCAAGATTTTGCTGTCGAACTGAAAGTCTCTCTGCATCTTTTCAGAAACAAAGGACGGACTATGTAGGAAAACAGTCTGACCCGGTTCCTGCTACTCCTTCACCACCTCCCACACCTGCTCCTGTCCCAGTGGCTGTCCCCCTCCCTCCCAGTGCACCAGCACCTATTCCAGTTCCCGTGCCCAAGGCGCCAGCAGCCGTCAGCCGCCAAAGCAGCACCTCCAGTGACAGCGGTGGGAGTGTGGCACGAGACACTCAGAGGCAGAAGCAAATTCCTGTGGATCGTAAGTTTGCCTAAGAAACAAGACCAAAAGTATTTCTCCCGTTCCCGTGTGTTTTGCTCGCTCCTAGAATTCCTTAAAATTGTGTTTCAGATAAAATTTTAATGAAAGATTTAGTTTTAACCCCATGTTTAAAATGCGGATTTTCTGCGTTTGTTCTGACGCTCCACGATCATATTGGTGAGTAGGGACAGAACACTTCGACACTTGTCCCAGTCCTAAATCCTCTCCTTTTATGAATATCAGGAATCTATAGTCAGTGGCTTTCAACACTGGAAATGCACATGCTGGTATTCTGGCTGATGTACATTTTCCACCTAAACTCACTGCTGTGTTACAACCTAAATGCTTTTAAAAGTGTTTTTACACTTCAGTGCACGAACATCCATAGTTCACTTGCACCATTCTAAAACATGTATCCAAGGCTTGCAAGAAGACTTACAGGTCTGACTGATGCATAGAACCATGTTGTAATAGTGTTGTTGGAGGCTCATCTTATGGTGAGGTCCCCCTGGCTTGGTCAAAGGAGCAGCAACTGGCAAGCCATGAAACTTTCATGCCCTTGTCTTATGAGGTAGCTCTTTAGCTGGAAAAGCTTGGTAATGCACATCCAACAGTGTGTGGCTGTCATGAAAAGTTCTGATTAAGGCCACCTTGTAAATACAAAGCCCAGCCAATGCTGAGGCTTGACTGAAAAGCAGATTGGGTTGGAAGAACTTATGTAGTCAGTAATTTCTGTCCTAAACTGCTTAAAAAGCAATGTGATTGTTTGGCTTTGTAATAACTGAAACATATAGTCAAGAATTTACTGTGGCTTTTAAAGAAATAGCTGTTAAAATAATGAGCTTTTTGTAGTTCAAGCTTTTTGACAGCTTTTCCCATCCTCTGCCTCCCTGCCTTATCAGAAAATCCTGCTTCCTCATAAGGTTAGAAACTGGTATTGAGCATAAGCCTTTCTGGGAAAAGGCTTCTTTTTCCCCTGTCTCCAGTGGATGGGAAGTATACCTGTGTAGATAATCACATCTGGTTGAGGACAAGCTCTTACCTAAGCTCTGAACTCAGGAAGGCTCTGGGACCCTTTTAATATATTCACCTAAAGGACAGTCTGGCTGGAAATTATAAATGAAGAACAGCCTGGCAGGAGGAACAGGCTTCACTGCTGTTTCCCAAAGAAACAGTAGGGAGAGCTTCTGCCTTAGTCCTATTTTGGGCAGTTTGTTACTTAAATAAAATCAGAAACCCAAACAAAATATGTGGAAAGTGAGAGTGAATTTCACACGCACACAGGTGCACAAAAATGATGATAATTTTATTTCCATGTAAGGACTTTGCATGCCATAGCATGTCTGTGTCCTTGAATCCATGATGGCCTTCTCTATCCATCTGTGGAAAATGAGAAGACCATCCTGGCTTCAGGCATAGGGTGTGAGTTGTGAAGGGTTGCTGTAGACTAAGTGGTTACAAGACATCTCTTGCCCTCTCAGCCCTGCTGAGGCTGTGGGTCACACACGAGCTCCTGTACCCTCCCAGAGCTGTCACTCAAGCCCAGTTAATGGACTGCAGGTACCTCCAAGTCCTTGCAGAATAGGTGCCTCCCCAAAGGTGATGGGCAAACCCCACCCGTGCAGCTGCTGCCCAAGTACCCACCTGACTCCTGCAGAGAACGATGCAGAACCTGCTCCACCCCCGGAGTGTCCTGCTTATTTCTGGTAGCACATCTAACAGCAGCAACAACCTGTTATCCAACAGCTAAATATTTGTCTTTTGATACAGTCTTGGTCCAGATAAAGCGTAAGTCTTTCAAAATCTGTGTAAACAGAAGGAAGATAGCAATGTTCTCTCTCTCTTCCTGCTTGGGAAAATAATGGGTGCATGCTTCAATAACATTGCCTGAAGGCTTTACTTGTATAACCCATTTCAGATTTTCATGTGTATCACTGAGCACATGTCACTTGGGTTTCTGATTCACACTCTGGGGAGGGGGAAACCCTACACAGTAGGGCCTGAATGCCTGAAATGTTATACTAGAGATATTTTGTCCACTTTGAACCTGGGGCTACTTTGTAAAAGGAAGAAGAAAATGGCTAAACCAAAGTTTTTTCTTTTTTTTTGCTGTGGTGATTCAAAATAATAAATCCTAGAGGCCTATGTAAAGCTTGTTTTTATTTGTGTAACTGCCTAGAGATGTTGATCCCTGGAGAGGTTTTGAGAGAATATAAAAGGAAACATTTTTGCTATCTTACATTTTTTTCATATTGAAGTTGTGTTGTTTTCTTCTGTTCTTATCAGTGTAATGGGAGAAAAGGAATAGCTTTTGCCATGTGAGTGCATCAGAGAAGGTACTGTAGTTACTGTTTGTGTATCAGAGTGAGAAGGTTGAATTAAGATTGCTAAAAATATCTTGGCAAGGAAATCCTGAGAATTTTTGAGATAATTTGTGTTGCTTGTCAAAGGATTTTTATAGTTGTTCCAGAGTTTCAGCACAGAGTGGTCAGCTGTGCTAAATCAGTGTCTTCTGTGAGCTCAAAAAAGTATTTTTGAGATGCACCTTTTGGATGCTACCTATTTTGGTGAAGGTCTCCATACAAATTTCTATATGCATTTTAAACAATTTTCAGTGTCATTATAATTGATTTTGTTGAAATGGCTGGAAAAACATTTCAGTTTGTTGCCTGCTAATGACCAGCCACTGAGCTAAACGCTTCAGACAAATGAGTTCTGGGGAATAGGGAATTCATACAGTTTTCTTTAAAATAAACAAACAAACAAACAAGCTCTTGCCTATGAGACCAAGTACCTTTTTATTTTCTTTCCCTTTTTTAATGGAAAATGTGACAATATTTCAGCTAACCAGTCGCTCCAGGCTTGGAGTGAATTCAAATTTCTTAAAATCCCTTCAAAAATGTGACTACTGTAATAACTCATTAATGTAATGAATGTAATGAGTGATATGTGTCAGCAGCTGGGAAATATTTTTCCCTATGTTGATTTGCATTAAACACTTGGACTTTCAATTGAAAAAAATGTTTGTGGAAAGTACTACCTTTCCACAGTGTAAGCAATCTTATAAACTCCCTCATCCTTTTTTTTTGTTTGTTTTCATTTTTAAAACATGACACTTGTAGTTGAAGAAAGGCAGAGCACGACAATTGAATAACTCTCCATGCCCATTTTCTTCTGTAGCTTGGGTGCTGTCAGACTGATCTACACCTCTGTGTGACATCCAGCTCATGTCTCCTTTTTAGGGTGTCAGTTGAATTCTGTTTGGGTTTTTATTTTTTGCATTTGTGTTCTTTCATGAAGAGAGGATTGGGAATCTTGAAATATTCCTTGGGGGGGGAAAAGGACAACAATAATTCAATCAGATCTAGCAAATGAATCTCTAAAGAAAAAAAAGAAAGTTTAAGGTTTACAGTGGAGTATAAGAAGAGACCTGGCTTTGATAAAACAACTTTGAGAATAACTCCTGTGGGACCTCTGTCTTTAGGCAGGAAATCCCAGATGGAGGAGGTGCAGGATGAACTTGTTCACCGCCTCACCATCGGCCGGAGCGCTGCCCAGAGGAAGTTCCACGTGCCACGACCCAACATCCCAGTGGTCAACATCACTTATGACTCCTCCCCTGATGATGTGAAAGCGTGGTTGCAGTCCAAAGGATTCAACCCTGTGTAAGTTTGAGGGCAAACGTAACGAAGACTAATTTAAATTATTCTCCTGTCAGTAGGTAGGATGTGGTCTGACCACTTTTTTAAAATCGAGCAGCCAAGAAATGTCAGCTGCACTCTTGGAAAAAATACTTTGTTTTTACCTATATATATATATACACACATATACATATATATTTGTATATATATAAGTGTACCTAATATACATAAAAATAAAAATAGATGTCAATGTGGTTATAGATCTACAGAAGTATAGATATTTATTAGCCTCCACCAAAAGGTGGTACTCATAACAGATACTCAGTTGACTTCAGGAGTCCAGTTATATAAAAGTTTTTCTTAGTTTAGTAGCCCTACCTGAAGCAATGTGGGGTGAAGACAACCTGCTTCTCTCTCTTGGCTGGTGTATTTTTGCTCATTTCTTGTTTGTTCCCTTGGTGTGACCCCAGGACTGTCAACAGCCTTGGTGTGCTGACAGGTGCTCAGCTCTTCTCCCTCAATAAAGAGGAACTGAGGACTGTTTGCCCAGAAGGGTCGAGAGTCTACAGCCAAATCACGGTACAGAAGTCTGCCTTGGAGGTATGGATAACCCTTCTTACTGACCTAAGCTGGGTCACCAGTTTTGAATCTGTACAAGTAAATAATTATTTCTGTGAAGTAGATGGTTTATCCTCAGTCCCCATCACGTCAATAAACATTATTTCTGTCTGAGTTATTTGGTATTAATTCATTGAAACAGGGGTCCAAAAAGCATTAGAAATAGTACTCGGGTTTAATGCATTTTGTGCTGTAACCAGACTGCAAGAAGTCAAAATAAACTAAAAAGAGCTCTGGGGGAAACAACAGGAGAGAGTAAAATGCCCTTTCTTTTTCTTCTTGCTTTGCCTGGTACTTGGGCAAACAGGTAGTCCTGGTACATTTGGTGGTGTTGTGTTAGTTTTGCTTTGTCTTTTTAGGGGAGATTTCATCTATTAGGCATGAGAAGGTGGTAGAGCTCACTGTTGAATCTCAAGGCCTTACAGGTCAAACCTTGTGGCACCTGCATTGGAAGGTTTCTAAGAGCAGCAAACACTTTGGACACTGTGCTACCAGAGTTACTGAGTAAAGTGTTATATCTCTGTACTTATTGCTCTGCAGAAGTTTGCTTTAATTACAGTGGTATTGTTTCTTAAACACCTTAAAAGCTTGTATACAGAGCTGTGCTGAGGACAGTGCTTGCCAACTTTTAAACCAGTAGATTTGGAGATGCACCTACTTCTTTTAAAACTTGCTGTGGCAAGTGGAGAAATGGACTTGATAATGTCTAGAGGTGAGATTAACCCAAATGAGAAGCTGTATTCTTCATATCCCATTTAAAAGAAAATCTTGAAGTTTGAAATGTTTTTCTATCCTCTTACAAAGCTGAGACTGTCTTGCTTAAATGATTATAAGCATTCACTGCCAGGCACAGTTTTAAAGGTAGATTTAAGATGATGCATATTTTACAATTTGCCTGATCAGTGTGGATCAGAGAGCACCACTTTCTAACGTTGTTAAAATTGCTTTATTCCTTTCTTCAAGCCCTATTTTCCTATGAGGGGAAGGGAGAAATATTTCACCTTCATTCTTAGAATTATAAGTCACTACAGCCCAGAGCAGTCCATTATTTCCTAGTGAAAATATATGCGTATTCTTCAATTTTTTTTTAATGTTAACAATCTTATTTCATTTTTATAAGACTGCTGTGTACTGAGATGGAAGTGCCTTTGTAGTGGAAGTTAGTTTGGAAAGCAGAGATGCACTGGATTGGAGGGATCTGTCCTTTTTTCCCCTCCATGCTGTTATTCTGCTTGCCTCAGTTAGGTCTCACTCTGCAGGAAACTGAAAGTCCAAACTTGTGTAATAGGTCCTCTACAAGTATTAATAAAAGGGTGCTGACAGTTTAACAAGGTCATTCAATTTTGTTAGTGAAAAGGTAATTGAAATATTTATTTCTGCCTTGATATTTGAGGTTTAACTGATGGATTTCAGAATTTATGCAATTCCTGGTGGCTTTAGCCTGTTGTTTGTTTGTTGAATTTTATCTTCAAAGGAATTGCATCTTCATTTCTCTCCCTATAATATTTCAAATCACAGGGTTTAGGAAGGCTGTTCTTGTTTAAGAGAGGCTATGGGAATGAGTATCACAACAAAATGTCTACATGTGACCCAGCAAAGATGAGCTTTCATGTTCCAAACAGGGCTATGTTCTTATTGCTCAGATTGGAAACACTTCTAATAACAGAAGCATTTAAGCACATGCATGCTTGTACCAGTGTCAGGCCTATTTTACAACTGAATGCTTTTTATAAGCAGTAACAGGGCTATGGGTTTGACCACCATAATTGTCCTACATGATTAACGAGTGCCAAATTTTCATGGAAGTTCTCTGGCATCCTTTGTGTATCACTTGTGGTGTCATATTGCAGTAAATGCCCTGCGTATTAAATACAAATAGCAATAAGAGCCGGAGGCAGAGCAAACCCACACACTCTCTGGCACTACAGAACTCTATGCCTTGTCTTTCTTTGTAATTTCTACTTGGGATCTTCCACAAGTGTTTCTGGATTCAAACCATTTCTGCAACCTAGGCCTTACTCTCAGCTTTGGGGCTGCATTCCCAGATACAAAAAAACAGATCTTCCCAGTTTCTTTTTAGTGTTTTTCTACCTCAGGCAGAAGAATTTTATAATTTTATAATTGGAATTGCAGTTGTTGTTGGAATGTAATAATTTTACCCCTACGAGGAAGGAAATTAATAGGTACCACACTTTCAATTGTTATACTTTATTTTCGTGGTAACTCCATTCAACCCTGAATCACACCAGAGTGTAAAGCATCCAAGGAACTCCCAGTGGAGTTGGGTGGCCCCAAGTAACAGACTGCAAGTGCAGGGAAGGTGTTTTGGGGTTTAAGAGCTTTCTGGGCCTGGCCAAGCAAAAGCTGACAGATAACTCTGTGTGAGACCAGTGTGTCAAGACAGCAGAGAGTTGGTCATAGCCAAGGCCAAACACATCCTTTCTGCCAGAGGAAGTGGTGGTGGCCAGCAGGAGTGTCCTGGCAGGGGGCAGGATGTACCATGCTCTGTGTCCTGATCACAGGATTCCTCTTGGGAACTCTTCCTGGGGCTGCTCCAGAGAGCTGAAGTTGACTTTATGTGCCAAGTACAGGACATTGCAGCAGCTTGGCTGGTCAGATTTGCTTCTGCTTTACATGGGTTTACTTTTTCCTTGCAAGTTGAAAATATTAAGAAACCTCCATGATTATAGGGGTTTTATGTGTCCATTTCCTTAAGTGCTGCTGAGCATTTCAGGCTCTGGTGTTGAAAAGTGCTCGAGAAGATAAGTGTAGATACACAATATCCTGAACACCACTTCTGTCCTCTCCAGAAAGGAACACTTGAGTTCCACATTCTGAACCTCTTTGTGCTCCACCAGTGGGAAGCACAGGCACTTTAAAAGTGAAAATGGTTTCTGTCTAATACACGTATCAAATTGCCTGGAAGAACAACTTATTCTCTTTGACACCTTGGTGAAAGGAATGACCCAGGCACAATCCCAGAACTGGGATTGACTGATGGAGTTTACCTCATGATCTGGTTAGAGACTAAGCTGGGTAAATCACTGTGGGCCAAGGTCTAGCAGTCTGTTCCAAAAGTTGTATTCCTAAGAACAGCCCTGGGCTGCTTTGCAAGTCCCTCACCTCTGAGTAGGATGTGCCTGTTGTGCTGTGCCACGTGTGTCTTGCAGCTGGTTTAGTCAAGCAGCTTTTCAAGCTCATCAGTCATGTTGTCACTGATGTTATCAGGAGGGCAAACTCTTTCAGCTTGGGCTGCTCAGTTGTTTTCAGAAAAATATTTCTACCTGACCCCTGATAAAGCACGTTGTCGGGTATCTGATGATGTTTTTTTTATGCATGACTTCAGCAGTGGGTGACTGCTGCACTTGCTCTGTATCTAAAACCAAAAGGGCAAAGACAGAATGAATTAAGACAAATAAAACTGCTTTCTCACCTTCAGAAAATCACTTATAAGTCCCCTGCTCTGCCCAATACACTCTGGGAGAAGAGAGCAATGGTAATTTAAATAGAAGGAACGTTGTAGCCTCCCTCCCTGTGGACACCTAACCTGTCTGGCCAGGTCAATGGCACCAGATAATGCACTGTAATGGATATAATGGGATAAATCTAAATTAAAATGTATGTAATAGGATACGTTTTCAGTGTTCAGAATCAGCTGAAGGATTTTCCCCTTAACAGTCTTGGAATTTCTTTTACAGATTTCAAAAACAGGTTCTGCTTCCTTATTCAGAGGCTATTTTGGAAGCTTTGAAGTTTTGAAGGTCATGTCATAGCCAAATAATACAGTAGCAGATATGGCTCTTGCTTTATAATCCCCTGGTTTTATTCAAAGTCATGCACACTTTGGGAAGTTCTGCTCTATTGGATATGTGTCCTGGCCCTGCTAATAACTTCATTTATGTTGTCAAAGCAATCTGTCAGCAGACCTGTTTTTCACTCTTAAAAGGTGAAATAAAGCCTTGTCCTCACAATACTTCACTCTTCCTAATACTGTGATATGGTTCAATTCTAAGTACTGTGCTACAAGTTTGAAACCTGTGTCTCTGAGCAGCAAATGCATGATGGTGTATCATGTAATGTGAGTGACTGGGATTGAATCCTTGCTTAGCCCTTGGCTATGCAATCCCACGTGTTTGTGTGAGCTCTGCATTTACATAAATCTAAACCCATCAAGGATTTACTTTCAGGTTTTTAATTTCTAAATATTATTGCCCTGGTTTTTAAGTACTCAGAGGTGGAACCCAAGCAAACTTGCTGACCTTTAACCCTGCTTTTGCTGAAGCCATATTTCACCCCATACATATCCAACACTTCCAGGGCCTCATGTGAGAATTAAAGATGCTCAGCAGTGCTGAAGGGCGAGCTCAGACTTTTAATCTGCAGGCTTTTTTCTGGTCTGTATTTAAGGGTAGTGTAAATACTTTCTTATTGGAGCCGCAAGGTGAGTTTAATTTGTTCAAAAACCTGTATTAATAAAATGCTGTAAGAGGAATGTCATCACGTGCCAAAACCACAAATAAACTCTTTTTCTTTTTTGTTTATAGGCAAACAGTGGTAGTTCAGAACTGCAAGAAATTATGAGAAGACGACAGGAAAAAATCAGTGCAGCTGCCACAGATTCAGGTGTGGAGTCCTTTGATGAAGGGAGCAGCCACTAAATGTGTTTCTTCTTTTCTTTAATTCCATTGCCCATAGCATCATACCATCCAGCTTTGCTTTAGGAAGCAGTGAAGGGGAATGTCTTACTATATTGTAACTTAACTAGCCAACACAAAGAAAATTTACAGTAGTCTCCACAGGAGTACCTGCTGCTGCCTTCTCATCACGAAAAATAAACAGATGAGAAATTCAGTGGAGCTTCCTGGCAGGTGAAAATATTGGCACATGATTCATTTACACCCACAGATGAGTCTTGGCTTTATGGAATTAACATGACAGACAAATTGTAGCACATCTTTGTGATTCATCTGAGGGAAGCTGAGCCAGCAATAAAAAAAAGCATTTGACCCCTTCAGTAATTATAAGATTCTGAATCCCATCTCTTGCTGTAGTGTGCAATTATGTCTTTTTGGCTCAGTCTTTCTTGTCATGCATTCGGCTGCAGGACATTTACTTAAGTTGTTGATGCCAGCAATTGGAGAGGAAATCTTTAGAGAATGAACAGCAGCCCAGCATAGACTGAACCTTTCTTGCATCACTCCCAAGATGTTTTATTACTAATGATGCTGTTTATAACAAAATAATACTCTGTACATTGATTTTATCAATACTTCACCCGTGATGAACTATAATATTGCACAAGAAGGAATAACTAGAATATAGTAACACAACTCAGCTCAAAGAGGTGATGAGATCTGCTGTAGCTGGCCATGCAACAACTCACAGTACATTTTTTTTTAATATACTTGCATTTTTTTTTTTGCCTGTAACTTAACCCATCAAAAGAACAGTGTATAATCTAGACTTCTCTGTGTGTTGATCCCAGATATCAGTTTTTCCTCATGTAAAAAAAACTATTGTTCTTTTATAAATGTAATCTTTTGGGAAAGTGGATTCCTGGAGGCAAAAGGGGGGAAAAGAAGAGGAAACATCCTTTCCAGAAAATGTTATTTTTGAAGATGAAATGATTTTTGTCACAAAATGCTCTGTTATGGTCATGTGATTTTATATATAATATATTTATTATATATAATATATAATATCACTTAATTTAGACAAATTTAATCATCTAGTTTGATTGAGTTTCATAGTGCCTTTTTCACATGAATCAGCTTAAAGTCTGCAATAAACAGTATTTCTTGTCTGTTAAATCGTTGTATCTTTGTGGCTACAAAGACAGTAATGAAATAAGAAAGTAATCTTGATTTTTGCCATCAGTTTACTTTTCCTCTGCATACAAGGGAAGAATGAATCCTATTCATTTTTCAGAAAAGAAAAGATTAAATTCTTAATAAATTTATTAAGTGCCATTTATTGTAAATGCCCTCACAAATATTACTTCTGTGTGTTGGTTATGTGTCTATGTACATTTTTACATTTAATATATATTCTTTATGCCTGTCTGCATAAGCATGGTCTTATTCAGAAACGGGTCAGTAAGTGATAAATCCTAAACTGAAGACTTCAACTGCCATAGCAGTCACTAAAAAATGGATTCTTGTCTTATCCAGTGAAAAAAACAATGATTCTCAATTGCTTTCTCCCTCTAGGAAGCACTTCAGCCAGCACACCAGCGTCATGACTACATCATTCAACACATATACAGAGCTTTAGGGGAGAAATTGTCTGTCTCACTCACTGCCTGTCATTAAATGCCAAGCCCAGATCTCCAAAGGCTTGGCATATTCTCTTACTCAGAATTCCCTCTTCCCCACACTTTCAGCATCCATACCTAGCCTGAAGAGTGGAGATGTGAAGCTACCTCTCACTTTTAAGTACAGGAGTAGGAAACTTTTTAAAAGGTCTTGGAAATTCATATTTAAAAATTAGTCCCTGTCTTTTCTCATGGAAATTAGGTCTGATTCCATTAAAAGCATTGTGGCAGCAACCTGCACCTCTGTTTCCCTGCTAATTACCAAAATAGGAAGCCAGTATTCATCCTCTCTGCAATCCTTATTCTAGCATTCAGCACATGGTGGGCTTTTGCCCAGAAAGAGGCATCAGCTCTGAGAGTTTTCTGACTCTGTGGAGTTTGGCATGCTGAGGTCGTAGTGGAAGGACCCATAGTTCATCTCTGAGGAAAAAAAAAAGAGGTGGCTTCACAGTTGGGAGTTTTTTTGAATCTGGATTACTGTGTGGCTGTTGTTTAGAAGGAGCCAGACAAGTTAAGTTTGAATGTGGTCAGTGTGCTCAGAGGCATCTTTGGAGATACTTGGGGGGTGGGGGGGGAAGGAAATCCCTTCCATACACTGAAAGGATAAACAGAATAATCTAGGGTTGTATCTGTCTTTTTTCATAGTTCCTAAATTAGCTACTAATGACTTAACAAGCCAGTACAACTTGAGTTGTATTTTACCCTTTAACTTTGCTGAAGTAACCTTTATGATTTCTGTGTTACAGTCTGTGAAATCTGGGGCCGAGGCAGGTATTTCCCTTTTTGCTGGAATTTCCTTGGTGGTTTAAAGCACCGTAGGGAGCTTCACCCCTATGTTGTGCAGTTTTTGATTTTTCAGTTTGTTGGCAGTTATAAGAAATCAAAAGAAGATCTCATCTGGGGTTCCTCAGATGAAAATGTTTACTTCAAAATATTCAGTGGTTTAAATGAAAACAGTAGTAAAATGCAGTGTTCCATTCAAAATGTTTTCTTTAGGATTTGAGCAGTGAGGCTTATTTTTTAGTACTAATATTAAAAGGATATGACACATGAAAAATGTCTGACAAGGAAACAAAACAGTTTTTTATATGTCAAAGACAGTGCCTTATTAGATGTTTGATAACATAGGGACTACTTTGCTAATTTGCTACCAACAATCTGCCTTTTTAACTGGGTGTTAAAACTGGGAGTTTTAGCAGTGCATGTTCACTCAGCAGTTTTATGCTTTCAGAGCACAAACCTTTTAATATCAGCAAGGCACTTCTTCCCACTCCTTTAGGCTGCCTGTTCCCTTGGGATTATGCCATGGAGAGAGCAAACCACTGTGAAACCTCACATTTAATTCAGAACGAACATTTCTAACCAGTAGTGATGGATAGAGCAGTTTAATTACCATCTAGCAATTCAAATGTTAAACACTGCTTCATTCAGAGAAATTGTGATCTGTAAATGAGATTTTATACGTATTTGTGTTGCTACAAAGCACTTTGCTGTATAAATGTTGGTGGGTTTGGAGGGGTCTGAGAAATAAGTGCAGAATTCCACGGTTGATGTGTGCAGAAATCAATGGTTTTGAGGCAGTAGGTATCCAAAATGGTATGATAGTCTGAAATGCTCAGAGCTCCCAGTGATTTTGAGTGTATTCTTCAGTCTTTGTGAACCTCTGAAAGCATCTTTTGAAGGGCTTTGCTGGACAGTAACCTCAGTATTTTGATAATTCAAGGGAACAAACAAATATAACCGTAAGATGTAAATTAAGTTCTTCTAATTAGGAAACTTGTTAATCACAGAATTTTTATTTTGTTCCTATTGTGGGAAGTGAAGGCATTTTGAGTTTTCAGCTTTTTAGGTCATATACAGAAGCAAGCTATAGCTTGAATACTAGACCCTTGTCCAAGCAGGTATCTCCATTCATTTTCCTGGGCTGTGTCTCATGTACAAGGGAGTCATGATTATGGGAACCCATATTTCTGGCCAAACTACTGCTTCATAGGAGCCCAGGCTTTTTATTATATTTTCCCTCAACTGTGTGTAGTGTCTAAAACAGCCCTGTATAAGGAGTGAGTCTGATATATCAAGAGTATCTGAGGGAATACTTCTGTGCTCAGCCTGCCACCTTTGCATACTTCCCAACAGCATTATGTATGGGAAATGCAAACATGAGGGACTCTGTATTGGGTTCTGTGTTTATTTCACAAACATGTTGAATTTCTTCAGTGGCTTTGTTAATTTTTTTAGCAATTAAGTGCCTATTTAACTGTCTCTGGCTCTCCTGTATCTTCTTTGAGTTTCTCTGAGTTGCTTAGGTTGCAGCTTCGGCTTTTAACTACTTCCTCAGCATTCAGACCAAAATGAATATCAAAATACTCGTCTGTGCTTCTACTCCTTGATAATTTTTGCAGTTTAAAAGAGGAGATGAAAGAAAATAGGGAGCCTTCCTAGATGCTTCCTAGCCACCACAGCAGAAAAGCTCAATGCATCCTGATCCCACACACATCAAGAGCATTAACAACTTCAACCACAAGGAGAGGCTGAAAGCAACAGCTTTTGCTGCCTCAATGAAAATATAGTTTTCACACAAGCCCTTTAAAAAGTTAGAAGTGGGAGGGAGGTAGTGTGACACTGTGGTTAATGAATGGAGGGAGGGAAAGGCTGTTTTAGTGCATAGGATGATGATGTTGATTATTTGACAGGGGAAATTTGTCTTCTTTTGGTGTAGGAAAAAAAAAAACAGTAAAATGAAGTAAAGCATAAGTAAGGCTTCCCCAGCCTGTTCTCGGTCCTGGTGTGAGATTTGAAGGAAACAGTTCTGAAGACCCAAGGATGTCAAAGCCTGCTGCACAGGACATGCTAAGAGAGGCAACACTTCCACACATGGCTCTAAAACCTTCTTAGCACTTCTAAATCCTGTTCTTAGGTTTACTTGTTTGCTCCTTCCCTGGCAGCACACACAGCATGAGGCAACAAGGAGAAAACCTGCCCTAGTTTCGATGGATGGTCACTCACTGTGCAGAGCTGCTTTGACAGACATCTGGGTCAGTAGATGCTGTAAGAGCAGCAGATCAATACATAACATCCATAGTGTCAGCAGAGCTATGGACATGAAACCCATAATTCAAAAAACCTGTTTCCAAACCTGAAGCTCCAGCCAGCTTTACAGCTGCGATGACTCGGGAGTTTTATTCTGACAGATGCTGGAAACAATATTAACATGCAGAATGTGTCCAGAACATCCTTTCAGACTTCTTTTGACGAGGTAAAACCAAAAGTATGATGTGTCAATTCAGGCTTAATGGCTCTGCATGAGTCTTCTGAACCACATCATCTTCCAGACTTGTTTGCTACTTCAGTTATGTCTTGAACGCTGGGAGAGGTGGTTTCCACTGTCATCCCAACATGCCTGCTTATGCAGTTTTGCATATTGTGGGGAGTAGGAAAAGGTATTTTTGTGAATGAGTTTTCATTGTAATTGATTTTTGGGATTAAGTAGCTATTAAAGGCAAAATACACACCTGTTACTGTGCAAATGGAATAATTTTTGACATGCATTCAAAAACTGCCTAGTAAATTCAGGCTATTCAGGCAGTGTTGTTTGCAACAATGTGATTTTGGCATCTTTGCAGCAATCTTGTACCCTGTCATGTTCAGCCAAGCTTCTGTTACAGCCAGCTCACACTGTGATATTTTGTGGGCTTATGAATGATTTAGAAGTAACCTGCTTACTCTGGTCTGTGATATAGAATAAGTACAGACTCAATGGGCAATGGCCAGGAGGAGGCTGTACATGAGAAAGAACATTTGTAGGTTGGTTGCTTTTTTTTTTTCCCCTGCCAGTTCTCTAGAGGGGTGTGAACGTATTTTCTGAGTAAATATGTAACGAAACTCTGAAATACATTTTTTAAAAAAAGCATGGAGGCAAGGTCTGAACGGTCAAGTGCTTACTTATAATTCTCCCTTCTGCTCACATTAAGCCAGACAAATCTTTGCTGTTCCTACTGGAATGGGAAGCCCTCCAGCTGAGGCACACCAGTGAAACAAGAGAGAAATGTGTACCACTGAAGCCTTTCTTGTTACCAGCCTGCTCTGCCCTTTTGCATCCATCTCTATGCATCATACTTGGAGAAACAGCACCTCTGCTTTAGGACTGGGATTAGTGGAAACAGTGGAAATAGTATTAGATGCTTGGAAACAGAAGAGGGGGAAATGCACATCGTACCCATTTAGTAATGAGAGGGGGAGTCCTGTTTCTTTAGTACCCTTTGCAAGGACCTGTTTTATTTGGGGTTTATGTTAAGTCTATGCAGTTTTGCATACCACATGTGGGATATTTTGAAAGAAGTTATCCCTTGTAACCAATACAACGTAAATGTAGATATTAAAGGAGTATACACCTATTTACCTGTTAGTGGAATAACTTCGGAAGAAAAAAAGAGGAATATCAGCTGAAGGAGATTACCAGGCTTCTGGAAGTAGCTGAGCTTCTGAACTACAGCCTGGTACCCTGCCAGGTGATAGCAGGCCCCAGGATGAATGAAATAAAAAGCACATGCAGGTGTGTTTGCCCTTTTGCCAACAGTGACTTCTTGACAGGTAAGCAATCCAGTGTGTTTACTTTCAGTTCGTTTTGTTTACATTGAGTACCATTGCTGCTGACTTCCAAGGAGGTGACACAAAGCAACAGGTTACAAAAAAATGCCATCAACAGCCATTCTGGCAGCATCCATGTCACAATACACAATGATGTACCGGAATTATACAAAGACCAAAAAAAAAAAAATATATATATATAGCTAAGTATTCTGACTAGAACAGAAACCGACAGCAAAAAAGAAAAGAGCCCCCCACCCTGACCCCAAAGCTCCTGTAGGAATCCATACTGACGCTTTGGCAGCCTTGTAGCAATAAAGCAATAACCAGCCCTTCACATGCCAAAACCTTGTTTTTGTAAAATTGTAAATTCCTGGTTCGGAGAAATAGTTACGTCCATTAAAGCACCTTTTTTTTTTTTTTTTAACTCTTTCCACCCCTCCAACCTGAACCAGCTTCATGTTTTTACACAGGGTTAATAATTATTAAAAATAATAAACAAATGAGGGGTATAGGCACCATAGACTGCTCGGACAGTTAAATGCTATAGTATTATATGTTAACATATCCCAGCTTGAAACTCAGCTGCCCTGTGATTAGACTGATCTAAAACAAGAGCCTCATCAGTGGCATTACTGAAAAGGTTGGCAAAAAGAGCAATCCCTCTGCTTAATTAGTAGCAGCACAGTCAAGAACCGAAACCACCCCCCTCTCTCAGTGTCGGCTGCCTGCTCCAGGCTTCGTGGTTTGCATTTCTGCTGTCAGTCCGTTCCTCAGGTCTTGTGCTCCCCCCAGGCCCCACGTACATTAGTGCTGTAAGGAAACAGTCAAATCCATGTACCCAGCAACCCTACCCTCCCCCCACGCCCTCCCATCCCCTTTTCACAATCTCCAGATTTCTTCATGTATGTTCATGCCTCGCTATTCACTAATGAGGTATTATTAGATACTAACAATGCCTGCTCTCCTAGGGACGTTAGCACTGACCAGTGACACATGAAGAAAGCTCTTCAGTCAACCATTAAAAAAATATTGCACTTACTTTAACCTTAAGCCCAACCTGCACAGCAAAAAAAAAATTATCAAAGAAATGAACCAAGAGTACCAAACAAAACCCCAATACTCTGGAGCAATCTATCTTATGCACGTATAGTGTCTTTTCCTTCATGTTGTTTAGCTGAATTTGGTCCAGTATTTAAAAAAAAGTCCAGAAATTAAACAGTTCAAAAGACACCGCAGGCTTGTTAAGGCTTTGTCTCCCCAGTGCTTCAGAAAGGTAAAAGTTTCTTTCATTGTCCGTGTACTGCAAAGCAGCAATCTCTCGTGGCACAACACCTGGCCATCCAAACCATCAACAGAAAAAAAATCAGAAGCAAGGGAAGATGGGTGTGCTTCATGGTCTCACCTGGAACCGAACAAACAGAATGCTTTAGAAATAAGAAGAGGAAATAAATACAGTTCTTAGCATTTGGCTTTACTGACCCTCCCCACAGGCTGGGAATGCAGCCCACCAGCACAGGCAGCTGGGTTCTGGGACTCAGATTAGACAGAAAACTACCTGAACAAGTGAGGCAAATCTGGGTTCTTTTGCAGGCAGGGGAATGACGTTCACAGAGGTTAATATTGGGATATGGAACAGCACAGACACACACTGGACACAGCTGGTGGTGGTGCCCTCAGCCCAGCCCTCCACCAGCTATTTGAGGAACCAGTTTGAGTTGAAAGTCTGCAGCTTCCTGCTCCACCCAAAAGTGAATATTACAGTCATGGCTGGGTTACTGCTGCCACCTAATGAACTGAAGCTCAGTAGCTGGGAGAGCAGTGATGCACATCCTCACAGCTTGTCCCCAGCAGCAAAGCTCTCCCTACATCACAGCCTCGTGCTTTGCTCTGCAGCTGGGGACTGGTCTGGGCCAGTTGCACGCCACAGGTCAGGCACAGGGGCTCAGGGGAAAAGCAAGATTACTTACCCTACTGATAGAACCAATACTGATAGAACCAATGCTGGTTCCCTGGTTCCAGATTTATGAAAAAAACGTCCCCAGCGTTTCACGTCAGAGCTTTTTGGTTACTCCCTCGCCCTCCAGCAGAGCATCCCCCAAACTTTGCCGGCCTGGGTAACCTGGTACTTGGTTAAGTGACTTCAGAATGACTGAAGGTATTAAAGTCCTTCTCTCCTTTAACCTTTGTAAGGAGTGTTAGGACAAGTGGCAGGGAATGGTGAGATGGCTTACTCAGGAGTTCTGGATTCTCTTTTTCTTTGAACAATGAGTGAGCCCATATATTCTACAGTGCTGTGGAAAGTGCAGGGGATTATTTACTGTGACAGGCTACACAGATTTTCCTTGCACTCTCCATGTGAACACCAGAGAGGAATAAGCCTCAGAAAGCTCCTGGAACAAACACCTGTGATGCTGGCTGCTGCCAGCAGCTGCAACGTGAGGCTCTGGGCGTGGAACAGGGCAGGGCTTGCCTGACTTACCACCCGTGGCTCTGAACTAGGACTTGCTGACGTTCTCATATATGACATCGCTGATGCAGAACTGCTGCTTCTTCTTTTGCCACATCAGTTGCACACACTGGTGGATAAAAATGTACTGCTCCTGGAAAAGAGATCAAATGAGTGGGCATTTTTGTGCCTCAGAAAGCATGGCAAAAACCCAAACAGTGAAACAGTTTGATAGCTCACAGTTTGACAGCCTGCACAGCTCCATCTCTCTCACCTCAGCCCATCATGATGTACAGTGAGTTATCAGCTCCCAAAATAATAGCCCACAACTGTTACAGGGGGGGAAGCATGAAATCCACCTGGCACCATAATCACTTATTAATAACCTGAATGATGGCAGAAGAGTTGAATCTGAGCTAAGGAGGGTCTACTTTACACTGCCTAAAAATGAATGAATTCCAAGAATTGCCTTATGTGCAACAAATTGCATCCATGCCACATATGCATCTGAAATATTTTAATGAGGTTTGTGATCCTTAGTGGTTTTTTCTCTACCAATAAAAAGATAAAACTTGATTTTGTTCACAGAGCAGTTAATTATTTGGGGAGTTATCAACATCTGTGCAGTTGACACTAGAAGTAAGTTGGGTCAATCACATGCACCACTGTATTTGTGGAAAGGTTTCTGTGCAACAAGAGCAGGGTTATCTTTGGTTTTGGTTACAGACTGACGTTTCTTAGCATCATCATTAGACAGATTAAACACTGTAATTCAATTTAGAATAACCCTAGTTGATGACTTTTTGATTTCAAAGAGAGAGAAAGCAAATCCTGATGTATCCTTACACTAACCTTTATGTAAATGAGGCACAGGGAGCAAGTGGATCCCAAGCAAAAACAGCTGTTCCAAACCCCAAGTCTGGATTTCAGCCCCTATCCCCAGTGGCCTGCTGATGCCAGAGATATCAGTGTGAGTTTGAAGCATGTTTCAGACCACAGAAATGTCAGGATTTCCTCAGCCCCACTAATTTGGAGTGACTGTTTCAATTCATGATATTCTTCATTCTCATCCCCCTTTTGGGCCTGTGCCATTTGTTTTTTTTAAGTGCTCAGTGAGGCATTGCCAAGTTTCCAGCATACAAGGCAACATGAACTCAGGTCAGCTGTTGGTGGTTTCAGATTTTGTAAGAAAAGACTTTTCAGTGGCCTCTGTGCCTGAGTGTCAGTGTCACCCAGTGACCCCTAAGGCCAGGCTTGGCCACTGCCTGGAGCAGCAGGAGCTCAGCAACTGCCCTTGACATCAGCCCCAGGCAGGCAATGAGGTTGTACATGGGAAAAAAAAATTAAAAAAAAAAAAAGGAGAAAAAAAAAGGAGAAAAAGAAAAAGAAAAAAATTACCAAAAAAAAAGCTCCACAACCAAAAAACACAACAGAAAACTACATCCCTTCTGGAATGATTAACACAGTTCCAGCTGAAATGAATCATCAGGACTTTTTTCTCTGTTTTTTACATGTGGATCTGCCTTTGGTTTAATACACTGAATTGTGATGAAAGGTGGCAGTTTGATAGGAATGATCCAGGATGGACTGAGAATAATGAACTTTTTTTCATCTCCAGATGCTAGTTATTGTCACTGCAGGTTTTCTTACTCCTCTCCTCTCCCTGCTAAAACTTTTTTTTCCCCAGCACATTTTTCCAGTACATTTTTCTTAAAACCAGAAAAATAACTACCCAGTAGGTATTTGGGTAGGGAGAAGGGCGAGGAGGGTGTCTGGCAGACTCAAAGTCCTTCTTTTCTGTTTTGCTCGTTATTTGTATTTCCATTGTGTAATTGAAATCCTGTGCTTGGCTAGATGATACCAACGTGATACTTGAACAAGGCTGCCCGATACTGATATTTCATGAGCTATTAATCCCCTCAGCAAGCTCAATTCTTTTCAATGTGGTTTGAAAATCTCATATGTTAATCTCTTCTAGTGCATTGTGTGCGTATTAATTTCACAGAAGATGAGAATAACTCATCCCCTCTGGAAGATATCCATGAGATTGCAGATATATTATCAGACCCACCTATGCAGCAGATTAATAACGTGACAGTATTACAACAAAGATGAGAACTTAATTATACCTGTTCACAGCCATTTTGTCAAGTGTTCAGGGACACGAACACACTAAATGGACATGACAGTACTTTCACAATGTTGAAGCAAACTGATGTTACCTCTGTTTGCACCATGGACATTCTGTAGGAGCGCATGTCAGACACCAGGCCCAAGATGTCGACGAACTCGTGGTCACGGATGTGCTGCAAGAGCCGGTCCAGGGCTATGAAGGTTCCTGTTCGTCCCACTCCAGCACTGCAACACAACACAGACATGCATGACATGCACCTCATTTCAGGCTTTTCTGGAGGAGGCACACACAGGACAGTCAGTGCAGAAAGCAGGAGTCCTGCAGCTGTGATAATCAGACAGAGCAAACCTGAGGTCAGGTGGGCTGGTTAACCTGTTGGATTTAATGCCGTGCAATCCATCATTGATTGGTTCAGCAGAGTTCATGGAGTGGGTGGCTCTGCAAATATTTCACCTTTTTATACTACTCTGTGCATTTACACACAGAATGTGCATGCACACGCTCATCCACCCTTGGCTGTCAGCTCTTCCTGCTTTCACTGCCACCCTCACAGAACTCATGAGAACCCTCTAACTCCAGAGGCTGTAGGCAGAAGTGCAGAGATCTGCTTGGCAGCGATTGCTGCACAAAGGCAGCGAGGGTTGAACCTGCAGGACTCACTTCCACACAGCTCTCCACACTGCAAAGCTCTTGGGTTGCACAGGCACTGCACTACTGCACTTCATCCTCACAGGACAAACCACCCAGAAGAGCCTACACTCCAGGTTCTGACTTAGGAGCACAAGGCAGAAATAGCAACCACTCAGCTGAAAATCTTCATTCCCTCAAAGGGAAGCTTAGTAACTAGTAAAAAAGACATACTGCTTTCATTTAGGGATTCTTATGTGTGTATGATTCTTTTCATTGTGATGTCACATGTAATGTTTAAATCTGATTTCAATGACTGTGGCTTTAGAGGTTGTATAGAGTTTCACACACCATCCCAACACCATACCTACTACTAAGGGTAGAAGTGTGCATCTTGGCAAAAGTTGCTTTTTCTGCCTTCTCATATTTTTTCTGAAAAGCCTTGAAAGTATTTAAGAGTTCATCTCAATACAGTTCAACATAACTGTCACAAAACAAGTTTGTTTTTTTTTTTTGCTTGTGTTGTGTTAATTTCTTAAATAAGATGAATACAACAGAACTCTGATGTGTTCATTTGACAGATTCATTAACTGAGAAATTCATTCTGTGCCTTCTTTAGCATTTGAGAACAATTGCTGCAGGAGTTGATCAATACTTTGTTTTTCTTCCCCCACACCAATTTCATATCATTTCTACTTTTATTCTGTGTGGTCAGTAAGACATACAATACAGTCCAAAAGTACTATCTGAAAATACCTCTCTTTGCTGCTATAAGCATCTTACTGAAAAAAGAAATACTGAAGTTGTTACCCAGCTCTCTGATACTTGCTTCTGTTGCTTCCCAAAACAATTACTTAGTATAAATGGGGTTTGATTTCACAATGTTGTATATAAATATCTCCCCAGAACAATATCCCCCATGAAGTTACAGGGGAGAACTGCATGATTTGCTGCACTTACAAATGCTGTAGTTGTTTGCCTTCCAGTAGAACATTAAGTGCCATGTCTGGAAACTAGAAATTGTATTACTACACAAGACTGTTTTCTGAGAAGGAAAGTGTGCAAAGTGCTGGGAACAGTCAGTACTGACCATCACATCACCACCAGGAAAGACAGTGCTGGTAGGTGCTGACTCATAGTGCAGCGATGTAACTCTCCTCTCTGGGGTGGGAGATGCAAGCCTGGACTTCCATTAGAAGTATGTCACCATAATGTACACATATTCATCCACTACAAACATCTATTTATGTATTTCTAAGGAACCCGTTGTGAGTTGCTCTCCCATGAGGAGCTACAAAGAGCTTTGAAGTCAGCTGGGAAATTTGCATCAGGAACCAATCTGGTATGATATCACCACTAACATGGCAGTTGCCCACAGAGGGGACATATAAATTAGCATCTTAATAAAAGGCCAGATGACATACAGGGGAGAAATCTGACGGTATATAAAACAGCCTTTCTCAAAAAAAATCAGAAAGAAACCCATATAACTGTTAGCATGGGATACTAGTGTTACTGCTGGCACACTGAATGTTCCAAAAGCTGAATGAGCAGAGGAGGATCTGCACATCTGCAGGGGAGCAGCACTCTGCAGTTGTGGAAATAAGAGAGCAGGGGCAGGCTCTGAGCTGCTGTAAATCAGGATCACCTGCTAGGCCTCCTGAAGCCATTTGTGGATAACACCTTAGAAAGAAATGCCTCAGTGCCTATGGCTGCAGGCTGAAATTCCAGCTCCTCTGCAATCAGAGCAGGGGACCAATTCTACACCTGTAACATGAGAGAGAACCATGTTCAGCTAACGCATGAGCAGAACCCAAAAATCTCTCCTTCTAATCTCTTCCCAAGCTATTTAATGTAACAACTTGTAGTTCTCTGTTTCCTTGAAGCATTTACCTGCAGTGTATGACCATGGGGCCTTTAGTCTTTGCTGATTTCTGCCTGACCATCTGTACAAACTGGAGAATGCTCTCGGCAGCGTTGGTCGTGGGGACACCGTGGTCTGGCCAGGCAGTGTAGTTAAAATGCATCACATCTTGCACCTCATCAGCCTAATGGAAGAAGCAGAACAGCAGCATGTTCACAGGAGTTTTAACAGTGCAGTCACGCTCAGTCACCCTGAGGGCTTTTTGTCATTTTGTGGTGGGTTTTTTTCCTCTCAAATACAGCCTAAGAAAGTGAAGTCAGCCAAAAAAAGTGGTAAAGAATGTACATGCCATTTGATTAAAAAGGGGAGGGGATAGCAGGTCATTATAATCAAAGTGGTATGAACTTCTTGTTTCTGGGTTTGGGATTTGTATTTTGCTTTTGTCTCCGTGGTGGTTCCATTTTATTTTGCTTTCAAATCAAGAACTGTTGCATTTTTCAAGTTTAGACTTTCTTCCTCTTCCTGTTCCATTCCTTCTCCTTTTCTCATTTTGCCAGAGATAAAGAACAATGCTGTTGGCAAACAATCAACACTGGACTCTCTAGAGTTTTTCTTTTCAAGTTGTAAAGAAAAAAAAAACCCAAAAGGGAAGAGAAAACTCTTACAGGGGGAAAGGAACCATTTAGGAAATTGCTCATTATAATAAAAAATTTCTATAATGCTAAAAATTTTAACTGGCTTTAAATAAAATAAGATCCTCAACACAACACATTTTTTCTTTGAGCCTTTAAGAAACTCGAGGCATGGTGAGTGGTGGAGGGCCATCCTCACCAAAAGCCATATGAAGTAATACCTTTTGTTCTTCCATTCTGGGTCAGGCCAAATCTCCCTACTCCCTAACCTCTTTCCAGTCAGAGAGAACACCTGATCCTTAGGCACAGGATATCAAAAAATGAGATCAGAAGGCACCCTGGGTTTGGTCAAGGACAGTTTACCTCAACTGCAAACCACAGCCTTTTCTTTTCACTCGACCCCAACACCGTGGTTTACATATTTGCACTCCTGGCCTGCCCCCTGTGCACTCTTTGGAACACAGTGAGGCAAGGCTGGGCAGGACTAAGTCCTGGGCCAATGTGGAATTGCCAGTGCACAGCTTTTCCCACGTCCCCTCCATATCCCTAACCTTTCCTTCATGAGCTGATGCAGGAAACAAGGGTGGTAATGCTTGAAAGTCTGGAGAGCTTTAATTTGGAAATTCCACGCTCTCACATGTGTTTCAATACTTTATGGGAAGACATGATTATTGCAGAATTGCCCTTTTGAAAAATAGTTTAAATTTCTGCATTGGTAATTTCAAGTTTTCAAGAACAATTTATAGTAAGAAGGTGTGCCTGAGATACAGAAAAGAAGAAACTCACACATTTGTTGTCACTAATTATTGGCACCACAGAAGTGTCCAGAGCTCTGGTTCTACTTTTGTTGCAGTTTTGCACTGTGCTGAGAAACTCACAGAGACAACAATTTTAGGGGAAAGTTTTGTGATTTGGTCATCTGCCTGTGTGGAGTGAGTCAGTACATCAATCTCCCTTGGGTGTTTCCCACAGGATGCCAGAAATGGACAAAAGTTAAGGAAAGGCTGGACCGAAATTACTCCCACTCCTTTGGCAGGAGCACGCAAAGTGTTTCACTTACGTAGCTAATTCGGAAGCTCCTATAAACCCAGTCTGTGTGCTCTTCCTCGCTCAGCATCTCCACTGTGATATCCCCATATGCCACAGGATCTTCCGTGAAAGGCCAGTAATGATCACACTTCACCTGGAAGGGATGTACATCCACACATAGTTGTATTTATGTAAATACACACAGACATAAAGAAGTACAATCAAAAGACCCTCTGGTTTAGAAATGCCTACAGAGTTGGTCACTTGATGCTGCAATAAGAGGTGATTTATCCTGCAATGCCTTCCAGTCTGACCATTCCTGTTTGCGTAACTGGCCATCAGCTATACACTGTTTTTCCAGAGGGTAGCATTAGTACAGTGAAGAAAGAAAAAACAGTGTCATTGTAGATTATTAATTTTCCTAATATAATAGAAAAAATGGAACAAAACATGGGGAATGAGAATGTACATATATGTTATATATATTCTGTTATATTCCAAATATTTCTATTATAACATCACGGAAAAATGTAAAGCATCGTCCTTCTAATTTATTAGTATTTAAACTGAAAAGAGCAGAATCACAGAATGCCTGAGGTTAGAAGGGACTCCTGGAGGTCATCTCATCCAAATGCCTCTCTGCTCAAGCAGGGTCACCTAGAGCCAGCTACTCAAGACCATGTCCAGATGGCTTTGGAATATCTCCAAGGATGGAGGCTCCACATCCTCTGGGCAACCTGAGCCAGGGCTCAGTCAACCTCACAGTAAATAAGTGTTTCCTGATTTCAGACAGAATTTAATGTGTTTTCCTAATTTGTTCAATTCAACTCTTGACCTGTCACTGGCACCTTGTCTCCATTACCCTCCATCAGGTGTTTATACACAGTGACAAGATCCCCTGAACCTTCTCTTTTCTGGGGTGAGGAGTCCCAGCTCTCTCAGCCTCTCCTCATGTAAGAGAAGAGGTTTCATAAGGTCAGGGAAGGTCACAAGAAGGTCAGATAAGGTCAAGGAAGGTCAAAGGAGGTAAGAACAAAGAAGGTAAGGGGTAGTCAAAGAATATCAAAGAAGATCAGAAGGGTCAGGGAAGGTCAGGGGAATTCAAAGAAGGTCAAAAAGGTAAAAAAAGGTCAAAGATTGAAGAAGGTCAAAGAAGGTCAGGGAAGGTTAAAGAGGGTCAAACGAGGTTGAAGGTCAAGCAAGGTCAAACAAGGCCAAACAAGGTAATGGAAGTTCAAAAAAGGTCAAGGAAGGTCAACAAGGATTAAAGAAGGTCAGAATAGTCAAAGAAAGTCAGGGAAGGTCAAAGGAGGTCAAAGAAGCTCAGGGAAGGTCAGGGAAGGTCAGTGAAGGTCAGTGACATCCAGGGAAGGTTGAAGAAGATCGAAGAAGGTTAGAAAAGTTAAAAGAAGGTCAGGGAAGGTGTGGGAAGGTCAAAGAAAGTCCTGGAATGCCTGCCATAAGGGAAGTGCTATTCTAGGTCAGGTTGTGATACTGCCTTATGATCAGAAAACAATGCAAAGACATTCACTCACCAGAAAATAATGTCATTTTCAGAGTAGTTTCTTTTACACCACGCACAAGATTTTATTACATACCCGTCTTTTCTCATTGCACTGAGTGAGCATAACAATAATCTGAGATTTTTGCTGGAGAACCATCTTCCAAAAATCATTCCTAGTTTCTGGCAGTGGTCCTTGGGTTGCAATGTATTCCTGGGGTGAATTATAACCCTAAGAAACAAAGAGATAGGTGCTGTTAGCCAACATGATTACTGCTTCAGAACATGTATTTCTCTCTGGCATTCATACTATTTTTAGCTTGCTCATGTTAAATTTGAATTTCTAAAATTGATTTCTAATATAAAGAAACTATTTTATGATCTTTTGTATTTATTTTTGCGGTGGAAACTTTTGCCAGATTTGGTGCCCCTGAAATGTAAGCAATTTAGAATGAAGGACAGAAGATGAAATGGTTACTATACAAATCATTTGCCCAGAGAGCAGAGAAGGCAACATTAAAAAAGCAAGTAATAAGAACCCTAAACCAAAGTTTCAGGTTCTTCCAAATTATGTAATTTTAGGGTTTGTTTAGTTACAGGTATAAACCCAGTTATATATGCTCAGCCTGCTCATCCCAAGCAGTGCCTGTGGTGATTTTCAGCCCCTGGTGTAAGTGGAAGGTAGCAATGAATGCATGTGCTTATGTCATAAGGACTTGAAATAATAAAATATTAATTAGAATTCTGCTTAAAATAATAGAGAGCATGCTGATTCAATGCTCTTAACACATGCTCAAATTTTTTATATCCATGTATTCCTTTTCCTATCCCTATCAACATGCTTTTAGTTGGAAAGATTCTTTCCATGCTCCAAAACCAAAAGACTGTTATTAAGACTATAATAAAAAGATCCACAGAATGACCATTTTGGCATCAGCTATAACCATATTTGCTGAGATTGTATTATCAAAACTGCATTTGGAAAGTTATTTTATATCCCTAGTAAGAGTAAAAAATACATACAACACACAGCATGATCCCATCCTGAGCAAATTGGACAATTTCTGTGCTACCACAGTATGCAGATAGTAAAATTATTTGTCATTTGGGAACACTTTCCACAAATGGCCTCCTCCAGACATCATTACCAGTCAGCTCAGTCTGAGTTTTTGCACTACACAGAATTTGCTGCCTGTTTGTCTGCATGGGCTACATCTGACCTAAATGCCAAATCTCTCTGTTAGCACAGGGACACAGATTCCCCCTGGTTTATGGGTTTGGAGGCAGGAACTCAGTGGAGAAGCGACCCTCAGGAAAAGCTAAGCATTAAGATGACGTGTCTGTCCCAGTTTCTATGGTCAGCATTGTGCTACAAGTAATGCTAAAGAGATGTAAAGCAGAGCTGAACATCCAAAAGGGACAGCTACTTAAAATCCTATAATCCATAATCCCATGTCACAGAAGTTTCCTGTGTTGTTCACGATGCTTTTGAATGTTGGAACATTTTTCTTTCTTGATTCTCTGCGAGTTCAGGCACTTGCAGTCTGAGTGCTCAAGGTCATGCAAGGTCATGCTGACCTTGGCACATAGGAGCCAAGCACAGGCAATTTGCTCAACAGTCCACACATGGGCAATGCCACAGTGACAGAGAAGTGGCTTCACTGACTCACCCGAGGGCTCCTCCCTTTTCTGTAATGCTGACTCAGCTCTCGTCAGAGCCAGCTCTGCCTTCCGTTCATGGCAAGAGTGCAGAGATGCTCATCTGTCTGTGGTCCCCAGGTAAAAAAACCTTTTTCTAAGTGGATGCTGTAGTGCTCTACCTCCTCTCCACGCAGAGAAACACTGGATATTGCTCTCCAGCTTACACAGAGCCACAGTATGGGAGGGTAACAGAGGCGCAAACCTTTGTGGCAGTGGCAGGGATAAGCCTAAGTGACTGCACAGGTGAGAGTGGAAAAAGCTGATGAGGTTTCAGCCAACCCCTCAGTGTCAAAACATTTGGCTACAGCTCTGTGTACACTTGAATTATCCTAAAACTGTGGGTGCTACTCCCTGGTAAGTGGCTGTTCTCTGCCAGGCAGAGAGAGGGAGGCCCTCTGGGAGCACCACGGATGAGGCAGAAAGCAGGAATTCCCTCCACGCACCATCTGGGCTCTGTGCATTTTGTCAGTTTTGGAGTGTTAACCCTTTTATCAGGTAGTGTAGAAATCTAGAAAAATTTCTCATTTAAAAGTTTATGGTTTTGTTAGCTGCCTTAAAAGGCCCCTGAATCACTCAGCATTTCCTCCCCATTTCCCTATCAGTCCAATCTGGGTTTCACAAAGCTCACTCAGTGCTACTGTGGCAAAATTTGTCAAAGTCTTCCCCTCTGCCACCTTTTTTTTTCTTTTTTGGTGGCTGACATAACACACAATTCCCTGTAGGCAAAATATTTGAAGCTGAAGGCAACGCTGAGAACATGACTGAGCTTCCAGAAGTTATTGTGCTGTTTGCAGGGGGCACACTGCTGTGCAGGACACTTAACTTTACACTGACCAAATCTCTGTACTCACAGGAATGTAGTTGGCATTAATGTAATCAGATCCCTCCTCTTCATTCATTGAGACTAAGCGGACGCGACTAAAATCATCTGTAAAAGGAAAAATAAATCACAAAAACCTTTTCTCTCAAACACAGCACTCATCCCCAACCAGGCAAAATTAAAACCAGCCCTACAGAAACTGCAAAAAAAAAATCTATTAAAAAATAGAAAATGCTTAAATTTACCAACAGAGCAATGTTTGATTCAGCAAACACTACATGGACACACCATGATTACTGTTCTGCAAAACACACCCTCCAAGTGCCATCCCTCTGGGCTCCCTTAGGTTTCATTAAAACCACAAGAGGAAAATAGTAACACTACTCAGTAGCAGAAACGACCTTGTGCTTCTCACCTCCAAACTTTTGTGATAAAACATCCCCAGGAAGCTATGCCTGTTCAAAGCTAACCAAAACCATCCCTTGCCCGGTTCTCTGCGAGAGCAGATTTTTAGAATGGACTTTTATCAGTCAGGAAATGTGCCCTGATTTTCCAGTTTTCTTATTAAAACTCTTCTTTCCCTGGCTAGGGATGTCAGCAGGATTTAGTGTGCGTTGTACTTACACGGCAGGATATTTGTGTAGCGGTTTTTGCAGCGATTCATGGGAAGGTCAGCAGCAAAGTGGGGTATGTCAAGCCCAATCAGTTTTAGCTCCTGGGGTAACAGAAAGAGAAACACCAAGGTCAAACTCACACACGCTCGAAAAATAGTTCTTTGAGAAGCAATTACTTGTAGCAGGTACCAGACAGAAAATGTTTATGAATCACCTTATAAACTGACTTAGGACTATACTGACTTTCCTTATCTGATGCCTCTGAGTTGGACTCCAAGCAGCTGCAGGGCAATGCTGGAGTCTCCTGCTGAATGCTGCCAACACACTGCTGCCTTCCAGGCTGTGACTGCAGATTGTCCCTCTCTACCCACATTTAATTACCCAAAAACACTGTCAAACCGGGAGGTTGCTAAGTTACTTCTGTGGTGGTCATCTGCCCCACTTAAAGGGGTTTCTTCAAGTCCTCAAGTGGCTTTTAATTTTGGGGGAATGCTTGGAAGATCTTTCTAGTCGTTACCTTCAGTAGTTACATCTAATATGTATTGCATTAGAGGAAGTTTCACTGCCAGGAAGGGATCCTGCCAGCCATCTCAACGCCCAGAGAATCCTCCCCACTCCCTTTCCATGTTTAAATCTTTGGAAGACAGCCCGAGGATAGGATTTTTTTTAGATTTATACTATTAAATTGACTTTAAATTCTGGGTTATTAAGAGAATGCACCTGAACCTGTCTTAGAGAGATCTCCTTGCTCTTACAGAGACTTTCGATGCTGCTTTCTCATTCCAATGCTTCCTCTCAAATTAAGGGCATTTAAGATGTAAAATAAAGATATTAAAATCCCAAATTCAATTCAGTCTACCAGCACATCTTAAAGTAAATGCGTTGCTCTGACAATTATCTTGAATTGATTGTGATGAGGCACTCAAATGAGTTTACTAAATGCAGGCTTTAGCAACACCAACATCCACTTTTAAATTCTGCAGAAGTGGAAGTGAAGCTGACCCACCCAGCAACAGCTCACATCGATCAACACAGAGCACAGGAACACACCACACAAACTTAACATCTTGAAAAAGCTGATCTGGGCATGGCAAGTAGCAGAGGGCAGAATCCTCAGAGATTTACCTCAAATTGCAGAGAAAATTTGTAATCTGAATCTTTGGCCATATCCTTGATGTATCCGTCAAAATCATCCAGCTGGACAGGGCTTTAAAGGAAAAATACACAGAAATTAAGTAAAAAAAAAATTCAACTTTTGAAGTACCTTTCATTTGTTTCCCCCAGAATAGTGTGACTCTTGGGGATAGTCCTGTACAGGGTTAAGAGTTGGACTCAATGATCCTTGTGGGTCCCTTCCAACTCAGCATATTCTGTAATTCTGTGATTCTCAAGTCATAAATATGTATTTGCAACTGTTAATGCTAGAAAGCAACAATAAAGAGCAACCTTGTGTTTCAGGGCCACAAAATGTGGGTGTACTGCTCATTACAAAATGCAAGAGCACCAGAAAGAGAGGCTGAGAGAGGGGTACTGACCCCTCTGGGTGTGCTCAATGCTGCAGCTGCCAGTGCTGATGATAATAAGCACCCTGTTTAAAGGGATTGGGCTTGTTCTACCTGCAGGAAACCACTGGTCTGAATGGCCCATGCACCCTTCCTACAATTAATCACTAGCCACTGAATTGCTTTTGCAGGTGGGTGCAATCCCAAGGCACAGGTGGCACAGTAAGAGGTGGTGATTCAGGACTCCACTGCAGACCCACTCTCAGTGCCATCTCACCAATGTCCTTCTGGCACCAGAGCAGCTGCTGATGCTTCATTTAAGTTGCCTCTTGTGCCGTGAGAAATGTTGCTTTCGGATAATTTCACTTCTGGAAGAGATGCTTTTAAAACTCATCTGAGCTTTGCTCATGCAGAGAAATTGATTTCATATTTAGGCTTTGATTTTTTTTTAGAAGGTCCACCAAAAAAAGAATCCCCCTAAACCATCATTTTGGATGCCACTGTCCTGACTGCTTTCTTTGCTGGCTTTGGGAACTGTACACATTTGTCATTAGAGGTCAATGTCTCAAAGAGATATGGTGGTTAAAAAAAAGTGGCACATAACTATAGAAAATCCTGGAGAGCTTCAGCAGGTATGAATTAGCCTTGATTTAATGACTCCCATCATTCTACACACTTTTTCACCAGGTGAGGATCTATCTGCTACAGCAGAGGCACAGCCTCTGAACATAACGCAGAAATAATTAGGCTGACGATCTGAACAACGAAACACAGGTAAACAGCTTCCCTCACCTAATTATCATGCTCTAATTTACAAGCTACTGAAGCATGTACACAGTAATCTTCTCATTTACTTTGAGGCAATATGCCCAAAGGAACCTGCCTTATCACCACTTAATTACTCCTGTTTACCTGTTAGCATTAATGATCTAATGTTCTAGCAACAACTGTAATGAGAGTCTGATGTCAGGAGGGAAATATCAGTAGAAATAAATCCATCCCAGTTTCCCCCCCTTTGTCATTTTTAACTAAGGATAAGCTCTGTCGAAATCACTAAGTTGAATAATTGATCTTTTCCCTGATGACTAATTTTCTATCAGTAAGGAGCTGTTTTATTACAATCTGGGAGAAGAATTGCTTTTGTCCAATTATTGTTTGTTTTCTGCCTGCAGATATCTCTCTGAGGATATGTTTATCTAGAAGTTTTCTATATCTGTAACTGCAATACCACTATGACATGTACTCCATAATGCATATTTAGTCTAAGTCTTACTCCTTTAAATATCAAAGAAATTACATACTTGGTCAGCTTTCTCTTCTTTAATCCATTTTTACTCCTGTAAAAAGAAAAAAAAAACAAAAGAGAAGTGTTTTTCATTCATTAAACTATTGTCTATTCAAAGATAATACTGATTTAAGAATGTATGCTTCCTGGTCACCATCATACTCAGGAGGAGATTGATGATAATAACTTGGACAATTTTAAGCTGACAGCAAAATTTCTGTTGACTCCAGTGGGATGCATTTTCCACTCCATGGCTCTGAGAATGTGAAAAGGAAAACCCTTGGGAAAAGGAAAACCTGTGTCCTCTATAAATCCTGCCCCAAGGGCGTTGTTGGTTTTGGGTGGGCTGAGCCCAAAACCTTGGCAGGGGGCTGTGCTGCTGGGGGGAACGTGGCACCACAACATCCCCTGGGCTGCTCTGCTCAGTCTCCAGTGGGCTGGGAAACTGGATGTCAACACTGGAGAGCAACTGGGAATGAGAAGCATCTGTTGGGTAAAGGGAAAAGACCACCATTTGCAAACTTGAGAAAGGGTGAAGGAAAAAAAGAAAGGGCCTGTTTTATAACCTGCTTGTGATGATCAATGAAGACAGTGGCAAATATCCCACTGACCTCAGTGGGACTCAAGCTTAAACCTTAGATAACGTTAATTGACTTTTAACAGCTCGAGATAATTATGCCAGTCGTGTAATACAGTCTGCACATGATTTATAAGTGATATAATTCACTAGTGACAGTGATGAGCAAATTTTTCAATGTGTTAAGCAGTACAACCCAAGGGTTTGGACTTAAGAACTGCACTACACTAATTACCACCATGTGGTTTTTTGGAGGGGGTGTGTGTGTTCATTTCAGTTTTGCCACAAAAAGGTTAAGCAATCAATCAGACTAAATAGACAAAGTAAGCACCCTAGAATAATTTGGCTAGAGGTCTGAAAACACTAATCTCCTTTGTTAAATCAGCTAAAGAACAGATTCTTGCTTATTCAAAAAGAATTTTAGTAGTGTCATTTTTTTTCTTACTGGTCATTACACAATATCTGTTAATTTTCCATGTTATAATAATGATATTTTTAATTTCATGATGACATGAAAATGACTTCTAGATAATTTGGTTCATAGCTTCAATTAGGAAATCAAAGGAGAAGGCTTTTAAGCTTAAAACAGTGAAAATATACAGAAATAAATATTAAGAAGTGAAGTATTTTTATTTTTCTACCCCACTAAGTTTAGAAGTTAAATTAAAAAATGAATTTCCAAAATTAAGCTTTAAGAAATATTCAGTTTCTGGAGCAGCCACATCCTGTAGTGATTTTGGTATTTTGTCAAGGTACATTTCCACTTAGATAAGGAGTTTTGCCTGCAGAGTTAACAAGAACTATAGTAATATCAGCTTTACATTAATGCAGAGATTTACTTTGCACAGCTTTACTTTGCAAATACTACAAACCTCTTCAGCCTACCATGTTATCTGTACAGATACTACCTGTATAGTATCTGCACATTCATGTGGACTGTACACATAAACTCTCCATCTTTGAAGAATTCTTCCAATGAAATCCTAAAATTAATATCAGTAATTTATTCAACACATCTCTATCCCCTGTGACTATGGTAAACCTTTTAATGTTGGGCACATTGGAATTAATTTGAAAAGAAAAAGAATACCTAAATGTTCCTTATGATGGGGATGCTTCTAAGAATGCTTCTCCAAGGAACACTTCAAGAGGCAATAAAACAAACGATTGATATACATTTGTCAGCAAGAATTTCATGTGCTTTGATAGTCTCAAGAGGCCTTTGTTTCTTAGCATTGCAATTGTTTTCTGAATGTTCATAAATATTTTAAGCCAACTTGTGCACAAAACAAAGACATTTGAAACGTTAGCTGGTGTTTCATCTGTTATTCCATTTACTCTACAGATTAAAATACAAAGAGAGGGATTAATCTCACCTCATTCAGCTTCTGCTCCTGTGAATTTAATCATCTACACTAAACTAGGTAGACTGATTGAAGAGGAAACCTCTAAAGAAAGGTGCACATCTGGAAAGGTGAGTTAATGTATATTAAAAGAAAAAAAACAAAGGGGCAAAAGAAGACAACAATTCTTCTTGCAGGAGCTCCACCACTGTGCAGCTCGAGAGGTAGCTGGGTTTACATCAGACAAGTTACAAGTCAATATAATAGGAACCTTGGAGAGGTGTGGAAGACTTCCAGCTGCTCTTCAGCTGGGTGTGTGTAAAGAACATGATTTCATTTTCCTGAGAGAAGAAATGGACCTTTCTTCAGTTACAGAAACGCTCTCATTTCTGGGCCCACTGAAAATTTAGATGGGTTTTTTTTCATACCTACTGTGACTCAAGGGAACTCAGCCTCAGAAATCCCTGTGTTGAAGATGTTGATATCTGCTTGCCAGTGCTTTGGTGTCATGTGGTAAGACCAGGAAAAATAAATCTAAACTTCCATACCACATGTTTTGTAAATCCCTATAGTTTGGACTCAAGACCATCAGGAAATTAGGTTTCTTTACATAAATTAAGTGGTTTTCGATCATAGTAAATTTGTAGTTGTTTCTTAAATGGTTTGTAAAACAGTTCTGGTACTAAGTAGACCCATGGCTTTGTTAGGTATTTTCAAAAAAAGCCATCAGTTGTTTACTAAATCTTTATAAATTATTTACAGACTGAAGTATTAAATATACACAGATACACAGTGAGACGTGCACACGGTGATCCAATTCTTTCACTTTGGGACTTCTATTTGTATCAGTTCTCACTGAACTGTTTTTTTTTTCAAAAGCAAAACATTTACTGTGTCAGGAGAACGTAACTGCACCTTTAAAAAAACTGAGGTATTTGACATCACACACCAAACAGGTGGGGCATGATCAAGCAATTTTAGTAATAGAACAGCATCCACAGAAGTCAGTGCCAGGCAATGAACAGGTGAGTAACTGGGACACAAGAAGCCAGGATTTACAATGAAGTGGCAAAAATTGCAAAGACAGCAATGAGATGAATGTGATGACCACTGCAAGATTAGCTTTTTAATACCAAAATGGGTTGGAGCATAAGCAGATGAACCAGATGAAGCAGGGTAGCAAATACTTTGGTACCCACATCCTCTCCAATCCGTGTTCTAGTACAAGAAAATTGTATCTTCAAGAGCTTCGACCCATTTGAAAACAAAGGTATCCCACATTTTTCATGTAATAGGAATTAACACTGTTTACACATTGCATATGGAAAAACAAATAAATCACTTACCAAGGATTAATATAAAATGCCAAAAGATAATCAGTCCAAAGGCATGAGGGTAGCAGAGTTAGGAAAGCAAACACACTTCTACGCCTGTGAGCATTAATAGATAACATACATAAAGATGAAAAAGTGAGGAGAGTTAGTAAGACAAACAGAAATCAGGAGATCAGCAAATTCTATTTTAAAAATCAGCTAATCCCATAAATCCTTCTCCTTACTTACTTCTTAAGAATATTATTAGCATCCCTAGAATTTTTGCTCTCAGCCTGACACCCTCTGCAGGTTTTTCAGCTGTACAACATAAAATTCTATATGATTAAAATAAATGTGTTTTATAGTATTGATTCAGACCTGTTATTCCAAATTTTAAGAGTAAAAAGGGTATGAAGATATCATCAACAGGTTTATAGCTATTACATAGGTTGTACTAAGTCCATTTTCTGATGTTTTGAGATACTTCAGGACTGACAAGGCTTGTTTTTACCATATACAGCTATGATAATCTCCCATGTTTGTTCCTGCAAGTGATTCTGTGGGTATCAGAAGATCTATATCAGATATAAATTCAGATGCTTATAGTATCTCCTAATACCCTCCATTGAGTCAGATTTCTGAAAGCATCCATATAACATTTTAGAGAGTGCTTTAAATTATCTCTTAGGTTTTCAGCTAAACGTGGTTTAAACAGTTCTTCTAACTGTGGTTTCTACAAATAACTATTCACATCAGGTTTAATTGTGGCTAAAGGAAACTGGAGTACAAAATAATTCTAAACTTCTAAATCATTTACAAACCATTTACCAGATTCTGCTACACATTAACCCAGTAAACAAACATTTCTCCAGTGGAAGGATTTCTGTTTTGTTTTTTTTTTTGCCAAATACACCCTCAGTGTGTTTTTAACCCTTCAGCAAATCTGCTGTCTTAAGAAGCAATACCATCCTTCTGCAGCTGTTCTAAAGAGGAACTACAAAGTGAAATTTCCTTGTTCAGTACTCTTGGCTCTTAAAAGTCAGTAGATACTGTTTTTTTTCCCCTGACAAACAAGTCATGTCAAAATGTAATCATCTCTCATCTTTAATCTTCCAACCAGTGGAGGAAACTTCTGCCCAAACGTAGTGAAAACTGCAAGTTATGCTTTAATGGGTTTTGCTGCTGTAAAGAAAATGAGCAGTGCAGTTTCTGCAGGGCACCTTCCCCAGGCATTGGGAGGAATTGTGTGGGTCAGCCAGAAGCAAGAGCCTGTTCTAGTTAATCATATGCCATAGCAACTGCAGCATCAGGCCTTAGGGCTCATCAGTTGTTGAGTCTCTGTGGGACTGAACTGAGGATGAAATCTGGTTTTCCCTAAACAGATTTCTGGTGCCACAATGAGGTTTCCTTTAGGCTCAGAAGAGAGAAGTGATGATTTAGCTGGAATACACCTATTTCCTTTGGAAAACTCCAAGTGAGGTTTTGACTTCCTCTTGCCCTACAGAAGCAAAAGGAATTATTTAGGCCTGAGCCTCTTTCATCATCAAATCATCACAAGAATTTTCCACACTTTATCAAATCACGGGCTAATGTGCTTGAAAACCTAATTAATATTGTTCACTGATAAGGAGCTCTGATATCTAAACCAACTGATTTCATTCAACGTATGAAAAACGTGTAACTGCCCAGAAAATACAAAATTGCTTTCATGCAGTTATGTAGTCTTTCACATACTGCTCACATGTACTGAACAACTTTACTTAAAGAAAGAGAGGCAGAGACTGCTTATATCCTGAAAACTCTGCTGAGCTGATCTTCCCTTAGGAAGCACTGGATATGCCCATACCTCCCTTACTAGATTCCCTGGAATGACCCCAAGCAAAATGGGTTTCTTCATCCTTCTCTTTGGTACCATATTTACCATTTGGCTGCCTGGATTGATGGTGAATCTGGTCTTCACATTAGACAACAGAGGCAGACAAAACAACTCTCAGATAAATAGGGACCACAGGATTAGGGCACACTGCCATCAGTTACATAAAACTGTGGAGATATTAAGCAGGAATATTTTCCCCAATTTATATTTTTATAACATAATTTATGTGTGTGTATACATACGTGTATATACACATAGATATATACACACACATACATACACATGCACCAAATCAAGCAACAAGAACCTTCACTTTCACATCCAAACCTATTAATTCCCCTTCCCATTAAAAAAAAAAAGCCTTTTATGGTTTTAATAACGTCTGTTGCCAGTTTAATCATTTCATTCAAGCTTGGCTATTTAATTAACGTGAGTGTTTGATCTTCTGCCTTCTTTGCCATTAATATAGTCCAAGCAAGAGAAGCTGAAAGATGGCATACAGCATACAGCATACAGCTGGCTGCTATTAAAGCTGAACCAAGCAAGTGAAGCTTGTTTAATACCCAGTTAATTAGCAGCACAGTGAGGTATTGACAAGATTCACTGGGCTTGTTAGTTCAGTTTGCATGCTTATTAGCAAAAGGCTTGTTGTAGTGCGGTGTCAAACCATTTAATCCCGTCCCTGCTGGAAGGCTGTGTCCTATGAGATCACGGAAGCAGTTCCCTGCACACCAACTCTTCTTTCCAACTTCTTAGCTGTCAACAAAGTTGACCATGGCTGTAAAACCCAGGCACATGTTTTCTCCTCCTTACATACTGGAATGGGGCTGATGTTACGCTTTTAAATATCTGTGTTTGGACTTGCCTTGAAAAAGGTTTTTTGCAGAGATTTCTGCTGACAAAACTGCAAACCTCGAGTCTGTCATCCCCACTCATTTGATTATCAAAATAGGAGTGGAAATGACCATGCTGGTGCCAGTCAGGTAGCTCTCAAAGCCTTTTACTGCTATAAAAGCTAATCCTACAGACTTTCTTTGTTCAAATACTTCTTTTCAGCTGATGGTTTGGAGTCCATAGTCAGTACTTGCAACCCTTGCAGGTGGTTTTCTAGACTAGCAAGAATTTGTTTAGGATTTTTTTTTTTTAACAGCACTGAACATTAAGTTACAGTATATTGGAGTTTTGCAATTGCAAGGAAATTGTCTTGCAGTGTAAGGAAATATTAATTAATGCCACTGCATGAAGACAGTTGCTAATTAGTCATCTACAGGCAAGCTTACTCCTGGGTATAAATATATGGAAGTGCTAATGGATTTATAGATCAAGTTTCCAAAGTTGTGTTATTTTAGAAAATATGTCTGAAAGAGAAAGGAAAAAAAAATCCTCCCAAAACACATCTATGCAACTTGGCTGACATGTATATACATCATTCCCTACTAAAAACAGCAGGTGACAGAATGCATGTCTTCAGTCATCATTCAAAAAATAAAATACATTCAAGGAATAAAATACCACATTAGCAGGTATAGTAGTTTAATCCTAAAGAGGGACAGCAATGACATAAAAAATAGGCACTTTAACATTATAGATAATATTTGCCAAAAAGCAGAGATGGGAGAAAACATAAGCTTTGCTTCAAACACTCACCAGTTATAGGGAAGCTTTCCATCTCTCTCTAAAGATGCAAAATTCACAAAGGTTCCAGCCCCACATTCCCTGTTTCAGGAAGACCATTAGATAAAAAGTTAACATTTTTGGATTCACAATGGTTGCAGTGAGCTTGATTTAACACAGAAATCTTGGAGTTGCAGGAAAGTGCTGAACACTCACATTTGTGACTAAGTCTGAGATAATCTGTAACAAAAGGAACTGAAATCCCTTAACAAAATCAAATCCCTCGTCCAAAACCAATAAATGTTCAGCACCACCTGAGATAAAATTACCTAAAAATGCTTACAAAGAGTGAAGTGAAACAAGGGAGAAGTTGTTAATAAATTTCTCAAATAGATCTCATCTTCTGTCCAGATTTGTGCTTTCCATAGTCCAGCACTAGCACTGTTTTCTGGCCTCAGTACCGATGCTAAATATTTACCTTTCTATACTAAATATTCACTGTCCCCACTCTAAGGAGAAGATGTTTAATTGTGTCCTTTTAGCAGGACCATGGTAATTTTAAGTTGAGAAAATAATTGGGGGGAAAAGAAAAAGAATTCCTGAATAACATTCCAGGGAATTTATCACAAGTCCATTATTTTTGGCTATGAATTATAAACTGACTTGACTGTTTTTGATTTCTTGATTTAAGCAAACAATTGACTGCAGCTTCTTATTGGATTTATTTTTTAAAATTTCCTTCTGGGGTGTTTACCTTCTGTGGCTAGAAGCAGTGATGAAGAGAAAAAAATAAAAAAAGCTTTGGGCTGCCTGCACAGTAATTACATAGGAAAGAGAATTAATTTAGCTGGGATTTTCACAGAGATAGTTACATGTAAAAGGAATAAATCACATAATGTTCTCTGAAAGAGATAACCTGAAAAATATGTGTGATGTGGTCATCTGTTGTATGGAATACACAGACAAGACACAACACATAAAATGCAGTATCTACTAGGTAGTTAAGTGCAAGATTTTTCACTAAAGTTTTTTTACATGAAATAACTTCCTTTCTTGACATGGTACAATAAATTAATAAAAAATATATTACATAGATTTTTTTAAAGGATGAAGACTCCATGGCACATCCAAAACTAGGAGGTAAAACACATATCTAGGGTTTGGAGAAACTGCTGCAGATCACACATGCCATAACATAACCCAGACAAAAGCCAACTGATACAGGTAAGATCACCTAAAAAAAAGGAAATTGAATTTTAATAGCCAGGTACACGTGATTGGTGCAGACAGCTGAAGGTTCTGTCAGAAAAAGATAATTTTTCCCTTCCTCTGTGCGTCAGAACAAAATGGGATCATTAATGATATGAGTGAACAGCAGAACATGAGATCCTCCTGGGTTCATGTGTCTCTCTGCATAGATGGCTGCACCCTGACTGCACAGAAACACAAGATTTAGGTGAGCCCAAGCTGCAGTTCCCATTTGAGGGCAGACCAGCAAATACTCTAGAGAGAGATCTCAGGACACTGGGCACATCTTGCCTCACCCCAGGGGTTTGGCTGCCAGGGCTCAGGCCTCACATGGCCTCCAAAATGCATCATCCTGGACCTGATGAACAAACCATGTTATCTCCTCATATGGAAAATCTGTTCCAAACCATATGAAAGACTCATGAAACATCCTGGTGTCCTGCTTGTGTCTGGTTGCCTCAGATCCTAATTGTCATTTACATTCCCAACACAACCCTTATAAATTAGTCTTGCAAAGCTCAAAATGAGAGAAAGGTTGAGGCTTATAACTCAGGTCAAGAATGAAAGTAGATAGAGGAAGAAGACATGCTACTCCTAAACAGCAATAAAACAACTATTCTGAAGGCATCCTGTTCACAAGCATCTTGAGTAGCACATTCTTAATTGAAACTATTGTCATGATGTGTTTGTTGTTGTCTGATTTTTTTTTTTTGCAATTAGCATAAATCTGGACTTACCTGGCCATTTGTAGGTGTTTTCTTCTGAGTACAATAAGAGTCACCAGCAGCAGTCCAATCAGAAGGATACTCAGGATGGCTAACACAGAGATTACCACTACATTGGGATTCATCTCAGTGACTGTAAATACAAAAAATGATTCTCAGTTATTCAATTCAGAAGCAGTGACAACTTTGTTTTGTTTTGCCCTGAATTATGATAGTGCTATTTTTTTTAAACTGAACTCATTCAGAGTGTTGCAGAGAGGAAAATCTGCCACAAGAAATAAAGCAAGGTTTTAACCAGGTTTTTTCTCTTAGAATATTTCTTTGGCTTAGGAAATTTCTTTTGACTTCACTCTGGCATTTTTGTTAAACTTTGGCGTTTCTGATTTGTTTTTTTTTTTTTTTTCCTTCTTAACTGACATTCACAACTCAAGAGAAAATGGTGATGGTAACATAAAATACAGATATTCACCATCATCTATGTTGATCATCACATTTCAACTCAGAAGTTGTTCTTCAACAATAATCAATACTTTTTCTGACCCAGAAGCAAAACAATAGGCTGAGGCTCTGTACTTTACTGGGTGGATTGAAACTGATTAATTACTCTGGAAGATAAATTTAAACAAAATATTCTGTTTTAAACAATGACTGAAATCAACTCTCAGTAACAGCACCTTGATTTATTTTTGTTTCATATTACATGGTTGTGGACTATACTACTATGAGACTGGATACCCTCTTCTGCTCATTGTATATTAAAATCTCTCTACTTTGTGTGCTCAGAATAACTTTACATTCACAGTTTCTATGGAAGCATTTTTTAGATTAAAAAGCACAGAGATTTTTAAGCTAAGTATCAGCCACTGAACTCCATCATGGAGTGGTATTATGTACAGAACAAGTGACTAAAGCTGTGCGACTCCCCAGATAAGCAGAGATGACACCAAGCTCTGAGAAGGGGAGATTTTAAAGGAAAGTCCAGTGCTCTGACCAGTTCAACACCATTATTTTTATTTCAGAGCCAGTATAGAGCCAATCTTCATTACAAGTCTAGGGATCTTCCATCCTTTGGCTGGGACTGCTCAATGTCCTGCAGTGGCCTTTCCCCTTCTCTCTCACTTCTTTGATGAATGCAGAAAGCCTTAACAGCTCATGAATTTGATTTTCCTCTTGTTTGGGATTGGCTGAGAACACATTTTTCTCCACAAATGTCATCAAGCATTACCCTGATGTACAGTATTGACACCACAAATTAGGTCCCTGATTTCTAAAGCCCAGAACAGAATTGACCCTCTCTTTTATATTTTTCCAAGTCAAACTCCCTAGTGGGGACTTTACTAAGGACTTTTTAAAGCTGCTTCCCCATCCCATCCACAACTGGCAGCCTTTCCATGACACGAACAACCCTTGGGGCCAACACTACAAAGTGCAGCTTTAGAAAGCAAGGGGAAACAGATGAAGCTGGATAAGGAAGAAGAAAGCAGGGAAGTGCTGCTTACCCATGGTGGAAACCACAATGAAAGTGGGGATGCTGGGGCTGTTGTGGCTGAAGGTGGTCACGCTGCAGTTGTAGGAAGTGGCAGGGGTTAGGCTGGAAATGGTCACGACGTGTGAAGAGACGGTGACAGGTTCCTGTGGACATGGGGAAAAACACACAGAAGTTTGTCTCTCCTGCAAATGCAAGAGCACAAATCAGTGCTCCACATAATTGACCGGATAAAGCAAGACCTGGTGAAAGAAATCAGCACCTTGAAACACAGGGAAGGTGATCAGGACCTGCCCTTGAAAATAGACAGGTAGTCTGGCAGAAAAGGGGACAGGGATAGGGTGAAAACAGCAGCAAGAACAGCCCAGAGCAGCCAAAGGACCTCAATGCCTTTTGGGGAGGGGAGGATGGGTGCCTCACAGCAGGCTGGTCAGGCACATGCCTGGTGGGGGCAAGAGCTGTGACCTCCAGGACACCCTCAGAGGTGGGCAGTGCTCAGGAGCTCTGGTTACTAAGCCATACAGGCAGGAGGAAAGCAAAATTATTTTTATTCAAAGCACAGCCAAGACAGCCACAACCTCTGCACCCTCATATGAATGCATGTCATCTCTGCCTCTGAGGCAGCTCCTCTGGATGTGAGCCCTTTGAGTGGCCCAGGTGAAAAACAAAGCTAGAGCAGAGCCTTTTGGTAATAACTATGATCAGACATCCTACACCTCAGTTCTTCTAGCTAGAAACTCTTTAAATAACATATTTATAAAATGTTTTAATTACTATGACCCCGGTAAAGGCTTTTGTCATTTTTAAATGTCGATAAAACAAATGAAAACAAACACAGGGACTCCATGTGCGTTGACTGAAAGATAAAGCTCCTGAAGGTCTTCAAATTTCTATTCTGTCCAGTAAAATCACAGGTGGTTTGGAGTTGCAAAAACAGAGACACTGAACCAGTAGTTTAGAAAGGGAAGAAGAAGAGGTGTTAGGAATGAACTCCAGATGGAGAGTGCAAGATGCTGTAACAAGTCTCAAGTACTGTTTACAACAGCCTGTTTTCAGTCCTGGCCTAATCCTAGGCTTGCAAGGGCTCCTGTTGCAGTGCAATTCTGATGTGCATTATGCAGATGAAATCACATGGGCATAAGTGGAAGGGAGGAGAGTCTTATTGCCTGAGCTGAAAGGAGAGGCCACTCTTTGGCATTTGCACTTGGTTGGATGTTTTCCATTTTCCCCTCTGGGAAACTTAAATTAGTCAACCAAAATCCAAGATGTTCAAACCTGGAAAGCTCTTGCTTTCCACTTTGCTGATTTAAAGATGGAGGAAAGGGACAAAAAAATGTCCATGTAATTAGCATGGAAAATCACAAAGAATTTTCACCAGTTTATTTGGAAAGCATCCCTTCTTACAGCTCAAAAAAGGAGCCTTTCCTATTTTCTTCATAGAGACAGAAAAGACAGTGATGAATCCAATGAGCAGTGAGCTGACAATCTCTGCGCATTACCCCGTGCCAGACGTTCATGTCAACAAATGTGACATCCACTGAAGCATCTGCCAAGTGAAGCAGTCTTTTCCTGATGTTCTTAAACCAGATCTGCTCTGCCCTAAAGTTGCAAATCCTGTGGTACCTTCCTTACCTGATCGCATCGCTATTTTGAATCTCTGCTAAGTGATAATGAGTTCATGATCTTTAGCCATACAGAGTGAAAAACCAGGAATCTAGATGTGGATTCCAAACTATCCAAAAGATTAAAGTCCATTTAAAGATTTTTTTTGCCTTTAGTCAGTGTCTTTTTCTCTTTTAAAAGAATATTAGATAATTCAGATTGGTATGCCATAGGATTAAAGAGTGCACAAGTCTCTTTTGTGATAGTCAGTGGTTTAACTAGCTTATTTTTCACTTCTTTCCCGAATGTTTCCCCCTTATGTGTGACAGTCCACATGAGAAAATGATGTTTCATGGCATATGCTCACAGTGATTCACTATAGCATCAGCTAAACCACAAAGTAAACCTCACATGTTGCACTGAATGACAAGGAATTAAATCTACTACTGCTCTCTATTTTGCACTGAACAGCATTTTCAGTTTAAACACTCCTATATTCAGGTGGCCTCTGAGCACAAGTACCTAACTGGACAGAGAGAAAAGAAGGTTCATTTCTGAGGCTGAGAAAGTGAGTCTTGAAGAAAATACTCTGAGACAAAATGCATGAGGAGCAGCCACATTTGCAGCAGAAAGGTACTCTTTGAATAGCAATGAAGCTACTACTGAACTTAACTGGAACTACTACTTAACAGATCTCAAAACCAGAAATAAAGTGTGCCAGAAATAAATAGATGCTGCATAAAAGATCTCATGGCCTCTAAATATGTCTATTTTTTCCCATTCCTTATCAAGTTACCTGACCATTTTTCCCTTCTTGCTAATTGACATTCCCTTAGTTTTGTGGCCCTTTAGATTTTGCATGGCATTTTAGATCCATTTTCATGAGTAGCCAAAGCCTGACACCGTTGGATTCACATAGCTTCTGTCCAACTAGTTATCTCACCAATAAGAGAGAAGCCAATCTTAATATTGAAAAATAACAAAATATTTTAGCATTCGAAATGCTTTAGTAGTTTAGCTTTTAAAGGTTTAATTCTGAGCCACGTTATCACATTAGGTATAAAATGTCACTGGGCTTTACATGCACATGCCAAATAGCAGAAGCCAAACCAGAAAGATGCAAGGCCCAGTCTCAGTTTCAGAGATGAAGAGCAGAAACCAAAGAAGAGATGCTTACATACCTGGGCTTTTGTTTCCTGACCAGATCCAGCCTGCTGGCAGTAGACTTCAAAAAAATCAGCCACTCCTTCTTCCACCCACAGCAGCGTCACAGAGGTCTGAGTCTTGTTGACAGCAAACAATGATTTTGGAGGCGCTGGTTCTGATTAAGAGAAAAAAAATATCTCCTTTTATTAAGCTTATCTTTAAGTTTCCAGACAACTGAGAAAAATGAAAAAAAAATGAAAGCAGTGCCAGATGCCCTTCTATCCTTCATTTCCTTCAGATAAAATCTGCCAGTGTAAAACCTCTCATGATGATAGACTACCACTGTAAAATGGGAAGATGATGAAGTGTGTTGGTTTTTCTTCTCTATTTAAACTGTTCTCTATTTGGACAGATGGATAATTACTTCACTTCCCTTTTCAGCAGAGCCCTTGTTTGAGGATGATCAGTGGATTCTATTAATAGAACAATGTTAGCAGAGACTCTTTCAGAGAAGATGACTGTCCACCTGTTAGCAACACATTTGGCCTGAGAAAGCTCTCCTTCTCAAGGCCTGCCCCAGGAGATGATAAAGAAGCAGCTTCCCACAAGCAAAGACTGTCTAGGTTCATTTAATTGTTGCAGAAGAAATATTTAGTCAATTATCAATTTAAACAAACACTTACAGTCTTTTTGTTTTTTGGTTTTTTTTCCCCAGGCTAACATTTAAGGGTCTTAGGCATCCTGGGCTCTTCTGGTTTGCCTCTAGAGGTTGTGAAGTTTGGGCTGTACACTTCTGAACTGTTCTCCACAGTTTTCAGATTTCCTCATCTATGGATGTTTAATTAAAGCTGTCATTCTCAATTATTGGACTGATTCCAGGATTTTGACACACTGCATAAAATGAGTGATGCACAAGAACGTTTTGGTTTTATTGTTTTCCTTCACAAATAATTTGTTAGTCTCATTCTGTGAGATGCTGTCACAGGAACGTGGATGTGATGTGTAAGATCCACCACACAAAAGGGCACAAAGGACTTGTTCAAGTAGTTATAGACATTTTGGAGATGTATCTGATCCTGAAACAATCAGATCTGTGTTGGAGGCTGCCAAAATTACATTGGCATTATGGAGAGAGTTGGGCAGGGACTGAAGCACATTCACGTGTGTCACAGGGATTGCAGTGTATATATTATCCCAGCACTACAAAGGAAAGCATCCCTCTCCCATAATTACACCCATATATCTGCTCTTGGATTCAGAAACACATTCCATCCCTCACTCCAGGTAAAAAAAATGGCCTCAATTAAAATATGAGGTTTGCGTTTGGGCACCATCCCAAGCAAATCCTCCCTTTGCCTCCAGCAAATGGCTCGATTTTTCTGCAAGTGGAAAGTTGCCAGGATGAAGCAAACATCATGGAGGGAAGAGCATTTGGCAGGAAAGCTTAAATGACTGCCAAGTGCCAAGTCGTCTATCACTTAGACTCAGTTTCCACTACTGCTAATTACAATTCCCATTGCTCCTCTGAGAAACAGAGAGAAGGAAAACCTCTGGTAAAACACCCCTACTACTGTCTATTCAAAGTTCAGACATCATAAAGGAAAAAAAACCCACAACTCAACCCAATGAAGAACCCACAGGCAGAAGTCTAGAAGGGATTTATCAAAACATAATTCATTCCACCTTTTAGTTGTTGTAAATGAGAGGTGAAATACCCCCCTCAGTTCAATAAGTGCCTGTCCTTAAGGAAAGTACAGGAGGATACAACTGTGCTGCAGGGTGTACAACATGAATAAGTCTGAAAGATAAAGCTAGGTGGTATTTTGAAACACCTCCCAAGAATCTTTGGACAATTGTAGCACCCTCACACACCCACCCACTCAGCCACAGGGACAAACACACACGTAACTGCACACAGAAAAAAGGCATGGGGGAAACAGTGGACAGGGCTTGCAAAGGGAAGAAGAGATTCATAGAATTTGTCTACATCTTTCAAACATTGCCTTTGGTCAAAAGACCTGGAAGAACTTCAGATTGTTGCCTCTGCACTGCTTAGCCCAGCACCGTTTAAGCAATTTGACTAAGAGTTTTGAAAAACATAAAAGGACAATGGTTGCTTCAATACCTCTAATCCAATTAGAAATTACAGAGTACTTTAAACTCACTTCTTTCACTGTGACTCACAAAAGGTTTATTATTCATGTAGGGAAGATAATCCAGTTTGAAATCACAAACTTTTCTTTACCCACCTTCACAGTGGAGTTAATGCCTGCTAGAGCAATCTGGCACACTGGGAAATTTCACAATTTTAGGTACCTAAGACTCAACAATTCTAAGTACATTCAAAAGAGAAATAAAATTTCTTAAGGTACAATGGTGCAGTGTCTAGTCTTCCTCCCAGGTAAAGGAAGATGTTAGGCAGAAAGTCACATTTTAAAGTCTTTCCTTAAGGATCAAGTTCTCAAGTCATCTTTCGTTTCTTTGAGTACATTACACATATTTCACTTATAACAAAGGTGGATTCCACAAGCACAAATCTGACTGTTTTTCTCAAGAGCACTGTCATTGATGTTATTTAAGGGTATATTTTTGTTGTTTGAAGACTATGCAGATGTCCAGGAAGACAGGAGGGGAGACAGGAAAGCAGACCAGGTGGCATCTGCCAGGAGTGCAGACCCAGAAATAGGCTTCTCAGAAACAAGGAAGGTTCTGCTTTTTATTGAAAAATCAATCTGTGAAGTCTGAGTTGCCATTCTCAAAACCTGCATGTGTTCAAGACCTTAGGGAAGCAACTATGAAGGTGTGTTGTTGTCTCAGAGAGGCACTAAGTGATTTCCACTCTCCTACTTCCATTTACAGTCAAATTCTGACACTCTTACTTGAGCAAAACTATTTTAGAAGAGTAGCTTCACATGCAGGAACGAAACAATATTCACAGCAAGGTGAGGTGAAAATTGCAGCTTTGCAAAAGAAATGGGGTCACAGGTACATAATTCTGAAACAAGGAAGGTGCTGCATCTGCTGACAGAGTTACTTTTACAGTCAAACGAGAGAAGGAGTGAGTTTATAATTTACAAACAAACTTTTCTTACCCAGTTTCACAAGCTGGGGCAGGGAAGTATTGCTGCCTCTTTCAGTACAAGCAATCACTGAAAGGTTGTAAATGTCCCCCGGAGGCAAGCTCAACACTGCAGTCATCACATTGCGTGTCACCTGAATAATTAGACACACACCAACTTAAATATGATGCACACCATACACCTTCCTTGTAAAATTAATCTGGTTACTTAATATATTACAAAGGAAGTTCTGTGCATCACAGCAGATGTCTCCTGCATAGTCCAGGCTTGCTACATGAACCAGTTCCCACTGACAAAAACTATGAAAGCATTAATGTTTGGCAGAATAGCACAATGCAAAAACAAGACAATCTCAGGCTGCACTTTCCATATGAAAATTTATGGAGAAAGAAAATCTCCCTCACACACTGAGAGGACTCTTGCATCTAGATTTTTCAAGTTGTGCAAAATGCTAAAATGCTAAACAAGCCATGGACGTGGGTCCCTTGCAATTCTAGAGGAATTTAAATCAGGTCAGACACCTCTAAGAAGAGCACACAAGCAACATGTAGGCAAAGCCTTTACATATCCTACAAACCTGAAAATTAAATCCACCTTGGCAAGTCTAACACCTGCCAGGAGACCTGTTGACTTGACAATAGATCTCAGGGTCTGAGTTCATTCATCTGCAAGTTTGAAATCAGATATGACTCAAAACTGAGCTGAGCTTCAGAAGATTGTGAACTACTTCTTCCTGTTATTATAGTGGTAGCCTCCTCATTTCTCCAGGGTCATGGAGAAGGACACAGAACTCAAAACAGACTGTTTTTGGAGCACTTGTACACTATCTACAAAGGGCATGTTCAGGAATCTCATGCTGGTTTTCATAGTCAAGTTTCAAGATTAAGTTTTCAGTTGCAAGAGAAATTGACAGTTCTGAATAAAGACTAACAGGGCTCTGCACAAACTTTTCATCACTTCTCTAAAATCTGACCAACTCCTACGGAGACTTGGGAAATACACAAGGAGCAGGAAGAAAAAGTCAGCATTGTCTGACAGTGTTTCCTATTTATTTCAATAATCCCCTAAGAAAAACAACCATAATAACAATCTTAATAATTTCAGTAAATCACATTATGAGATTGCAATATAGTGACTAAGAGTTTAGGAGAACAGGTACACTCTTATGCCTGCAAGTGTGTACCCATAATTACCCATATGAGCAGGACCATAAAAGTTAGTTGTAAATAGGTCGTTGTAGGATTTTCCTAAAGAATGCTCTCTGTGTTCCCTTATCTTGAAAAGATATAAAGACAAACATTTCTAAAGACATCTCTAAAGCTTTTATTTTATTTGTGGATATACTGTATTGTAGATACCCTCTATTTTTAGTCTTTTGTTTAGGGTAAAATTACATATTCGATTTTGTTTTTAATTTGATTTCATATTAAATGTTTACTTTATATTCATTTAATATACAATTTTCATATTCAATGGAGCCACTTTGGAACTCAATCTTGCCACTTCTGTTAAGGATAACAAAAAGTCTTTCTAGAGATACATAGCAAAAGGAGGGGCAAGGAAAACCTCCATTCTTTATTGGACATGGGTGGGAACATAGTTATCAAAGATGAGGAAAAGGCTGAGGGATTTAACGCCTTCTTTACCTTAGTTTTCAACAGTAAGACAGGTTGTCCTGAGGACAGCTGGCTTCTGGAGCTGGTAGACAGAGATAAGAAGCTGAATAACCCCCCTGTAATCCAGGAGGAAACAGTAACCTGCTGAGCCACTTGGATCCTCATAAGTCTGTGGGACCAGATGGGATCCACCCAAGGGTGATGAGGGACCTGGCAGAAGAGCTCGCCAAGCCTCTCTCCATCATCTACCAACAGTCCTGGCTCACTGGGCAGGTCTCAAATGATTGGAAGTCGGTGAATGTCACACTGATCCACAAAAAGGGCCAGAAGGAGGACCCAGGAAACTCCAGACCTGTCAGCCTGACCTCAGTGCCTGGCAAGGTTATGGAGCAGATCATCCTCAGTGCAATCACACAGCAGCTACAGGATGGACAAGGGATCAGACCCAGCTAGCACGAGTCTGGACCCCTCAGTTCAGGAAGGAGGACATGGAGGGGCTGGAGCAGGTCCAGAGAAGAGCAACAAGGCTGGGGAAGGGACTGGAGCACAAGTCCTATGAGGAGAGGCTGAGGGAGCTGGGGTTGTTCAGCCTGGAGAGGAGGAGGCTCAGGGGAGACCTCCTCACTCTCTACAACTCCCTGACAGGAGGTTGTAGCCAGGTGGGGGTTGGTCTCTTCTCCCAGGCAGCTATCAGTAAGACAAGAGGGCATGGTCTCAAGCTGTGCCAGGGGAGGTTTAGGTTGGATATTAGGAGGAAATTCTTTCCAGAGAGGGTAATCAGACATTGGAATGGGCTGCCCAGGGAAATGGTGGATTCTCCATCCCTGGAGGTCTTTAAGATGAGACTGGATGTGGCATCAGTGCCATAGTCTGGTAACCACAGCGGTGTTGGATCAAGGGTTGGACTTGATGATCTTGGAGGTCCTTTCCAACCTGGCTGATTCTATGATTCTATGAATGGTAGAGAAATTAGATTTTTACTAGAAGAATAATAACCTTACCAAGATCATGACTTTTAGAAGGAAGAGAGGGATATAATTGCAAAAATTTTTTAGAATTTAGTTATTAGAATATTTTATTTGTAGGCAAAAAAATAAAATATAGAGTTTTCTTCTTTGTTTGGAACAAAGATCCAAATACTGAAAGTTCCTGCTGTTCAGAAACATTATCAGTTCTAATCACATAATCAGATTCATGCTGGAACTAGCTCCAGATGGATGCACTCTTGCAGCCATAAGGAATCCAATGAAAGCTATGCAGGTTACTGCACATAAACCCAAACAAAAATTGTTGATGAATTTGCACTTCTGCTGAAAATACACTTTCAATTCAGCATCTGCTAAGTCTTAAGTAGAATAGAAAACTTTCCCTTGAAAAAGACTAGACACCTTTCCCTTGAAAAAGACTGAACACTTTCTTCCTGCCAACTATTGAAAGGTCAATACTGGTGTAAAGACAGTCACAGGCCACAAGCTGTATGGAACTCCACTTCTGGCTGTACACATTCCTGTTCTGCAGTGCTCCACCACTATTGCAAACACTTCTCACTGTAAGTCCAGGGGCTGCTCTTTAGCTTAAACCTGCATCTCACTACCTTGCAGTGCCATGACTTTAATCCATAATTGGTGCCGCCAGATTTCTTTTTCTAAGTGAATTTTCAAAATGTTCAAGAGAATGTAGCAAGAAATCATCTAAATGTCTAGCAAAGTTTTCTAAGAAGTGCACACATTCTGTGTGAAATCCTCATCCCATTGGTTAGTGAAACTTGTATTCAAACATAAAATGAAAACCACATAATTTATAGGGATTTTTTAATGAAGTCAGAAAATGGAAAGTGATAGCACCTGGCTTGAATCAACTAAAAAAGCTCAGCCAGTAATGTACTCTGGTTATTAATACCTAAAAATTGAAAAGACTGCATCTGTTCAATAAAAAAAATACTGTTTTACTGTCTGCAGCTCAGAAGTTTATAAGATATTTTTAAATTATCCAAATTACTGGATTACCATAGAAACGTTTTGTTCTCTGGCTATTTTGATATCTGTGAAACTTTAAACTTGCTGCAACTTTGTAATACAAAGTTATCAGCTCAGGAAAGCAAGCCAAGCAAGCAACATCACCTCCCTCCCCCCCAAAAAAAGAATAAAAAAAGCCCAGAGAAATGAGCAACACAGTCCCTACTCATACTTACACTCTTCTTGATTTTCTTCTTTCCTTCTGCAATGACCATCCAATGCAGCATCCTGGAATGAGAAAGGTCAGTACCATCTCCTCCATAGGTCCAGGTGACATACAAAAGGTGGTTGTAATATTCTGTGGAGGTAATCTCTGGTGCCACTGGTGCTGAAGGAAGAAGGTACGTGTGTTATAGACAGGGTCTAACACAGTTGATTACCAAATCTAGTAATAAACTGGATCCTTCTTCAAAGGATACTGTTGTGAAGAGAATATCACAAAGTTAGCAGAAAAGTGTTAGTAAAAGCTACTGCATCTGAGCTTTAGCTGAAAGATGTGAAAGCTGTCACTGAACCTGGGAGATAATCAGAACAAAAATACACTTCTTTTTGCAATCTTTCAGTTTAAAAAAAAAAATCACAAAGCTACTGGCTGATACAAATAATTTTTCGAGTCAGCATTTATAATTGGAATTCAAAGTCAAGCTAAAAGCCTCACATATTACTTCATCGTGTTATTGCACTGAAAATAAATACTGAATAGGTACATTAAATAATTGTAATGGCTTTTCCACAGGAAAGCATACTGTCTTATCACTGAGCTCACATCTTCCTAGGAGGAAAAAGCCCAAAACCTGCAGTTTTACAAAGAACAACTTTTTGCATGGAAGTTATGACCACCTTTCTCCCAGGGTGAAAGTCCCACCACCACAGAGGGCAGCCACAGCTAAGTCACCTGAGCACCAAGTGTCCAACCTACAGGCACGTGGTAGCTACATTATTAGGTCTAAGGTGAAACAGCTCTTCTTCATCCTCTTCCTCCCCACACTCAGCTCCTGCCCAGTACTGTCCTCTGTGCTGCACAGCTCAGACTGCCCCACCACAGGCTGTTTGATGGCTTGTTTTGTGCTGGAGCTGCCAGCAAGTCCTTGGCTCCCTGTGCAGCCCAAGAACCATAGAATCACTTAGAGTGGAAAAAACCTTTAAGATTGAGTCCAGTCATTAACCCAGTACTGCCATGTCCATCACTAAACCATGTCCCTAAGCAACACACCCACGTCTTGCAAATACCTACAGGGGTTGTGAGTCGACCACCTGCCCTAGTTGGGTCTCTCACCATCTGTGTCAGGAAGTTTTACACCCCACATACTTTGCTTTGCTGTATTTCCAGCAGACATCTGGTAAGTTGGAGTCCCTCTAAAGAATGAGGGCTGGCAACTGAGAAACTTCTCCCAGCAGCTTCCCATGGAGCTCTGTCACTGAGCAGAGGAGTTCCCTACTTGGGCACACCTCCCATGGGGTTGCTCACTTCTGCTGTTGGTGCTGGCCTAAAAGCAGGGCACTCCCTGCAGCTGGCACCTGGGGCACCACATATTCCCACTGGAGCTCTGCCTGGGCAGCTGCATCAGCCACTTAGGGAGTCTGTGGCTTTCTGGCAGGTGGGCACCATTGCTCCCTGGTTGAGTTGGCAGGGCTTCAGCACTCTCCCTGCATGCTCTTCTGCACAAGCTGCCACGCCAGCTGCTGTGCCACATCCTGTTTTGCCTGCCCTGTTTGTGGCACTCCTGGTCACTGGCGCTGCTCATATGTGGGACGGCAGAAGAAAGATAGCAAGCTCCAGAACGACTCATCTCCTCCTAAAATAGATGTTTAAGATGAGAATTACCTCCTGGAGGTGTGTCCCCACTAACTGCAGAGGGAGCATAGTTGGTCAGCACACCTTGATTGCCTAATCAGAAGTTGCAGGTCCCCAGTGAGGAGTTAAGTTAACACTGAGTGGAAACCTAAAAGTGAAAGTCAGTGATGAGTAAAGATCTCAACACGCTCTCAAAGTGATAGCAGTGGGATAACCTGGATAAAACAGGTTGAATCTCTATATGCTTGGCAGATTCTCAGGCAGCAAAGTAGGGAAAATGGTACGGACTGATTGATCTTCCTCTGCACATGCCCCGTGGAGTCCAGCGTGTTTGTGCAAGGGCAGGTCAGACGCAGCTGCCTCCCTACCACCAGGGTCCTGGACACCAGCACAGCTGCGGGTTCTTCCAGCAGCCGAGAGGAGACGCAGGACGGCCTCGGAGCTCGGGTCTGTCTGAAGGGGCCACAAGATGTCACTGCTGCTTTCACGGAGGCTCCTATGACTTTGGCACTGAGATATTCGTTGGCGAGCAGATTTACTGAAGTAATCGCTGAGGAAGGCAGCAAATACAACGCACGGACAATTTAGAGCCATTTAGAAACGTTTAGTAAGATTATTCTCCCAAATTCATCATGAAGATGCCCTTTTATGCTGTTGAGAGGAAAAAGCCTAGTTTATTCAAAGTAATGTTTCTTTTAACTTCTAGAGTTCCCAGTCCATCCCTTCTCACAGATTGTGTATTCCTCACAATTTAAGGTCACAACTGGCATGAATATTATACACTAATAGTAATTTCCCCCTGTTCCTTATTATTGATGACATGCTTTCCCTCTTAATGTTCACACAAATGTTTGTTTTAGGTGTCTTACAACGAATGTCCAGCACATGTCAAATGAGACCAAGGCTTGTGTGACACGCTCCCCCAGCTCCACGTGCCACTGGGAGCTGAGTGGCACAGAGAGGTTGTAGGAAATTCCATCCCACTGCTGACCTGCTCCAAAGTGACAGCTAAAAGCATCCACAGGTAGCAGATGTGATGACAGTCCCCAACATCAAGAAGATTCTCTGTCTCTCTCACTCCTTTTGCTTCTCCAAAGATAAAAGCATTCTCATTGTAAAAACAAAATGCTGGTGGTTTAAAGAGTCCTTACTTTTGTTGCTTTAAATCCAGCTGTTTACAGCAGGTGGCATTAAACTCATTAGTCACCACAGCAACACTGGCAGCACCACAATCTCTCCCTGAGTTAAAATAACAGTGTTCAACTGCTGCTGCAGGAGCCTGAGAGAACAAATGCTGCTTCTGACAAGTCTCTTGGATCCCCCAAATCTCCTCGATGCTCCTGGGGACGTCTGACTAGTTGTCATGGGAGAGAGCTATATATCATCTGGTGTCTTGTAATACCCTTTTCATTCAAGTTCTGCAGTTCAGTAAAGCCCCAGCCTCACTAGAGACTCCATACAAGCAGTGGGATCCTGCTTTAGGGAAATGGTTTATCCACTCTGAGCTTTCTGCAAGGTGCATTCCCAAACTCCCAGATGATCCTTCTACTTCGTTTTTAAAACTCAAGCTTATGTTCCAGGTGCAGAGGTTAGCTCTCCAGTTATACACAGAAGAACTGACAGATGGTGTAGTGTCAAGACTATGAAACCTCCACTCCAGTATGTTAAAATTTAAGGGCTTTTTGGTGTGGTTTGTTATTTGTTTTAATTCCTGGCAACCTGTGCAGGGGAGTTAGTGCTTTTGGAATGATGCAGAAAGAGACCAAGTGCTCCATAAAACCATCTGTTCCCTCTCTGGAAAGAAAGAGGCTGAGGGTGATAAAGAACTCTGCAGCCCCTTGATAACTCAAAAGAGTGAAAAGGCAGCACCTAGGGGGAACAAACATTTCAAACCTGCAGACTTGACAAACTGGCATGCCATGTTCTCACAAGTTAGCCCGTCAGCAGTCCCTGGACAAAGTTGAAGAGATTGCAAGTAATAAGGCAATCAGAAGACAGGAGTGTGGTGACCATTTATTGATAAGCACTTGTAATTTAACTACATCAGCTTTCTTTGTTAGGACTCTTCACTTAAAATCACAGTGTGATTTTATTAGCTCATTGCTACTTAACACTTCCATCAGTATTCTGAAAAAGCAGCGTTGATGAACCACTCAAGTAATGTGGCAACTGGCAGGAGTGGAGGATTTGGACAGTGCTGTGCTTCAAATTTTGCCCCCTATGCTGGGCCTGCTCAGACAAAATGTGTTTCAAAGTGCCAGGTGCAAAGTTGAGTCTTTTTGGAAAATGGCATGTAGACAACATTCCCCAAATGATAAATTTTGTTAGACAGCCACATAGTAGAAGTAAATCAACATAGATCTCCAGTGTCATGCTACAGCAAATGCAATCATCTAGATACACAAATGGGAGAGCTTTGAATAGGGAGCTGATTTTGCCTCTAGGGGAGTATTCAGCAGGCTGGTATTATACTTCCAGTTTTTATGTACTTTAGTAAAGACAGGAAAAATTAGAAAGGCAGAGTAGGGAAAAAAAGTAACATGAGAAAACACCTTACAGTGAAAGCACCCAAAGAGTTCAATGGAAGCAATTTATAAACAGAAAAAAAGTGAAGCTAAATTCTGTATAGAGAGCAGAAAGAAAAGCTTTGTGTCTCTTCAAACAATATGATAAAAGTGCAATAAGAATTTTGAACTGTATATTAAAACTAGAACAATTCAGACCAGAAACACAGGGTGTAAACTTTTGATAGTGAGAGGAATTAACTATCAATACAACTTTCCAGCTGGATATTTTCACTAAGGACCGGGTGACCTTTTTTAAGAGAGATTTTGTCAATCACAAATGTATGACATTAAGAGATTCATCCATTTCTGGTTTTGTCTACATCTGCTAGTTAAGAAGTTGATCCATTTTTCATTTAACAGCAGTAGCAGTCCTTACTGTCATCATATAGAGATTCAGACTGATGCTGATGACAGCTTATATTTTAGAAGAACCTTAATCTCCCTCATTTCTCCTGCAGGTTTCCAGAGACACAATATTGAAGTGAGTGTCCCACTGGAACATTTCCACTCTAAAATGCTGAGCCTGGTACCCAAATCAGTTGGAAAAGACATTTCTTCCCTCATACAGCAACCAACCAGCTGGAAAATTGCTTCCTTACAGTGCTACAGAAAAGTTGATTGATGCCAAAGGACAATGAATATCCCTGGAGACCCTTTACGAGTCTGTGGTGGGTGTTATGAGTTTCTGATACACTGGAAAAGTGCCAGAATTTGTCTGCACTGTAGGTTAGGATCAGACATCTCAGTATGGGAAGGTTTCTGTTGGCTTCAGTGGAGCTATGACTTAACCCACTGATAAACTTTCTATTGTGGCTCTGTCAGGCACAGGCACTGTATTGAATATAATTGCAAATGGTTCTTATTCAGTTACTTCCTCAGGTACATTCTTTCAGTCTCTCACAAACAGAAAATCTGGGACTAGGGTAGTATCTGCTTTGGAGTGAGTGGCTGGGACATTATAGCCTGATTTTTCTCACCTATACTTCTGCAAAGTGAACTAAACAGTGGCACATAAAAGCAAAATGATTCAATGGGAAACTCTGATTTTGACCTAACCAGCCTGGATGCTAGGAACATGTGGCAAGGTGCTAAGAGGACCTGTTTTATGCCAGTCCCTCAATGGCTGATCTGTAGGAAATACTGAAGATTCAAACCCAAAGAATCTAACAAGAGATGCCAGAGTGTGTCAAATACATGAGTGATCTCCATTGGAAGAGGGAAATCCATGTGGTTATATCAATTTACTGCAGCTGAGAATCCAGATTACTAATGACTTGCCAGTAAACATACAGAAGAGTGTTTCATAATATTAGGAAACCTAAGAATTCAGGTTTACCTATTTACCTATTACTTCTCCATGTGTCAAGTATATGGTGTGGTAAAAGATGAGCAGGACCACTGGCCCTCACTGGAGCCATGGGTTCAGCTGACTGGAAGACTGGAACAGAGTAACCAAGCACTGTGCTTGGCATAGGAAAATTTTATATATATATCCATTTAAAGCAGTCCTCAGAGCCCTCCTTAAAAATAAAATAATAAAGTAAAAAAAAAAACCCCAAACCCAAACCAAACCAAAAACCACTTGGTAGATAAATATCCTAACTTGCAGCTATCTGTAGGTGAAGCACAACACCCAAGCCAGACTCTCTCTGCTCTTCTGCTCCCAGGAGCACTCCCAGAGTTTTTTCCAGCTGGCTGCTTACCTGTTATGAAGCTGATGGTGGAACTGTCACAGCAGCTCAGCTCTGGGTCCCCCCAGGTCACCATGGTGACCCGGAAATTGTAATACCAAGCAGGCAGCAGGTTGGCTATTCTCTGTGAGGAGACAAAAGACAAAGAGCAGCTGAGGAGAAAATCCACCAGCATGAGGTGTGACTTGAGAAATACAACGATATTTATAAATCTGGTGCCCACACTCATTTTACTGAGCTTCTATACCTTACTTCGGTCAAAATCCCTGGAATTTGGCCTTTCAATTTATTAAAAAATCTGTGCAGGGAGAGCAAACATAGTTGTGATGGCTCTGCTGCTCATGGGAACCTCTAATTGATTTCCAAGGTGGGAAAAACAATACCCACAGGGCAATCATCCATCACGAAATTCTGATGTGATGAAGGCAAAATATTTAACTTTTTTATTTTGATTAAATATGTTTTGAGAATAAATTAGAAACCATGTTTTTGACTCAAATATTGTTACTTTAAAAGATGAATTTTTTCCCAATTTTTGAAGTGTTTTTCACTTTCCATTATCATTTGTTATAAATGAAATACGAATGAAACATAAATTACTTAAGAGACATACATTAGACATGCAAATATAAATGAGATATAAATGAAGTATAAAATGCAATATATGTTATATTATAATATCACATGTAATATTTAGGTTAAATTCAAGTACTTCCATTGACAGCACAAAACACTTCAAATACTTAATTTTTATGTTTAAACGAGAAGCCTCATGATATTTTTTAAAATTCAAAATAAAAGCAAATTGGAAATAATGGACATTTATCAACAAAGTGGAAATAATTGCTATTTTTACAGATCTCTGTTGTTTGCAGTGGCCTTTTTTTTTTCTCCAGATACTACAAGACAATGCAAATATAGGGTTTGTGATCTATCTTTATGATTTTTGGGAAAAGCTGTATCCAAATTGACACCAAAATCTTGAAGTTGCTTGGACTTCTTCTGACATGCCCTGGTGTAATATTTAAAATACCAGCATCACTTTGACAACTTTAAAATAAGTTGCAGAGCACAAAATTAATGAAGTAACTAAACAGACTAAAAAGACAAATTCAGTTCCAAAGGCTCTCACCAACTCTTAGGACTTCAGGAAATAATATTTGATGATTCAAGTGGTTGGATTTTGTTTCCCCTGCCTTCTCACTGTTGCTCCAGAATACACCACTCACAGATCATTGGGAAAGTTTTGGGACATGGTGGGATTCTGGAGCACCACTAGAGAACCCAAACAAAAATTCACCAGTCCCTACCTGTATGTTAAATGCCATAACAGAGGGACAGGGAGACATTCTTTTCCTAATTCAAGCTTACTCTTTAAAATTATTCTTTAAGAAATGCTCACTTTAGCTGAGGTAACATGCTGTCAAATTTCAGACTGAAATCCAGACAAAGGCTTCCTTGAGCAGGATTTGCAACAGTAAGGGGCAACATCATCTCATTTCCTAATGAACCACATTAACTCTGGATGATAGCTTTGCTTCTTAGATGACCCAGATCACTCAGTTATTAGTCTATTTGTGCTGAGTCATGATTACCAGATATTAATTACTCATTTGGTAAGTTATTTTTGTTTTTAATTTCCCTGGAGATTTATTGTCACATACCCAATTACAGTTAAGGCACTGCAGCCAAAATGACTCCACAAATGGTATTATGCAAATCAATTACAGTAAATCACTGTGGCTCTCACCAGCAGCAAAAGTTATTGCTACCCTTTTTGCATACTCATAACTTTCTGAACTACTAATTTCAGCTAAAATTGCTTTCTGTCTTGCATTACAACAAAGTCTGAATAAAATCTGTTCACCTTGTCTAGGAAATAATGGAAAAGAGGATGAAAATTTCACTTCATATCTGCAAAGATGCCTGTGAATATATACGTTTGGGTTTTCTTAGAGAGACCAGTGTACAGCTGGTTAAAACCCTGGCATAAGTCTTTTTAGCTTTAGAAACATGAAGGCTATTTTCACAAAAACATCTCTGCATCTAAGCCTTCCAGATGGCACACTGTAAGACTAGCCCACAAGCCCCAAATCCATATTAGCAATATTAATTATGCAGATAAGGTTTTGGACAACACTCCCCAAGGAGATGATGGAACTTTTAAAGCCTTGACTGACAAACTGACCCACAAACCGAACCCGTCTCTGGACTTGCTGAACAACAAAAAAAAGAGGCTTATCTCCTGCCTCATCACTGCTAGAAACCGAGCACGCTTCAGCTGGCACTCCCTCACTTCAGAACAGAAAATGCCCCTGGCATATGGGCCATTTTCTCTGCTTTGCTTGGAAAAATTGTGCCAGGCTTAAAGGCAAATGTACGTAATTCATGGGGAAAAGGCTGGGCAAAGAAGTGTCACCGGGTGCCAGGACCACACAGGCAGGGCAAAGCAATAGTCAGGAATGGTCACTTTACCACAGAGGCAGTTAAGGAGACGGTTGCTGCTATTTCGTAGTAGGTTGTCCACTCAGAGGTCATTGTTGATGGGTTGAAGTAAAACATTTCTACAACGTATTTCCTGAACACCCCAAGGAAAGGTCTGTTCCAGCTCAAAACCACAGCAGTAGGTCCCAAAGGGTAAAGTGTCAGATCCTTTATTCCAGTGGGCACTATAAACCAGAAATTATCATTAGTAACGTGCATGTGTTATCAGTTGCACTTTATTTTAAAACAGTACCTTTCCTTAATCAAGTTCTACCTATTTCTGGTTTGTTCCTTACCTTAATTCCCAAGAGCTTCCTTGACATAGTTGAATATCATTTTTTAAGCATTTGTTCTCCAGTTTAAGACCACTTTTTCAGAAATGTCTACAGACCACTTGGTGTTGGCTGCTTAGCTTGAGATAAGGCACGGGGCTTGCTTTTTCATAAATGAGAGTTCCATTTTACTTTGAAAATCAGGGTGCTTAGGAGATATTTCAAGATGCTCAAAAACAAAAGCATCAAAAGCCATGACACCATAAGAAATAACATTTTTTATCTCTAGCGCTCCTTCCCTGGGGAACCTAAAGGTTCTGTCATGTATTGCTATTCTTGCCTCACAGGTGGTGACACTGAGAAAGAGGAGTCAAGTGATTTGAAAAAATGTCACATAAGGGTCAACTTCTGCAACCTATACTGGTCTGGAAAGCAATTACTCTTCATGACTTAACTGAGGCTACTTAAGTAAGTACTTTGCTATAATTCACAAGGGTTGCAGAGCCCCAGCTATTGCACACTGGGTCAGAACCGAGACCAGCACCCAGATTGCTTCAACCCATGCTAACACATGATTGCCTTTACCTTTATAAATCATTTACTATGCCTTTTCTTTGCTTTCTCTAAAGTGCTAATACTCACACAGTGAAAGTGAGCGTTAGGCTAAACATGGGGAGAATTGAGCACTTTTTAAAGTGGATTTTATCTTATTTGAATTTCAGTCATCATTAACCACCGCTGATAATATCACAGAACAATTTTTTTTTGCAGTTCTATTATTTTAATATCAAATTCAATATCCTTTTATGAAATGAAAACTCATACGACTGTTGTGTTAGTGCATAAAAATGTCCTCTTTATAATAATAAACCTATGAGATGTTCTGTTTAGAAACTGATTGCCATTTTGAGTTTAGTAAGAAACTTTTATGGAATTGAGTCCATAAAAAAGGGGAGAAAATTAAGGAATTTACTTTGGGACTACATGATTTTACTTTCTCAAATAAAAATAGAATTCTTTAACTACAGTGAGAAAGAAAATCAAAAGCATTTATAAAAATTGTCCAAAGAGAGAAACGTCAATAATAACTAAATATATGTTTACTTACTACCTTTTTACTTTACTGAAATATACCATACTTTTCAAATTTTTACTCAACTTATGAAAATATACAAGGATATTGCCTAGAATGAAAAGGCCCTCATCATATTCATTTAGCTGTTAAAAGGTTGACTTCTTTTTCACTTTCTTCTCTACATCACAGAGAGGATGCAGACTTAAAAATACACCTGCTCTTCCACTGGGCAGACTATTTGTCAAAAGCAGAAGCTGGGTGACTCAGGTTGAACGTTTCTCTGCAAAAGTAACTCTGTACACTGAATCTCTTTCTCTTTGCATCAAAAACGAGCACCACTAGAGACAAACATATATTCAAGTGTCCAAGGGTGAAGGCAGTTCTTTCCACAGGGCACTCTCTGTATGATTCCTGTCCATAACTTATCTCTATTTAATTTTGGTAATAACATTTAAATGTGAAATATCTTCCCTCCACTGAAGGAGTATTTTCACCACCTCAGTAATGGGCTAGGCAACACAAGAAAAATATTCTCAGGAAGTGTTCATTAGACTTGAAATAACCAACATGACAATTTTTTACTCCCTCATGGGATTTTGGACTTCATGAATATACTACACATATTTGAAAACAAACTCAAACACTTTTCAAACAGTAGGTGCAGGGATTACCAATGGAAAATGTAACGGGGTCAGAAGGTGGTCCCACCAATGGTCCTTTCCGTAAGTAGACCACAACTTGGTACTGGGCACCAGGAACAAGATTTTCAATGAGGCTGCTGCTGGAATTCACCTAATAGGAGGGGAACACATCAGATATGAAGTATTTACTTGGTTAATTAGAAGAATATTGAGACTGTACTCGAATGACTCCAGTTACAGAAGGCATGAATCCGAACACACTGGCATCGACAGAAAAAATCTGTTCATTGAGTCCAAAATGGCAAAACTGTGAAAGTGGTCAGGACTGACTTGACAAATAATCTGACTCAGAGAATCGCACTTGCCTGGCTGCATAAGGTCAGCTATCACACTGTAGACCCACTCTCTCCTGCTGTCAAAGTTTATTAAAATATTCAGGCTACATTATTAATTTTCAGGTGATATTATTCAGGCTGGAGCATTTAGACCATGTGTTTTCAATCAAAGCCTGAGGCTTTTCATCCATCATCCAATGCAGCTATGTGAGCTGAAGGCAGCATTATGGGAAAAGCTGTCTTCTGAATGCATGTAGTAAGTGACTCCACAGTGAAATCAGAGAGGAATTATTCTCTGTCATTCTCCCCTCCACGGCATTAAAAAATGTGACTAAGGGGCATTGTGTTTTTTTCTTTACAAGTTTGAACATCACCATTAAAATTTCTGCTGTGCCACACCAGGTTTCAGTCAGAGCTGGAAGCAGAATGCCTGACCAAGTGACTCCTGGTCTGATACAATGCAAAAAATCTTATCTCCTGAAGACTCCACTAACAGCAAATGCACAGAACAGCTTTGAGGAAAAGCCTTCACACATTCCTTCTCGAGCTGCAGGCTGGTATTTCCTCCTAATATTTTCTTCACAACCTTTCCGAAGTCTGTATCACAGCCACCTCTGCACTGGTGGTTTACTGCAAAGCACATGAATGTATCAGTGCCAGCACAGATTTAGTGAGGAACAGAATTTGACTTTACCAGCTGCTTTGGAAAGCTAAATCACTTTTAAATCATGCACCACGTTAGAAGGGATAGAACTTGGCACTGCATTTTGCCCCTTTTCAGCTCATCAAGAAGAATTCAAACCAGCAGCTATAATAAGCAGGTATATATGTATAAAAACTGGCAGAATTTGATAAAAAAAAATTTGTAATGGTAGAAAGAAACAAGTAACTGCAGTTAGACCTTTCTACCTACTGGCAATAAACACACGTTTACTTTTACAGATATCTTGTTTATTCACATATTAGGTACTTATTTTTGAGTTTGTAGATGAATCCTGTAGTAATTACTTAAATCATAAATGTATATACTTGTGACCTGTGGTTTTTAATCACCTCCCATATTGTTTTGCTTCCCATTTACATGACTGGACTTTTAATAAAGAACTTGAGATTACAAGCTGATTCTGAAAAACAATTCTCAAACTGTCATGAAAAGACACTTCCAAACCCTTTAAGTTCACAGCCATTCTTGAAATAAAACTCAAAATTTTTGATAGAGATTCATTTTAAAGGACATTTTTAAGGGACACAGACTCTCATATTAATTCCCTTGCAGTCCTAATCAGAGAGTTGAAGGAGACGGAGATTTATGGGGAGTGCTAGTGGTCTCCTTCCATTCTCATGGGTGAGCAGAGGGTGCAGCAGGGGCAGCACTGCAGTCCTTTGCAGACTCCATCATCACACATATTTAGGGAGCCAGACAGAAATCATGGCACTGCTCAGAAAATGGCCTTATCAACACCTTGGTAAGGTTACTGAGATGTGGGCTGAAACCTCTCTCTCACTGAAGCCACTCGCCACTGACCCATCATAGACACAGAATCTGATGTGGGGTTGCCCTCACTAAGGGCTTCAAGCAACAGAAAACTGGCATGTTTGGGGGTTCAGGATTTTTGATGATTATAAACATGTCCCACACAGCAGCAAGAAAGAACTGTGATCCATCCAAATCACAGGTGGCCTGAATTTCTATTTACTTCCCAGTGCTGACATCTTTTCCTATGGATGAAAAGAAAAGCTGACTTCTGATCATCTCTAAACTTCCAGAAAGTTTACAGTCAGGTTCTGTATTCATATATAGGATAGCTAAGAAATAATTTATGCTAATTTGATTATAATAATGCATGTGAGAACTCCACTTAATACAAATGGATTACGGTACCTGCCCAAGCACTATTATGGTATGGCACCATTTTGCCTACTGCCACAAAAATGTCTCAAAGGGTACACCATAACTCATAAGCCTGAAGAAAGGATTGGTCACAGTCAGTACAACAGAAACCCTGTTTTAACAATACTGTGGTGTATTGCACTCTTCTGTTCCTAAATGCTGTGCTCTCCCCTACTCTGCAGCCCTGAGCCTGACAGAGCCCTGGGGCACGATGATTCCAAACAGCAGGACTGTGGGAAATTTTTTTCCTGGATTTGAAAAGGCTGCAGCTTCTTCTCCTTACCTCAGTGCAGTAGTGTTTTTCAAGCCTTTGACTTTCCTTTTGCTTCTGACAGGTCAGGGAGAGCACAGACACAATGGTGTTGTTGCCGCCGCCCTCGTGTGATGCTGTCCAGGATGTCAGGGCAGTAGTGGAGCTCAGCACTGTCACGGTCACATGCTGGGGCTTTTCAGTGAGCTCCTCTATCCATTCACCTGTGGGACCTGGGACATGTCCCAAAAGCATATGTGAGCAAGCCACTCTATCCATTTGAGGCACATATGTTAAAACACCCTTCCTTCACGGAATTATTTATTGCTAGTGAGGGAGGCTGGACTCACAGTTGTCCACCTCCACAGCCCTTAGGCAGCCAAGGTGGGAGCCCCTGGGAAGCAGTCTGTGGCTTGAGTTATTTTACCTGTAGCAGAGCAGATGACAAAAGAAATGTGACTGTCTGGAAATTCAGATTGCAGTATTCCCTACTGCCTACCAGAAACCACCCAGCAATATCAGATTTGCTTCAAGGGAATGTTTAAAAGCAGCGATAGGCAATAATGTACAGATCATTGACCAATATTAAAGGATAAGCACACAAAATTTTTCGCCTCTCCACATACTAACATACCCTCCAAGCATACTATTGAGCCTTGAAGCGTGAAAATCAAATTCACAGAGGTCACCACAGCGGAGAATCTCATTCTCCATCAGACTTTTTGAAGCACTTGCTAGACAATGCGGCTTTATAGATAAAATAGCAGTTTGGAAAATAACTTCAGCTAGACTTGGTCAAAATTTCAGATTTTGTGAAAATAGTTAGTTTTCTTGTCACTTTTAAGTGATGCCTGTGACAGCTCTCTCCTTGACATTCCTCCCTCCGTGCAATTCTAATGGCAATTTACGTTTATTGATAAAAATAAAACAACTGTCAGAGCAAGAACGTGGTGTGAGACCAGCCTATAAGATTTGGCAATCCATACTGCTATCTGGGTACAACAAAAATGTTGTGTAACACAAGCCAATACTTTGACAGGATGATTCACTGACTGAATGCTACAAGGATAAGATAAGACTGAAGCTATGGGCAAAATTTATTCACGGCAGCAGACCCACACCCATGCAGGTAAAAAAGAGGAATTTGATCATTAGATTAGTCTCTGGAGCCAGTGGATGCACAAGTAGCTCTTACCATTCAGAAACAGTTTCAGAACTGCCATTAAGGGAATTCAGATTGGAGATTGGAGATTGGAATTGGAGATACTACATGTCATGACCCAGAGTTGTAGTCCCCACACAAAGTACCTACCTTCTCAAACTTACAAAGAGGAATAGAAAAGCAATTTCAATGTAAGACTACTTGTACACATCTCTGATTTGGCATTTTACCAGAAATACATTAAAAAAAAATCTATCTAAAATACTAAGGATCTCGCGTTCAACAGAATAAATAAGAAAACTCTCAAGAATCCTCATCTGGTTCTAAAAGCCTGCAAAACTAACAGACGAAACCCCAAACCCCAAATGTTCTCATGTGTTATATGTAAAATTGAAATATTTTAGATTCCTGTAACATCTTAATACTTATACCCAATGAGATTCAAGTTCATCCTTTATTTTGCCATCCACACCCCTCCACTGTGGATTAGTATGTCCTCATTTCTCTCAGGTCTCTGTCCACAGGGAGAACACTTGATGGAGGACCCTGAAGTGCATATTGCTTGACCAAAATAAGTCACACCTTGTAAAATTGAATTATGTTTGACAGTAATAGCAGTGCTACATATATGCACACTTTAATGCTTTTCATACAATGAAGCTAATAACTACTCCTAAAGAAAACCAGAAAACAGTGAAATTATAGCAGCAGAGACACTTTCTCTCATCTGCTGCTTCCTCTTTTTTCTTTGTTTTTCAGTTACTGTTTCTTTCTACTATAAAGTTGTTAAAAAAATACTAGTGATAGTGGAATTGTTTGGTGCAGTCAAGCATTATTATAAATTTAAGTCTAAATAGTATTTGTAAATGTTAGGAGCTACTAAAGACACAATCTTTATTCGTAATGTACTTAAGTGCTTGAGTGCACTTCCTTTTAATATGAATTTTTCTGTCAGTTTTAGCTACTGTGTCTTGTTGCAGCATTCATGATTTGGGGAGACAGGGTCTTCCCACAAGTAAAACTGTGTACTCCTTCAAGTATTCCCCTTTCTCATTGTATGGGCATTCTATAGTGTATATCTATTTCCTTTTGTAGAAAAAGGTACAAAGGTGACCACAGCCATCAGGAGGATAATGAGCTGAATTCACCAACACCTGTCTCGCTTGCTGATCTAATTGTCAGTCAAGGTATTAGTTTACACAGTAGTTTATTATTACTTTGCCTTTTACTAAATCACCAGTTAAGAAACTCTGGGGTTCTACAGGGAAATAATAAATGACTTTTACTTCTTTAAATTTAGCAGGCTGAACTGCTTCACCTACTGTGATTTACTCCATATTTTCTCAAAGACCATGCAATTTCAGAGTTCAGTGTTTAATTGTGCAATTCCCACACTCTCAGCCTGAGCTGCCCTTCATCCCTAACCTAGTACATACAGCATACTCCAAGAGTAGGGAAGTTAAATATTACCAAGACTCTCTACAACCACCAATTATTTCTTGGAATTAAATCCTCATTTTGAAAGATGAGAAAGGGTTATTTTTTTTCAGTGAGCCACTTCTGAACCCCAGGCAGTGACTCCATCACATCCCCTGCTTTCAGTTCTTAGGTCTGCTAAGATGACAGAATGAAGGCCCATCTGGACAGGATAAAATATATAACATATTTCCATTATATTTCCTTCACTGGCATGGGGAATTACAGAAGACCAAACTCTTCTGATCCTTCACCAGATGCCAAAGATGCCACAGTGGTCAAACTCTACATTACAGTTATGCTATTCTGGAAGAAAAAGGTGGGACTGTTGAGGTACTTACTGATGTAAAAGCTAAGTGTTTTTGCTGATTGACTTCCACGAACTTCACAAGAGCCAGAGGAGCTAAATGTTGTTACAGACAACTTGTATTTTCCTGGTTCTTTCAGTTCAGCAACAAATTTGTGAGTGTCCTCACTTACTGTCAAAAATTCCATTGAGTTCTCTAAAGCAGGAGGGGAAAAAAAGTGTGGATTAATTGAAATTTGAAAGGCTCCAGAGTCTAAGAAGATTATTTACATAATGTTAATGTTTTTTCTGCCATGAGATTAAAAGGTATCCAAAAGAACTGGATTTACATTGATAGTTCCATTTTTTGACATCAGCACAAGAGTAATTAATGACAAATTTTGCAGTATAGGAGCAGAGTAACAATTAACCCAGGCCAAATTTTCATTCTGTGGAAGGCATGATAAAATAGGGTTGTCATGACGGAGCTAGTGATAAAAATCACACCATGAGAGAAAAGGAGCTTCCCTTTTTCCACCTATCGCATTCTTATTCTGAAATAAAAAAGAATTTTCCCTCAGCATGGAAAGGCTTGTGAAAACTGCCAGAAAATAAAATTCATTGGGATAAAATAGATTTTAAACCAGAAAATCTTCGAGCAACATGGTAATTTTTTGTATCCCCATCTCTTAAAAAAATCTCCTCATTTGTTACCAGTCTCTTTGTGGTCAGAAGAATGTTTGGTAGCTGTAAACTGTGACAACTGCTGATCTGAACTGAGACTACCTTTTCTGCATGTCCCCTCCAGTCCAGCTCTCCCTGAGAACCTTTCTCAGTGACAGTCTATGGTATAATGCACCTTCTTTGTCTCAAATTTCTATCAGCTCATTTCTCCTTCTTTTTATAACCAGAATGGGTTTACAAAATCTACAGTGTAAACAGTGAGATGGTATGTACAACAGTATAAAAGTTGTTTAACAAAAGAGAACTGCAAACTGTGATTTACCTCTCCTGCCCTACTTTTATGATGTCCAGCCAGAACTAGATGCTATTCAATGCAAGAAACTTCTCAAGAAATACAGGGGATCTAACAAAGCCCTCTGAAGTACAGTACTAGATAATTAATAGAGAATTACTAGTTTACAGAGACAATCCATCAATGGAATTGGAGACAAGAGGTATGAGAAGGGTTTAAGGCTCTGCTTTACCTTCCCTTTCAATATTAATATGGAAACCATCAAATGCAGTAGGCGGCTTGGGGGGTAACCAGGTCAGCACCATCTGCACAGGAAGGAAGGGAGGGGGCTCTGGCGTGGGTCTCCCAGACTTGTTGGCATCACTGGCCTCGTAATCACTGGCAACTGCATTGACAAACTCCTCTTCACCCTCTGATGACTCAGCCTCGTTAGACCACCAGAACGGCTGCGACGTGGTTTCGTACTCAGTGCTGTTCGAGCGCTGCTCCCACCAGGCTGCAGACGTGTTTGCTGCTGGAATTTCAGGTGGGTTGCCAGAAAAATGGCTAAGCTTTTCTTTCCTCACGACTTCTTGTGGTCCCACAAACGATTCTTCTGCAAAATTTCCGCTGTGCTCTTCCCAGTTGTTTCTGTTGATTGGCACAATCTGAACGGAAATGTTTCGAGGTGGGTAAGGAACTGAAAGAGAAGCAAGGGTTAGCCTTTTAATATGTGTCTGGTGTGCACCTTCAACATGTGTTAATTCCCCAGACAGATAATATTTGCAAAAAAACAATGCAGCTAGGGATACTCTGAAAGAACTTGTTCTTCTTATTTTTCTCCCTTCTCTTACAAATACATATAGAAGGTGTGATTATAGTGGGATCAAGCTGAGTATAACTTCACAGAAGAATCATGATTCAAGAATATCAGGAAGAAAAGTAGATGTGAAGTCACAGTAAATCAGACTTCAGTGCTATTACAGCAACAAGGCTATCTGAGTGTGATTTTTTAACAGTGGACCTTCATTTACTTTATTGTGTCTTCCAGGAAGATCTTGATCAAGGTAAAAAATACCTCTGTAGAAATGAATTGAAAAATATATGCAAAACTAATATATGACATGGTTCATATTTAAAAAAAATGACCTTCACGTTGCCGTAGGTCTTTGCATATGCTTTTAGCAGCCACCTTTTCACAAGCATTAAACATCAGTTTAAATTTTAATATTTGTGAAAGCTTGATCTTAAGATGTCTGGTCTCCAGAAGACAAGATTCTGGCACGCAAAGAAGTGCCAGGAGGGGATCACACAGCATTTTGTCTGCCTCACTGTAGTGGCTTGTCTGCCTCTCCTTACACATGACAAGCATGAGTAGCCTCTGCAAATAATTTTGACTGGCCCCTTTCATGCTGGCACTTTACAACACACTAATTTGTTCACCTCCCCTGTCCCAGCCACAGCCACTAACACAAAACCAGATCCTATATTCTCATTGCAGTTTATGTGAAAAATGATGCATGGGAGGGCATCAGGAAAGAAAAACGGGATCCTGTTGGTTGCATTCTTATGGTCCAATATCTGGATAACTATATTTAGGATCTTCAGGACAGAACTCAGCTGGCATCAGTTGGCTTTGTTCTGTTCAAGGCAATGGACCAACACCAGTGTATTCATCAGTGGATTTGGCCTTTTGATTTTAACACTGGTTCATTTCACTTTGGACCCTGAAAACTGTCTGTGGTCCAATAGATTACCAGAAGAGTTTTGGGCATTGTCCCAGGACCAAATTAAATTAGTTCTGGACCCTGAACAAATGCAATTTTCAGCCTTCGCAATATTGGTATCTTGGAAATTAAAAGTTCATGCTTCAGGGCACAAACTGGCCACCAAGTGGGGCAACTATAATATTCTTCTCTGTGACAGAAAACTGCACAATGAGGAAGGCCTTCTCTAACAGTTTAGCTATGATTCACTGCACAAGGAGACAGGCCAATAGAGGTAGATCAATAGTATGCTCAGTGCAGCCATTCCCTTGACTTAAAAATTAATTCCTGGCACAAGGCCTAGGATATCTCATGTGAAGCAGAATTTATTTTCTAAAAAGCAAGTTTTATAACAGAAACACTCACACAAATTTCCCTTTGCACTGTTTGTACACATAACCCTATGGAACAGCCACAACATTCTCCTCCCAGGCTCCTGGCCTGGAGCAGCTCCCAGGACTGCTCCTGCACAGACCCTCCTCTCTGTGGGGTCAATCCCCTACCCACAACAGAAAGAAAAGCTGCTATAAAGAGTTGAAAGAAATGGTATGGAATGATTTTCTTCACCTGTTCTGTGCTGTTTGGGTTCGTGCTGGACCCCGCTGTATTCCACCAGTGTGCTCTTGTTGAAGGTTGCTTCTGATACCAACTGGAAGGTGATGTTACTGTAGCATATACCTGGCAGCCAGTGATTGAAAACTGTTTTACCTTTAAAGAAATCTGCAAAAGGTTTAAAGAGAAAAGAAGAAAGGAAAATAGAGGATAATGCATCAAATGTTCACTTTCTGATAATGCAACTGCACATGCTGACCTGGCAGTGTTTCAGATGTTTAAACATTGCTCAGCCTGCTCTGAGACGGGAAATTGTAACAATTCAGTTTGCCAAAAATTTTCCTGGCTGTCAAAGCCACTTTGCTACCAAAAAAAAAAAAAAAAAAGACAAAAAAGCCCAGCACAAGAAACATGAACTACTTTTCACAGGCAGGGGAACTGAATCTGGCAACCTGTTCCCCATGACACTGAATATCTCAAAGAGCATCTGACAGTCCCTGCAGACCTTTAACTGCTGCACGCAAAAGCCTCTTTGGTCTTTTGCTGACTGAGGCACAAGGCTCAGGGTAGATGTTCAAAGGAGCATCCACATGCAGCTGAGCACAGGCTGCAGGACTGAGGGCTCGGCTCACATCCACTGTCAGTGCACGTGTGGCCTGAAGAAAAGTTGCTCAGGGCTATTTGGCTATGGGAAGGAGTGTGCAAGCTGATTAGCGAATCTCTTAATTTAGGCTGACTTTTTTGTTTATCAGCAGCTTTAGCATTATAGCCCCTGGAACCATCTATTAGCTGTAGAAGATAAAAATTACTGCTGGTATCCCTTTTGTTCTCTGGAAAGAGGTCACCTATATTTTCTGCTGTGGTCCAGATTTGCCCTTCCTAACTTTCAACACTTCAAAGCATTGAAAATGTGACTTCTAGACCCAATTTGTATCGAAGCTAAGAGATGCCAAAATTTTCTGACCTCTGTCTGGAGGTGCTTATCTCCCTCTGCTGATTTTAAAGAGAGTTTACAGCGACAAGTCTTCTGTTCTGGGAGCCTTAATTCAGTGCCTAAAATTCAATTCAGCACATACTGGATTCCTCAAAGGCATTTTACTGCCACTATGCAATGTTAAACCTTTGGGGTTTTAGGGCCCACAGAGTATGTGGGTCTTTCTTGCCCCTCAGGGTGCTTCCCACAGGACAGTCACATTTACATCTCTCAGACAGATGCTGTGATGAAGCTATACAGGCAAAAGGGAGTTCAGTTATAAAAAATGAAAAAAGAAAGCAGAATTTGCTCTTGTTAGATCATTTAGGTAGTTAGATTGGTTGTTTAAATTGTTTAGGCTGACTGTCTAGACTGTTAAATTGATTGCATTTGATTAGATTATTTTAAGAAGATTGAAATTTATATTACCCAGCATGGTTTATTAGCTTAGGGACAATACTGAATGCTACAGTAATATACAGCATAGTACTATTAGCACTGTGTCATTGTATGATGATACAGAACAACCAGTTTTAGATCCTGTGCCAAGAATCGGGTATATTGAATGGGTTTCCCTGCTCTGTGGCATCCCAAAGCTTTCCTATCAGCTGTTTACCAGACAGGAAACCTTGGCCAGAGGGAAGAGACTGGGATCTTTTTTAATGCTTTCAACTGCCATAAAAATCCAGGGATTTCAATGAACATATCTAGAAAGCAAAAATGTATCTGTCTCCTCCCTAATGAGATTTGGGTTTTCTTTCATTTTTCCTTTTCTTTTGAATTGCGGGGAAGATAAAAAGAAATGGTGGAAATTATTTTTTGGATTTTAGTGTACATGTTAATTTGGAAGCACTAGAAATTGGGGATGCCTCCCCAGGTTGATTTCAGACTGATTAAAAAAATCCAGACCACCAAGTCTTCCTCTAAAATCCAAAAGAAAGGAAATACCACTAGAACTAGGACAAAAGCAAGTTTAAAAATCCCAAGTGAAAATACCAGCTCAAATCAAAGACCCATCCCTTACTTCATTATATAAAAACTATTATATAAAACATTACCAGAAATATAAATCATTATAAACAATACATGTCAACACCACATCCAAGACCACTGTTTAAAGTGTTTCCAGCAGAGATAGCATTCAGTTTTAGTGGAATAGTTTTCTCCTACCTTTGTACAGCATTGTTCTGTAGTCTTTTCCTTCCCAATAGCTTATATTTACCCTGGTAAAAACATTGTACTTCTCTGGGTACTGAATTTCAAACAATACTCCTGTTTCTGGAGATGGTTTGTAATCATAGATAGAAACATTGCTCACAGGAAGGGGTTCTAAAGGATATACAAACAAAAGGAAAAGAAAGGAGGAAAGAAACAGATTAATAGGCAAACTGAGTTCATCACACATATACATCATTAATGAAATAAATGATTTTGCTAGGTATGGCACAGCCCTCTTAAAGCTACCTCAGGGCTTCACAGAGGTCCGGGGAAAAGCTACTCGGGATGTTGTCAAAGCCAACATTTCTGTGTCCACCTTCCCCCCAAAGTAATTTATGTTCTTGACACTTAAGCTTTAAGAGAAAAATTGCTGTATTTCCCCTAAAAAATAAGGTTGACATATAGCATTTATTATTTAGAGCACTCACAGTCATCACCTCAGAAAGATTTTCATCTTTAATACTTGCCAATCATGTAAAAGTGCTGAGAGAAAAGCAACAAAACACTTGAAATTGCTTGTGACTTTGGCATAAATGTAAGCTTTTAAGATTAACTGAGAAACTTATCAGTGTAATGGCCAAAGGAAGCTGCATGAAGGTTTTCTATTTTATCTACACATTACATTATTTCATGGGTAGTTATACAGTCTCCATTCTTACTGTGTGAGAAGACCACCATCTTCAACATATTTATCCACATCAAACTTCTATAAAATATAGCAGAACCATGACCATTATTTAATAGATGAAGAACTGAGGTGCAGAGAAGTAAAATGGTTTACTGGAGGACACAGGGAAAGCCTGTGCACAGAAAGGAGGTAAGTGAGGCACTGACAATTTAGTGCTTTGAACTCTGAGCCAGGTAGGCTACAAAAAGTAAGTAAAACATCCCTGTGTCCTGTGATGTGGAATCTAGACCAGTGTAGCTCCACAAGCTAAGGAAAACCATGTCAATTCACTGCAGCTGGGAGTTTGGACTGTTGCTAAAAGTAAGAGAGTCACAGTTTTATTCATCCTTCTTTAGCCACCAAAAGAAAAAAACCCAAAACAAAACAAAACAAAAAAAACCAAACCAAAGCAAAACAAAAAACCCCACAACTTCCCCCCCCCCCCAAACTTTTTTGCTTGATGGTCTCCTCAGCAAGAAAAAAATGACAGCAACCCAACTATGCATTGGTTAAGAGGGACAAGGAGATATCCAAAACAAGGTTATACTGTTGGTTGAAATTTGTCATACTAACATATTTTCATAGAGATACTTAATGTAATTATGCCTACATCCTTGCAAAGATCAGCATGTTGATTTAGTTCTTGCACACTGTAGGGATCAGGCTGCAAAACTCAGGCTGTTGATTAGCATGGCCTTGGAGGACCCATCTGAGTTCAAAGTTCTGTCCTGGAGAAAAACTACTAAAATATTTTTCCCCAAAGAGCATACAGTCATGATGGGTAAGAGAAAGAGCAGATGAAAGGGAAGATCAGTATCAGTATCAAAAGGGGAATTACCCCACAGAGGGTGGAACAGGTTAATCAAAGATAGAAAAGCAAGACTGTAATGTAAGAGAAAACTAAATCCCAATGACCAGCACAGTGTTTTCACTGCAGCATTAAGTTTCCAGTGTGATGAGAAGCAGAGAAGAAAAACAACTGGGAACGAAACCACAGATGCAAACAGAATCTCTCACCAAGTCTTAAGCAGTAAGTCGTGTTGTCACATTTAACTTTGTCAGAGCATAGGAATGCAATGGTGTGGGACTTTTAAACTATTTCTCATGGCCAAGACACTTCATTAGCTTCATCCAGTATATATCAGTATATTTGTACATCACCCACTTACAAACAGAAAATCCCAATCTCACAGACACAAACAGGCACTTCAGTGATGGGATCTATGAAAACCCTGCTGACATTTCACGAGAGCCTAGAAATAAACAGGAGTAAAGCAGATCACAGGAAACAAAGCCTCTTCTTTCTTCCAAGACTCCTCCCATCGCTTATTCCAAAATAAATAGTGGATCTGACTATCCACACGACCAGAGGGTTCATATCACAGCTCACACAGCACATGACAGTAGTTTAAATGTCAGTAACCACCTCTAAACAGCACAACATTTACACGCAGTCGTCTTTCATGTTAGTGGGTGTGCCCTGGGCTTTCTTCTGCTGTCTCACTCACATCTCAGGTCTTGTTTCCGAAAGAATTACTGAAACTCTCTTATGTCAGTGATTAAATTACCCCATTTATTCCTTCCTACAACAAATCAAATAAAGGATGGAAGCTATATTCATTTTTTAATCCAAATGATTTTTCCTCCTGATGCTTTGATTTAATTAACCAATAATTGAATTAAGTGGTAATCACCACAGACTCTCTTTTCGTGTTGTTATCTTCCACTCGCTATCCTCTCCTTGCTCATGGCTGATGTTAGCAGAGTAGCATGAGTAATATAATGCAATTTAAAGATTCTTCCATTATCTTACTTCCTTTGGCACCAAATCTTCACATCAAAAGCTATTTGCACACTGTGAAATTAAAAGAACACTCAGCAGATAACCATCGTGTTCTGTTTTTCACTTACTAACTGCTCCTAGGGTTATTAAAATTAAAGAATATGTAAAATGTCACTCTTCACTATCTGTATTTATAATTAAAGAGTCTGGTCTTTTAAATTTTACATTTTCCAGTATTTAGGATCCAGCTTGTTACAGATTTCAGTAGTTCCCAAGAAATAACCTAAAGAAGGTGCAATTGTAGAATCAGAGAAATACGATACTTAGGTCTTTATAAACACTCTGTACTACATTGAAGTCATATTACAGAAGGGACCTAGACCATTTCAGTGTCCCTCTAATAGCTTGTTTAGGGTACTTCTTCATGTACAATCTCTTTATTTTTAGACTTTCAGATTATATTTTTACACACACAGATAAGCTTGCAGGATCAAGACCTAAATTTGCCTTTTTTTTCTTAGTGTCTCAGAATCTGCTGCTCCTGTAGCAACTCCTTTCCCATTTCATCTGTTTATTGGAAATTCAGCTTCTCTGTTTCTCCAGGACCTTACAGCATTTTGCATTTAGTACATAACTTGCATTACACAAGAATCAAGGTAGCATAATAAATGCACCTAACATCTTCCTCAAATGCCTTGGAAAATTCTGGATGCTAAATCCTCCATTAATGCATTCAATTTGTGCCAGACACATCAATATTTGCAATTTGGGGAAGGGGAGGAGTGGCTGGGGGTTACATTAAAAATAAGCACTATATTTCAATCCTAATAAATTTGTTTGTAATATTTGTAGGTTGTGTCACTCTACAGATTAAATTAATGATTTATTATTGTTCTAGCTGAGATGCAAGCACTACATATGGGTAGCTGAAATGGGACTGAGATCAACTCTCTTGCTTCTCACACTCACACCCAGATTAATCACTATTTACCTCCATATTGTGACTTTTATAAAAAAGATGCCCCATTAATGGAGTGACCTAACTCCCACAGGAGTCCCCCTTATTCACATGAAGAAGTTGTGATTTATATAATTTTCTCCCCAGGATGACACTATTTATGTATCTATATGACCAGTGGGAATAAGTCACAGCCAGGGTAAAGCTTCCATTACGCTGTAAACTTTAGGATTGTTTTACCTCTTGCTGAAAGAAACCTCCTTTGAGGTTAAAAAGCTGTTTTTTTAATACTTTGGGAACATAATGTTCAAGTTATGATGGGTAGAAGAGATACCATGTGCTATTGCTTATGGAAGGGAACATAAGTGAAAATCTGAACAATGATGGTATATAGTGTAATTTCTACATGACCACATAGGATGATAAATAAAAAGGTGATATAAAACTAAAAAATAATATTATCACAAGAGCAAAGGCATATCTATTTTTCTTGAACAGACTGAGGCCAGTCATTTAGATCATCCTTACAATGGAAATTACAGCAGGAAATCATATGGTTGCAGTTCTTTCTGTTTCTTTGATTGTGATAGAGAGGTTTTTTAACCTTAAAAAGAGGATAACATGATTTATTTGCTAGAGAATCCTGAGTATTAATGGACCTAGATGCTATTCTGAGTCACGTTTCAAAATTAGGGTTGCCACAGATAAGCAGCCTTTTAAAAGATGTTTCATGTCATCCTTTGAGGAAGAAAAAGCAACCAACCTCTGAAGCTCCCAGTTCAACAACTTTGATCCATTAACAAGCCAGAGGAAAGGATTCAACCTGCTGAATCACTTCCTGCAGCATCTGGCACAAGGACAACTGAGCATTAACTAAGTCTAATGCCAATTACTTGCTGAGAGCTGGAGATCAGAGTCCCAGGCAGCAGGCCTGCTGGTCTCTTAAGGAGAATATTTTTTGTAGAAGACACTGAGGCAGAACTCTCCCTAAAGGGAATATATTTCACAGTGATGTATGTAAGGAATCATCAGCTTTTGAAACAATGAGACATTTACCACTCAAACCTCCGAATCATCAGCTAAAATAAAAGTCAGGCAGAGCTGCTCTCAATTACCATCAGAGATCCTCAGATCTTGATTTCTCCAATTCCCAGTAGAGATACATTTTTCCTACAGCACACCATAGCTTTTCAATTGACTGCTTCCCCCATTCCTTCAAATCTACAAACTCTTTTGCCTTCACAACAAAAAGAAAAGTTGACTGTGAATTTAAAAAAAAAAAATTGAGGCTATATGAGTATGAGTCACCCTGGGAAGAATAAAACAGGGCTCCATAAAAAACAGAGGATGAGTGAGAATTTCAGTCACTTATTTCCCAGACATGTTCTTTATTTCTCTCATAAACTACTTTGAAATCAATCAGCAATAACGTGGAACTTTCCTTCAAATTTTGGAACACACTAAATGAATAAAAATTTTGGAGTTACTTCACTCTCCTTGAAAAGCCAAAGGTCCAAGAGAATAGGAAAGCAGGTTTGAAATAGTTGTGTTAGATACTAGAACTACTTCTAACACTGTCCAGACTGAAGACTGGAAAGAAAGTCACTTTGATAGGCACAATACAATTGCACTCATAGGAATCTGGACAGGACGGTTGTGATTCACATGACTATTCTTGTGAAAATCATCACAGGAACCTTTAAAAGGTAGTCAGGCTTTCAGGTTCTCTCCTGTAGGTAAGGTGATAACAGTCAGTCTTACCCTGTTGACCATTGCAGTCACTCCATCACAGAAGACCAGGCACAATTTGCCCTTAGTGTCTTGGATCATGTCCTTGAGTGCATGTCATATATTCATGTAGGTATGCTAACATTTGAGGTTCCCATGTTAATTTGGGCCTTTTCTAAATTTATGTTCTGCTTGTCTCTTCAGGGTTTTCTCATGTTAATCAAAAGACCACAAACTATAGGGTTTCCTTGTTTAGGTCTCGTAGTCCAGATTGTTGTAATGCAAAGGATATTTGTTGCAATACGTCTTATCAGAACCTGTCATAGGTTTACTTGTTCTAAAAACCAAGTGGGGAATTTTTCTTTCCCCTGCATCACTGTGAAAGAAAGATGTTGAATGAGGGAGGGGGAGGGTGGTTCGGCTAGGGTGATTGGCACACACAAAAGAACTAGCCAGCAGACTCACATTCCAAGCTGATGGTCCTCAAAAGACCTGGGGGGGACAGAGATGGTGAGGGTTTTTTTGTTCTCCCCTGGGGAAACTGCAGGCACTTCCCTTTTGCCCTGACTCAGGAGGGTGTTTGTGTGAAGGGGTTCCAAAGCTCATTTTGGTTTCGGCCAGGTCATCTGGCTGCTTCTGGCCCCGGTTTGCTTTCATTTTCCTGTGCCCTGTTCTGCCCCCAGCCTGGACTTGCTCAGATTTCATGGGAGAGGCTTGGCCCTTCTGTGAAGGAACCTTTGGGGCAGCTCCCATGCTGGCAGTGGCTTGTGCCCTTCTACGAAGGCGGGGAAATCCCAGCCAGAGCCAGCTGCTGACAGTGTGAGGCTGTGGGAAAAGCCCTTCTTTTCCCCTTTTCCCCTTCCCCTTCTTGGTGAGGGGAGAGATCCCCATTTTCAGCTTCTCCCGCACACCAGGGCCCCACACAGTGACTACCAGAGCCCAACAGTACCTCCTGCTGACCGCGGTTAGAATTGCGCCAAAAGGCGGAAAGTACTGAACTGTTTTTTCTTTGTAGGGAACTTTGGGTGCAGGATTATTGTTTAGTTGTTTTTGTGTTCCCTTGTTGCTCTGCCAGTACACATATATCCTTTGACAAAGGGCTGTTATCTTTTTCTTTCTCCATACTTCCTCAGTTGGAGCCCCTTAATTTCGGATTTACAATCGCTTAAGAGAGAGGAGCTTGGTCTTCCTCATAACTCATCCTCCTTAGCAAAACACTTCAGTCTCATTGAACTGAGACAGAGCCCAAGGGTTTTGTCAGCTTGAGCACAGCCCACATCCTTGCATTGCTTCCTGACCTGCGACATAAGAAGGATGATACGAACAGAGAGCATGCCTTCAGCTCTTAGATAGGAAACCAGTAACATGGAATTTGAGCACAAAATAGCACTTTTTCTTCTGATTCTGCAGCGAAGCTGTATTCAGCACATTGGACTCAGTACTACCTACCTACAGAATTCTGTAAGGCCTTTGGCATGGTCTCACATGACATCCTTATCTCTAAACTGAAGAGATATGGATTTGAATGGTGGACTATTTGGTGGATAAGCAATTGGCTGGATAGACACTTCCAGAAAGCTGGAGGCCAGTGATGAGTGCTGTCCCTCAGGGCTCTGCCTTGGGACTGGAGCTCTTTAAGACCTTTATCAATGACATAAGACAGTGAGATTGAGTCCACCGTCAGCAAGCCTGCAGCAACACAACAGAATGAAGGGATGCCCTCCAGACGGATCTGGACACGTTCTAGAAGTGGGCCCATAAGAACTTTATGAAGTTCAACAAGTCCAAGTGCAAGATGCTTCACTTCAGTTGAGAGGCAATCCTAAACATGGCACCCTGGCTTGGATCAGAAATAGTGTTTCCAGCAGGACTAGGGCAGTGATCATGCTCCTGTACTCAGCACTGGTGAAGAGACATGGGCTAGTGGGGCAGTGTTAGGTTAATGGTTGAACTCGTTGATCTTAGAGGTCTTTTCCAACCTAAATAATACTATAATTCTATGTTATATGTATATTTATATAATGTTATTTTATATTTTTGTATGTCCATATTTATGCACACATATATGTATTTACAGTTACACATATATATCTATATATGCACAGACATAATGTATAAATATATATTTTGTTAGCTTTTAAAAGCTTTTCTGGCCAGAAACCTTTAAGGGGTAATACAAGTCTTCTCTTACTCAAATGGAGTCTTCTCTTCAAAAGCTTCAACCTGTGAAGGGACATAGTCATTTCTTGCCAATTTGCTTAGATGTAGCATACTGCTGAGAGATGTGAATAGGAGAAGGGAAATGTCATCAAGATATACCATCAGAAAGCAGAGGTCTTTCATGACTCTCACCGAATTTCTAAGTAGCCAGTGTCTTTGAAGGACCTTGGTCTCATTTTGACCTGCTCAGTTTGAATACACACTGCTCAGATCTGCAGCATATGGCCAAGTTGAAAGACTGCATTTCCCTGCACAGTTTCCTTTGCAGACATCAGAACATCCCAGAAAACTGTTGTGAAAATCGAAGTACAGCCTTGGGAATAACCACATTGGCATCACTGGCTATCCTGGTTGATTTATTCTGTACCAGTGCAATGAATGGGGCCAATCTGCCACTGGTAAAGCTCTCCTGATATCAATGAACTTAGAACAGGAATTAATTTGGTCATAGAAGTTAGCTGCAATGTGCCATTATTTCATGAGTAAGATATAGATGGAATAAATTAGTTCTATGTCTTTGCATGGTTAAAATAAAACAAGAATGCTAAACAGGCTGAGAGAGCATAAGGCATGAAATAAAATATGAAACTATCCTGTCTGCCAAAAAACATCAAGTTAATTAGTAGTCATAAAATCATGTAAAACAGGCAGTGGACAATAACAATAAGAGGAAAATAAAACCCCAAGCCAACTATCACCTCATGAATTTTTGTAGGAGAAGCCAGTGGTCACTACAGGAGTTTTAAGATCTCTTCTCAAAAGCTGAAAGGTACTGAAATGCCTTAAAAAATCCCACCCTGCCACACTGTCCTTTCATTCCAAATTTACTTTCATTGCTGTAGCCTTGTGCTCCAAAAGATGAACTGTCTTAGTAGCAGAGGCTGCTACATGAGAGCCAGCACTCATCACTCTGCCCGACAGAAAATATTACGCAGGAGATTGGACCCTTTCCCTCCCGAAGCTCACAATTTACTTTTAATGCTCAGTAAAACATCCTTCAATGCTGCCTGCAGGAATGTGGTTTCTTTTCCATGAATCTGGTTGTCTTTCTGTCGAGACAAAACCAGAGAAACCCGTTGTTCCCTTTTTGTTACGTGGATTCCCCAGGCAGGGCTGGTTGACTGCCAAAATCATTGGTCCTTCAAAGGCGTGGGTGAGCAGCAGAGGCCACAGCAGGAAACCCCACGATGCTGCCAGCACACACCCACATAAGACAGGTGGTGAAAAGATGTGTGGGCTCCTTTCCATCAGGAAGGACACCATCAAGATGTGGAGGAGGGAGAGAGACAAGGGATATGCCCCTTGGAGCCATCAGCCTCATGCTTCTTCAGGAACACCTTGAGGAAATCCCCTCAACCAGAAATGGGAAGGCTGGGGCTGGCTTTGGTTGGCTTCCTTCTTCCCTCAGAGATTCCACAGAAGTGTGTATACCATCTGTCATCTTGGATCACACTTTCCCTGCTACCAGAGACCTTTCTGGGCTCTGGGAATGAAAGAGCAGAGCCCTGTTGCACAGCTGCAAATGCAGCATTCAAAACCCGCTAAAAATGCATACTGAGGCTCTTTTTTTTTCAGTTGCATGTGACACTGGATGCTTCCATTATATTCTTTGAAGAAAACAAATGTAAAGTAGGAAATTGGATTAGAACTATTATTTTGTATGCAAGGTTACAGCAGTCAAAGAAGAGGACATTCAGGCTGCCTACAAACCCTGAAGTTGTTCACTATGCACAGCTGTTCTTGCACTTATGCCTTTAGACTTTCATTACCCAACAACATGATATTTTTCCCATGGTACTCTTCATGGTTGCCCTCATCACTGCACAACTTTAGCACACAAAGAAAGGCTGAAGAATATATAGATGATGTAAAATCTCGTTAGTCCTAAATTTCAGGCACACTCAATAACATATGAGTCTACTTTAATAGGCTTTGAATGCTATCACAGCAGATGATGTTTCCTCATTGAAAAAACAACAGAGGTACAAAAAATCATAATCATTCCTCAGCTGTAAACCAACTAAAACCATCCATAGATTCCCAGGTGCCATTTAGCAACAACAACAACAACAAAAATCTGGAAATTGGTCTTGCTCCATCCAAATAATTTTTTGTCATTTTCCAGATGAAGAAATCATTTTATATTCTACAACTTGTTTTCACGTTGGCACATGCAAACAGTTCTGGAGCAATCTCGGAGCCAGAAACACAGCTGGAATCACACAGAAAATCTGTGCTGCTCTGCATGATGACAGAGCAAACAAAATCCCACATCTCCCCCATGAACAATGTACCTGGAGGTAGTAAGAGACAAGCTACTACAAAAATGGTCTCCATCACAAAAACCTCCAGCTGTACTGGCTGGAAACACATCATTTTGGTGACTTTTAGTACTGCTTCAACATATTAGCAATCAAAGAACATTGTTATAGCATTTAAAACAGAATAAACTTCACCATGTAACAGGAGTGCTTTACATTGAAATGTCAGTCAACACTTTTCATGCCTTGTACTAGATTTTTAGAACTCCTGGTTCGAAGGATTTAGGATGAAAATCTGAAAAGGAGGTTCATCCATCACACTATTTCAGCACGTTACGTCTCAGTGTTCAGGAACGGTCAGCCAGGGGAAACCTACAAGTATTCCTTTCTTCTTGCCCAGATCTTGTGAATTTTCACTCAAACCTTCTCAAGATATCTTCCCTACTATTCTTACACAGGGATGCATCCTACACACAAGCAGGTCCTACTGAAAAAAACCCACAAACACACCCAACCTTCTCCATAAGAAGAACTGTTCTGGGGAACAACCCCCTTCCCCCAAAAAGACAAGAAACAGAAGAAAAAAAAGAGTAAGGTGTTACTTACTGGTTAACACAGTGATTGATCTTGCTGACTTGGAAACCATATTTGAGTTCACTACCAAGAGAGTTACTATGTAATACAGGCCATGGTATTTGGCATTAAAAACAACAGGGGCAGGTAAAGTGCTATTGAATTCTTCGAACTGGAAAAAGTAGTTCTTGGATTCTCCAGCTATCTTCACAACATATACAGAGGACGAGCTCACCACATCAGATGCTTCCAGGGAGACAATGATACAATTGTCTTCTCGGACAGTAACTTGGAAAGGTTCTGCATTCTGCAAGACAAGAATAAAGAGTCTGCTGAAGTAAAATAAATTATTTTGCTTTCACACATTTCCCATAAGATCATAAGATACTCATATTATATTTGCAATAAAGTTGAATTTTGTATTCCCTGAGAGAGTTTACATAAAATCCTAGCAATTATTTCAGACTACAATTCACAGTCAGCCACATAGTTCACAGGCACTTGATTATCAGACCAGTCTCTCTGCAGCACAGGCTGGATTCTGCCACGTGCTTTCTGATGCTCTGGATACTTCATTCCTTACATCCCGAGGAACAAAGCCCCTGTCATTCTTTCCTGACAGAAGGTGAAGTGGAGCAGAAGAAGGATGAGACTGAAAAGAGTGTCAGGGCAAGAGGATTTCCAATAAAGTCTCAAAGTCATTTCAATCCCAAAAAACATATTATTAAACCAAGACTCCTTTATCTTGCAGAAACGGGATCATATATTCCTCAATGCAATATATTCTGAAAGCCTACAACTGCAGAATAATTCTTGGCACTGACTAAGCTTTTCCAATTATGCCCATTCCAGCAAGTACCAGATGATAAGCAGCTCTCAGCACTATGTCCGTAGTTTTGGCCGACATTTTTCACTTCCTAAGCTACAGCATTTCATTTTCAATATTTCTTTTATTAGTAGTAGAGAGAAAGGAGCAATTTAACCTTCTTTCCATATATCGTGAGCATGTTAAGTCATTGACAGCTAAAAACCCTTTCCTTTTTATTAATTTCAAACCAGCTCTCAGGAGAAGTACTTGTTTCAAAACAGATTCACGGTAACTAATGAGAAGGAAAAGTTGAAGCTTACATTAAGAGTTGCTTCTTTGTTTATTAGACTACACCGCTCCTTAGAATTTTTTTAACCCCCGTGAAAACTGTAATATCTGATATTTTCAGTTCCCAACTCTACAGTATCTCTTTCTCCTTCATCTTCACAGGCTGAGCTCTCAGGGCAGGGTGGGAACCCATGGCTAGGTTGCAACTTATTCAGTCAAGTTCTTTCTGTACCAAAAAGCTCAATACTTCCTTCAGAGATTAATTCTAGCAGTCTGGCTACCTCCTGCCTTATTGTAGTTTTGTTTAGTGGGGATTCTTCCAGGAGAATAATCTTTCTGGGATTTATGCTGCAGGAGCCAGGATCCCTATTTTGAAATCACACCTAAGGTGTTGCCAACTCCTGGCATTCAAAAAAAACAAACCCCAGCAACAACAACAACAAAACTCCCACCAAGAACAAAGCATTTGTTCTAGGAGTGTAGGATTTTAAACAACAGTAGTTCATCTTTTCACATATTTATGCTGTTATCATTGGGCTTTGACATTTGCAGTGTACCTAAGGCAATATAATCCTACAGGCAAAACTATAGAGTTGAGAAAAAGGACCTAAGCAAACCCACTCATCTGATCCAACATGAGGACAAGGCAACAAGTCTGGCCCAAATAGGAAAACTTCTCTAAACAGCTTCAACCCTTCGATTACAATCAGAGGCAATGCAACTTTAACTCCTGATTTGAGGTTTACTTTGATTAGTCTTTTTAAAAACTACTTTTAAGTTGTTAAAATTCTATAAGCCAATGCTATCAACGGAAGAATATTTTGGTGCAGAAGCCTGGGTAGTAGTTGATAGATGGCAGAGCGATTGCTCCAAGAGGTTTACAGGGTAAGGCTACAATTATGTAAAAGCTTCCATGTGTTCTCCTTAGCCTCACCTGAATTCAACAGCCTTGAGCAGATCAAAACACCACAGATCAAGTGGTTGTATTTTGCCTAAAATCCCAGTCTAGCATTTCAATTCACACAGATTCAAACATGTTTAGATCTGGTCAAAAACAAGCAGAGATTCTCTTATCCTCCCTCCTCCCCATTTTCTGTGCACTGAGAAAATGTGGAATGAATCTCACTTCAGCCCTCCTGATGTGGGAAGACAGCAAAAGAAAGCCCCACACGAACTGGCTTATCAGAAGCATGTGTGTCATTGTATCACAGAAACCAAGGTTGTCTTTGAAGACCAACCAAGGATTCAGCAAGGTTATTTCTACATATTAAGCTTGAAGTGCATGTATAATCCCCATAGAAGTCTGTGGGTTTTGACCTTCCACAGACTTGCATTTGAATGCTTCTCTAAAGGAAAAAGAATGCTGTTATCTCTAAAATTACTCTGGCCTTCCCTTGGCCTTGCCACTGAACCACATGGTCCTAACTCAATGTGCCTACCTGGCTGTGAAGAGACAGCCAAAAGTGCCAAACAAAATTTATATGTGCAGCAAACAGTTCAAAGCAAGTTCCTTGTAGTTGGTTGTATTATAGATCATTTGTGATGTTAATCGAGTACAGCTGGAAATTAGGCATATAATTGCGGAGTCATAGACATTCCTAAGATACAATTTGATGATTTCAGAGAGGGCTCATATGGGTTGTGATTTTATTCTTTGATTCATCCATGGGTATTGTATTACCCACATTGAAAACTGTGCTTCCATTTTTTCCCCTCTCAGTATTTTTGTGAATCCACAGCAAATACCATTGAACAGTCCTCACACAATTGGCATAGAATGCCTCTGCTAGCTAAATAAAACCTCTCAGACAAACGCTGTGGTTACCTACGACAACATCTAACTGGGGTAAATAACTTCTTCTGAGTCCCTTATGACCTTAAGCATGTGGGGACTGTGAAATAACTTCCCTTCTCCATGTCCAGATGCTCTTGAACCACTGCTGCCATGATATACAGGCATTTTTTAAGTGACATCTCTTTAGTAGCTGCGTGCCTCGTCCATCCCATGCCTGTGCCCACCAGCATAATGAATCCCTCTCTTGAGTGGTACCTTTTCAGTGATTATTTGTCCCTCTTCCACATCACTGTGTGCTCACGGGGTTTTAAACTGCTGCATGCATGGGACACATGGTTTGTGGGAGGCATCTGTTGCTTATTATCCATAGGTTCTTGAAAGAGCTCTTATCAATTAATTTTATCTCTAAGGTTTGGATTATAGAATGAAGTGGCAGATAAGGGATGGATAAAAAGACCTGACAATCAACGTGTCATAAGATGAAATCTCCTTTGGGATTTGAATTTCACTTTGGCAGCATTTTAAAAGAACAGGCCATTCTGGTCATCCTGTTTTCCACGTTGTACAAGGTGAGGGCTACCAGACAGAACTGGGCTGGTGATTTTGAAAGGAAGGCTAGGAAAAAACCTGAGCATTTTTCCTAAGCACCGCTGGAAGTGACAAACGTGCCCCACTTAACTGGATTGTAAAGCCAGTGTGTCTTAAGACTGACAGCATCAGTATGGTAAATACACATTTCATTACTTCTGGTCAGCTACCTCCAGGATTTAATTTGCTGGTGTCACAGCTTGAGCGGCTGTTTCATGCCTGTGGGGAAATTTGGCAGGGCTTGTGCATTCAGAACCAAATGATTAGCTCCTACTTCCTTCCTAGTTTATTATTACAAGCTCGTGCCATGATAAAGTACTTAGAAACTGAAAAAGAAGGGGGGGAATAAATCCCACAATGTGATGCCTGTTCACAGTAATTTTCAGCTCAGGGATGAGTCATGCTAGTGGAATTTCCAGCCAATAACCAGGTCCCAATTAAAAAAAAAAAAAAGGAAAGGGAGGCAAGGAGATATACAACATGTGAAATAAACAATATTCAAAGAGTAATAGGAAAATAAATGGTGTGCAGCAGAGCTCAGGGTTCTCTTTTCAGAAGTCTATATCCTCAGTTCATTTCCTTTTAACAGAATGAGGAAGAGCTCAAAGTTGCAGAACTACTAATTTTAAGTACTCTAGCTTTTGAATGTCTCACTCTGAAACACATTGTGCCAGAACCCAACTACCAGAAGTGCAAGTAGTTACGTGTTGTGCTGTCTTTAGGAGGAGCTGTGAATGCTCATCAGCTCTGTAAAATTAAAGTACTGGTGACTGCATCACGTTGTATAATGCTAAACAAGTGGAACTAAAATCCTGAACAAATCTGACTTCTGTCAGCTTTTACAGAGTAAATCCTGCAGTATCACAGTGTTTTCAAAGTGGGCATCTGAAATCCCCAAAGCTATGAGGATCTACTTCTTAGGCACCATTATAATCACCTGCTGTATAATGCTGGACAAAAATAACATCAATGCAATTACTACAAGAAAATATTGAACACTATATCCAGATCTCTTGGATATGCTGGAAATACTGGTCATTTTGTGAGTGATTCTACTACACTCATATATTTTCTTCTGGTGGCCAATAATGTTAATTTCGTTCTAAATCAAATGATGATTCATTCTCACCACGATTCACCTTACTTGATTTTAGGTACTTAAATGGAATGACTAAGAGACAGGATGACCTTTTCAGGCAGAGTACCTGTGGATTCATCTGAGATTGGAATGACTTTTGAAAGTGCACTGAAAGCCAAAGGGACTGTGGCCCCAGCCTGGCAAAATTCCTGCAGTCCTCTATCACTGGCTGCAGCGAGTCCAAGCCTTACAACAAAGATGGATTTCACGATCTTGGCCTCTGCTCTAGTCTTGCAGAGGTACCTCCACAGAAAGTACCTAAGAAATAAATAGCATTGCAAACCAGGTCTCTTTGGAATTGCTAACTATCATGCTTAGATCCTACAGTTTAGGCAAAAACATCCTTACAGAATTTAGGGAGTACATCCTAAGCTTTCCACATGTTGCAGTGAATTCTGGAGCAGTCATAGACTTGAGTGCCAACTCCCAGAAGAAAGGATTGTTTGAAATGGTCTTCAAGAGTCTGAACAAAGATGTTACAGCCTTGTAACAAAAAATGTAAAGACTTTTTGAAAATAAGGGTATTTATTTCTGGGGCTTTTGTTTTTATCTACACATCTCCACAGGTTGTGCAGAGAATGTCCCTTAATAAATAGTCTTTAGAAGAAATACTCCATGGGAGAAATGCAAACCCAGATATTCAAGATTTTCCATGCAAAAAAAAGAATATTTTAACAAGAGAAAAATAGCAAAAGCAGCCGTTCTTAATAATTCATGATTTGTGATTCAGGTTAACACATCAATTCTGGCATTCTGCTCTATGAATAGTGTCCTCATCACTGTTGCTATTCTCGGTCTCAAGAAGCCAGTAATAACAATCTGCTGGTCATATTTTATAAATGAGCTTCAACATTTCATTGCTCTGAAGGACAGTTTTAAAGGGACAGGTATTTTTCCCATTTCTGCCCACAAATGCAGAATATGAGAGTATGTTCTTTTATGCAAACATCATTATGGTAGGTACAGTCCACCATATTTTGCTGTCATTCTGAAGTTAATAGTCTGAAAGGAAATATTTTTTCACACAATCAACTGGTACTACAATAGCATTAAGTAAATTCCAGAATGTTGATTTCAGTAAGGCTGATATCTTTTATGTATCACATTATTAACACGTCCAACATGTAATAAATTATTGCTAAAGATATACTTCTATCCCATCTTTCTAGTGCAAACTGGAGAGGGCAAAGCTCAAACACAGATATTCAGAGACAGTGATGCTGAAAAAGTTTAAAACTAGATTAGAACTTTACAGATGGCATTTCTCCCTATTATTGATTCTGACTACACATGTACGCCCCAAATACAAAACTAATTCACACCCAGGCAGATAAAGTTTGGTTTCTCTCCACTCTAGATATTTATCTTCTCCCTAGTATTAAAATTATATCAGAAAGGATAATTCTGCTGAAGAAATATATGAATTTGGTTCCCTTTCCTCATTTCAGACCTTTACAGAGCCTCTGCAATTAAAGATTAGCCATCCCTTGTGGATGTACTCAAAAACACGCCAGTTAAACCACATGCTTTAATTAAAATGCATCTTCCCTCTTGAGCCTGTGTGTGAATAACAGAAAAAAAAAAAGGGCACAGAAAACACATCACATTGCCTCATCAATTCCCTTAACTCTACCAAACTGTCCCTTTTCCAGTCAACATTTGTTCTCTGTCTTTGAGAGAAGAGCAAGAGCAAATTTCTGCCTGAACAAACGTAAAATGATCAGAGTTGTACATATGCCAGGTGGGAGGATGAAGTTGTGTTAGGTGGTTCCTCTGTTAAATCCCAAAAAGAACAAGTTAGGGAGAATGGAAAAGAAAAAATTACTTCACATATATGTTATCCTAAGAATATACACATTCTCCATCAGTTGGGAGGAAGTGCTTTCACAGCACAGCATCTACAGGTCAAAACACACATAGCAACATTTCAGTCTGCTCTCCATCATAGAGAAAAGGATGAACAGGTCACCTCATGCTAAGGCTGAAGGAGAAGGCAGAGTGAATGAGTTAATTAATTAATCAATCAGTTAATTAATGTAGATTTTGAATAATTTGAAATATTAACAAGAAGTCTCTCTTTCCGTGGTGTGAAGCAATCTCTGAGGTGTCTTACATTCCAAAGCGTCCCATAGGAGATGAAAAGGAACACTGGAAAAGATGTGTTTTGTGGATGATGAAGAACAAATTCATTCATGCTGTTTAGTGCTTCAGCTCCAAAATTGTGGATTCACCTCTGCAGATAATGAAAGTCTGTAATATAAGCCTCTGATGTTGAAACAGCTTCTGAACAACTACTGATGCTGAAAGGTGACATTAGAAAGTCATATAGAAAATTTCTGATGTTCAGCAGAACATGAAGACTGATGTTGCATCATGAGAAAACTGTGACCATGACCTATTCCATCACTGTTGTGCAGCTGAGAGGAACTGGACTGGACTGGTGTCAGCTGAACTTCATCTTACATGCTCTGGCAGAGAGTATGGGAGTAGAAACCGAGCCTTGTGAGTACTACAGAAGAGAAAATGCCTTAATTTTGAATTGATAGGGTGTATATAAACCCTCTTATGTACACAAGCAAACTAGTTCTTAAAGGTAGAATGCAATGTTTTGCCATTTGCATTATCTACAAAGACCAGAGTTGGAAGGAAGTTCTCCCCTGGAGAAAATGGAGACTAAGGTGGAAGAGAAAAAGACTTTATGTTCTCTTTCCATGTCAATCTATAATAAGAGAACAGATTAGACAAAATGAGTTTACTCTTTGACAGGGGCTATTCCAGAATCCTAACTCCTTGTTCCGTATCTGCAGCTGATTTTAATGGGAATTAGGTACCAAAGTGCTCCCAAGTATTTCCAAAATTCTGAGACTACTAGAGAGGTTTTGAAATTTGAAATCAGAATCCATTGATAGAAAAAAAAAATTCTGTTCCAAATCTGATTTTGTGACACAAAGAATTCAGAAGCAGATGTGGGGTACGCTGTGTCCCCATCTAAGCTGCTGACTTCACTTTGGTCTCCCTGTCACCTTAAACAACCAGTCTGCCTTATTGTAACTCATTTTTCTATCAGTCCCTGCCCCTTAATCAGCCAGAAAAAAAGCTCCAAACACTTGCCACTTTCTTCAAGGGTCAGAGGAGTCATGACATGGTCAGGAAAACAGAAGTCTAAATCTAGATCACCAGTTTTCATATTCTATGCTCAAAAATACTTATTATCTTTCTGCCCCAAGCCATAACTATAATGTGGGTATGGCTATCCCTGAAAGACTGCTTACTCAGGTTCAAGTGCAAGTTTGCTTTCAGATCCAAGTGGAACCTGATGTTCTGTACTTCGATTACTCTGGTGTTCACGTGTTCTCTAGATTGGCAAGAGCTGACAAGACAACCTGCTGAGATTTTCTCTTGTTATTTATACATAGTTCCTGCAGATGAATGGGTTTTTTTCTTAATTAAGTATTTGCTGTGCAGGTTGGGGGAGGGGGTGTTGGTGGTTGTTTTTCTTGGTGGGTTTAGTTTTTTGCTTTTTCCCGACCTGTGCTCAAGAAGAGGCAAGCAGCCAGTGCCATTTCCCTGATTACTAGAGAGATGTAATTCTCTGTACAGCACAGGTCAATTGCAAATCCACACAGAACATTTCAGTTGTGGTTACAGCTTGATTTTCAATTCATTTCTAGCGTGGCTTTAGGCTCAGTTCAGCCATATGTACAGATCTAATAAATTCAGAGAGCCACATAAGAATGCTCTGTCACACGTGCTGCTCAGAAGTCATAAACACCACCAAACTCCAACACTGCAGAAACTCATAACTTGTCACTGCCACCTTCCCCTGCAGGGATAACTCCAGCAGGATTTATTTGGTCATTGTGTATCAAGCACCTGGTTTTTAGCGAAGGAAGGAAGCGAAGGAGAGGAGTGAATACAAAGAGCTTAGTAAATGGGTTGGGATTCTCAGCTGTTAGAAAGTCTTTTCAAATGTGACACTGCCACCCCACCTGCCCAAAAGAAGAGACCAGCCAGGGGAGAAGGACTGCTGCTGCCTACGAGAGGGATGACAGCCCAGGTTACTGGGTGTTATATACCTTCCATGAAATATATAATTCTGCTACAATGTCCTCTCCTAGCAGCTTAATGGCTTCAACTCACTAAGTTGAATCTTCTGCAACCGTGTTTACCAGACCAGGAAAATAATAACTCCTTCTACTTCAACTCTAATACACAGTCACCACATTTACATTTCATGGGACCCACTTGTGTGCTGTCACAAGAACTTGCTTAAATATTCTGCTTCTGTGAGTTTAACTAAGAGACTAAACATGCTGTTGCCTTCAGAGTGAGGACACCTTAATGGCACATTGGTCAGAACATTTATGCTGAGACTTCTGTACTTGGTGTGGAATTAATCTGCCTCCATTTTATCAAAATAAAAATTGTGCATATCATCTAGGCTCCTTCTGTACTCTCTAGGGAGAGATGGATCTGAAGAATTTGATTTATCCACTTAACCTTAAACAAACTGCCTTCTGCAGATGCTTTTCTCTCTCTGTGCAACTTCCATTTAAACTCCATTAAGAGTCAGATGAGACCAGAAACATCAACTGTGTATGGTACGACGGCAGCTGCAACTCAGAGTTGTAAAGCCATTTTGATGTCTTATGGCTCCTAATCTTTTTTGTATAAATTGATATTATAAAGTTCAAATTTCGTTTACCTATTCTCTCTTCTCAGCAGTCTAAAAGTACGTGATGGCCATGACTGAGCAAGACAAATAACTTTTAGCACACAAGGCATTCTACTCAGCAAAAGATGTAAGCACGTCCATAAATTTTTTGCCTATGTGACAATGGCAGGCCCTGCATACAAAGAATCAATCAGGAGGTCAAGGTCTCTTTTCTGCAGTTGCCAAAGAGTAATAAACCCCTGAAACTTCCTTCTAATTTGTTTTGCGTCTTTTATGGAGTGAGGTTGCCAAAAAAGTCACTTGAAGGATAGTAAAATCTTGGTTCACTGGGTGATGCTGAGACCACTGTTCTGCGGGTCCAGTGCTCTCTTAAAAGAAATTATTACTCCCTGGTGTGGTCATGTGGTTTTTAAACTTGGCAGTTATTCAGTGGCCAAGAAGGATGCAGACAAATGGTTAGAAATACATTCATCAGCTTAATATCTTTGGCTGAGGTAGCTCAGTTATAATAGTATGGAGAGCATACAGATTAAACTTCTATCTGGTTTGGCAGCTACATACCCTGTGAACACAGAATTTAAAGTATTAAACCTTAGCCAATAGTTTTCTCTTATATATTTCTCTTTTAATACCTGACAGAGCTTTTCCCCAGGCATGACAATGGCTAGCCAGGCAAGAGAAGGCTTAATAAACTGAGAGATGAAATCAGCTGAGAAAAGGCTGTGTGGAAATCTTCAATGGGAAGTCTGTTCCCTATGGTAGAATTGACTGTAAAACAAAAATACATAATTTTAGAACACTGTTACCTCATTTTAACTCAGGATTCTAAACCTTTATAGTCTATTCTAAAATGGATGAATTTATAAACAACATGACCTTAAATGAGTCAACATGACCTTTCCCAGACATACCCCACAGTAAATATTTACTGAGCTTTATTTCATAGGCATTAATTCATTGGTAACACAAAAAGCTTTCAGGTCACTAGATGATGCAGTATATAATACTATCATTGTAACATTTAAAAATATGCATAGCTTAGAAGTGACAGTGATTTTCTTTCTTACTTAACTTCTAGATATGGGTTCACCATGTATTTGTTTATGTCATTGTTCTTCCATTTTATGAAGTATTTTTGTCACCAATAAAAGGGAAGTGTGAAGATGAAGGATGATGACACAGATTTCCTTTGGGCTTTTATTTAATTCACAGCAAGTGGTGCTTCCATACGTGAACACTGGTCATTCTGCATTATACTAATCCAGGTAAAAAATAGTCTAGTTGTCTGACTGCCACTTGCAGGTCTTAGTATGGTCATTTCTCAATAACTGCAATGTTATTTATAATATTTTATAAATATATAAAATATAAACAAAAATTATAAATATATTTATATAAATAATGTATAAATATACATGTATATAAATATATTAAAAATATATAAATAAATCTCTCTTATCTCATCAATTCCTGCACTCAAAATTCAAGCAATAAATTCATTGCCTAAGCTCTTACCCAACTCATTGACTGAACCAAAGCTTTTTTTTGTGATCCTCCTATGAGCATACCAAAATATGTGTGGTTCTTCTTCCACAAATGGGACGATGAAAAGTCACTAGAATCAGTTTTGTAAACGTATATAGATGTCTTAGATATAGATAGTATCTACAAGATCCTTCAAAAAAGCAGAGCTGGGCACAAATATATTTTTTTTGTAAGGCAAGTGTGCCCCTTTAAATCTCTCCACCTTCAGAGCATGGTCCCTTATGTACATCTACAGACACAACCTACCCATCAGAAAAAGATGCAAGAACATGCACACTGGCAGTGGTGGGCCCCAGTGGTAACAGAAGCTGTTTCATCTCCAAGCAAATGAGTGGTTTCTCTGAGTTATTTATAGCTTTTTAAAATTTTAATTACACTGCTTACTTATTCTTTAACAGGTCCTTACTGACATCATTGAGTTTTCTCTCCTTTGCCATTCCAGTGTGCTCATACAGCAATGAAAATTCTTTATCTTCAGTATCAGTCCACAATGTTGTTTCTAAGCCCAGGTTTACTCCCAATGTAATTTTTGCCACCTAACTCAGGTACCAGGAGAGTCAATGGACAGAAGTACACTCCTGACTCAGCTGTTTCCCATCAGACTTCAGAAATTTAAAGCAGCAGAGGAGGAGGAGGAAGGTTTGGTGTTTCATCAGGGTTCTTTTTGTGGCTGACAACAGATTATACTAAATATTTTAACTCCAGGCACGTTTTCATAATGCAAGAAGTAGGGAGACCACACAGAAGAAAGCTGTAGGTCACTGATGCCATGGAGTTTTCTGTCCATTCCCCAGATTTTAGAGGAGAAACTCATCACCCAACAGCACCATGAGCTCCCTAAAACTCACAGCACCAAAAGTTATTTGCAAGCAACAGCTTCTCCACAGCTTAATGAGACACCAGCAGTAAGAGACTGGGTGCACACTCTGAGTTCACTTCAAGCACCAGGTAAAAATGACTGGCTTAAATCACCCCAAAGATTTGGGTCATAAACACAATCAGTTATTATAGCTCAGTCTGCAAAAAAAGATGTATTTATCTCTGGTAACAAAATTAGCTGTGCTTTTCTTATCTCTGCTGCTGCAAATACATCTCCTAGTCTGTGTGTGAACATTCATGCTTGCACGTTTATGAATAAACTATAATCAATTGACAGTATTCCTCTTCCTCATCTTATTAGCCCTGTGAGCTCTTCATTCAGTTCTCACACTTTGCATACTAAAAAGACAGAAAAACATCAATGTCCTTATAAAGTTGCACACAAGTGCAGAATGTCTACATAAACAAGAACATTAAACCCAAAGACCAGAAACCATAGTCTAAAAAGCAGGAATGTCTTAGTACTGGTCACAGTAAGAACAGAAGCAGGGGAAATCTTGGATTTTTTCCCCCATTTTTCTCTACTTGAAAGCAGGGAAAAAAAAGACACGCATGACTGATGGTAATGGAAGACCTATTTGTGTCCAATTCACTGGAGAAACAGTACAAGGACATATCATCCTTGTGAAATAATTTGTCCTGTATTCCTTGAGCCAGATGAAAGTCCTATTATGTACAAAACAACATGTGCAGATGAATACAGATTTGGGAGATCTATTATTCTCTCAGTACACTGCCTTGGTGTAACTTGTCTTCACCTCTGTCATAAAAAAAAAAGGTTTCTCTCTGAGTGTCTCATATTGTCATAACGTGTGACATTTTTGACCAACCAAGAATAGGATTGAAAGTGCACAGCAGCACTGAGGGGTCATTCATGAGTGGGGCTCTTGCTGTGAAAGAAAACTGATGCATGCTCCTGAAACATGGCACAATTAGCAAGTGTGAAATCAAAAAAAAATCACACCACACCAATTGTTAGCAAGGCAAACAGAGCAAAACTAAAATGAAAGAGCTACATCTTTATAGTCCTGGGCAGCTTTGCAATTCAGACATCTTTACAAGTAGATAACAGTTTCTTTCTCTAAGATGAGCTCTGTGCCTCATACTAATGTATTTGAAAATTTTCCTCTTCACACTGCTACCAGTTACAAGGTACTGTTATCTCAGACTGTCACCCCGTTACTCCTCTAACCTGACAAAAAGTTTGTGGAGGAAAAGAAGATTTTTGAGATCTGAAGAAAGATTCAAGACCGTACCTGTGTCACTTAAGTTGTGACCAGTGTCACAAAGTTTTCTCTTGAAGTGCTAAGGAAAAAAAAAAAAAAAAGAAAAAAAATAGGTTCAGCGGTGTGCCCAGTGCAGCACAGCACACTGGAGCCTCTTCAGCCCATGAGCTATTCTGTTATCTGTAAGTTTTAAGGGCTTATAGAGCAACTCATTCTTCCATGTGGAATTAAATAATTACAAAAGGAAAAAACTGTACTTCCTACAAGAACGAGGTACCACTCTTGGTTGAAATCTGCTACGATCACATTACAAATAATTCCAAACACACAAAACCACGTCTCTGCCAGAAAAAAGCAGCTGCCACCTGCACAGGGTAAAGCAGAGGTTGGAAAGTAAAGACCATGCTGTTGTATTAAGCTGTCCTAGAAAAGCCAGTAGCTATCATTCAGATGCAAGTCAGAAAAATGCAGTCACCCAACATGGCATGAATACAGCTTGAAATCAAATGCCTACAGCTATCATCACCTGATACAGTGCAGTTTGATCACTGTAGATGTGAGGATGGAAACAAAGCCACCTTTTCCATTCAAACATGAATCCAGTCAGTTCTCCTCGGGTTCCAGTTTGCCAGGTTAATGGCAAGATCATCCCTCCTTCTTTCACACCAGGGAAGCTGTGATCTCAACACGTGGTCTCAGGATCATGCCATCCCTCACTGTGGCTAACACCAGTGCTGCTTTGACTTTGCCTCATGGCTAGGCAAAGTACTGCCAAAGGTTTCTGCAGCAGCTGCAGAGCACTCTCAAATCTTTAAAGGTATTTACAGATCCAGTATAAAAATTTTTGCTCTTAAAAATCCCACTGGCACCAATTTGTACCTTCACAGACCTACAAATCTGGCCTTTGTGACTTCCATGCCATGGGCTAAAGTACAATTCCTGCAGAACTAGGCTAACTCACTGATGTTAATGTTGATTTGTATTTGTTAAGAGAACTAAAGTATTTTACCTGAAGCTGAAAAACTTGCATGTTTTTTTATTCCCACTTAAATTTTGAAAAAATTATTAGGAACATATTTGATATCCACATCTTACATGGTTGGTGCTGGTTTGTTTCAATTTAAGTATTTCATGTTAGCTACTCCAAGAAATTCCAGCATGTTTTTGCAAAAGCAGCTCAGAGTGAGGAGGGAGAAAGACCAAGAGCACAGACAGAATAATGATTATAATTTAAACAAAACTCCTCAAGGGGTAGAAGAAGCTACAACTGTGATAACTAATTGATTTGATTCTATACAAAAAAATGATAAGAAGGATTTTGGCCTGGTTAGACAGATTTATTTTTTAAGAGGGATTTAATTAAATACCCCTCAGATTTTTTTCTTTGAGATTTTAACTGTCAGGCAGCATATCCAAAAGAAAAACAATACCATCCAGGAAGTAATTATCTGCTTTAAGCATGCTGTTTGACTTCTTTCCTGCTACAGTGATCTCTGGCAGAAGGAGAAAGCAAGGAAGTTGGGGGAGGAGGAAAAAAAATTGATTCAGTAATTTGAGAAGCTAAATACATTTCCCTGTGTCTCAATTAACAGAGGGAGGGCTTGTTCTGCTGCAGGAGCAGCACCAGGTTCACAAAAGCAAGGTCTATTTTAGTGACTGTGTGTCATGTTAGACACTGGAGAAACGTAAGGGGCTTGACACAGCATTATTTGCTCTGAACAATAACCCCCTGGAGCCATTGCTGGTCAGAATTGTTACATGTAGGGTGATCAAATTCGGGGGCTCCATCCACAGAGCACAGTCAGCTCTGGCTGTGGGCAGATGTTGGCTCAGCTCTGCCCTGGTTCAGCTGCCTGCCTGGGGCTGCCACACCAGGACAGATGCACAGAACAAGCCATTCACACTCTTCCCCTTCTCCACTGGCTCCAGTTCAGAGCTACATATTTGTTTGTAAGTTTTCAAGGTGGATGCATTGCTCATATTCTTAACACTCCATTTAGAAATGTTTTATTTCTTCTGACTTTGGTTTATCCCAGCTCAATAAAAGTTGAATTGAACACTTAATATTTATGATGATGTCAGCTTTCTTATAGAATCCCTTCACTGGTTCTCCTGCACAGACTAAGGTTTTGTCCTTTTCCCCAAAGACTTTTGCTACTGTTATTTGATGCTACTCTTTCCTTATTGTTACCTGCCTCCTGTTCTGCCAGCAACAAGAGATACAAGCACCTATTTCTGCTTCTTTCTCTACTGCTCCCTGTACATGATGCTGGCTTGCCATCAAAAATCAAGAATGCCTCCTTTTTATAGAGGTTTGTAATAAACCTCAACAGCTTGTGTCAATTTGCTTCATGTATATATTTAAAAGGAAACATATTTCATATAAAGCTTGCATGTGGTCTGCTCCTATGTTCCTCCCCCTAAAAATTAATTTAAAAAACCAGTAGTTTAGAAATGTGTTTTGTATCTCTGATTGATTTATCTGTGTTGTTTTCTGCAGTCTCTCTCTTTTTCTTCTGTATTGCTTTCTTTTTTCTTGCTCCTGGCTGATGTGGATTGATGCTGCTCCTTTGGAGACCATGCTGGTTACCTCATCCAGTGGTGACAGCAACTGGCTTGGCAGGTTTCCAGCCCTACTGGGAGCTCTCACTGCTCCTTCAGTCTGCATTGCAGCCATCCAGCACAGCTACAAGATAATGAATCTGTTTCAATTTTCATTGTTTGCTCCCCCCAAAGGATAAAGGTTTTGCATCTCCTCTGTTCTGTGCAGAAGGACGTCATCTTTAACACACAAGAACCTGACCTGAAGCAACCCCACCAATAATCTTGTTTGAAAATCCTTCAGTTGTGAACTATTTTCTAATGTCAGTCATGGTGGCCCAGAAAATCCTTCTGCTAAGTTTCCACTTACTCTGTGCACAGAAGAGCAGTGCTTTCTGACAAGAGACCAAGAAAAGTCAGCCTGAAATAATCATGTACTCCTCTATGCATGATTGCTGCAGTGACTAATCCCAATTTGCTCCCTTAACTGTTTCTGTCTCTCTCCCTTTCAGAAGGCAGCACACCCGCTCAGATCTGAAAACAAATGAGAGTGGAGGAGAAAAGGCAATTTGTCCTCATGTTCTCTCTGCCACCATGCTTCCTCCCACTCCAAATACAGTAGGAGTATGTTTTGGTTGACTGGCTGAGCCTACATTTCCAGCTATTATGTTAACAAATTGTAATGAAAGAATATTTTTGGTTAATTATGGGCTCTGCTGTTGGTGTTGCAGCTAACAGCGAAAGACTGGAGAAAATCTGCATGGTCTATGGTACAAATGTAACGTGGGAAGTGCTCAAACCACAGACTTCATGGACCATCTTTAAGTTTCCCAAAAAGTCTGGGAGCACTTCAGTCTTGTAACCTTCTTGCCACCCTGAAGGAGAAGATCCTAAACTGAAGTTCAGGTCTAGAAAATTTAAACTGAAGAACTTATTAAAGCTGATGTCAAGAGTGGAAAATGTTCTGTATTTCTGTGATATGATAACTTTCTTTGAAGACTTTCCAAGTACTTTTCTAATACACCTTAATGAGACCTCACAAGAATGCTATAAATACAATATCATGAGTATATGACTCATGTGGCTTATTAATTTTACATCACCTACATTGCTGCTTGAACAAGAGTGACAGAGCAGCATTCAGGCAAATTCCTCTGTGAGAACTTAGCCAAAATAGCAGTACCTGTGTCTTCAGGGGTCAATCTGCCACAAGGCTGACTAGTTAACAAGATTCAGGCTGAGAGAAATATTCCCTCCCATTGCATTATTGCCTTGCAAAACAACAACAGTACAGTTCTCTTGAGCAAAAATTTAGAGCATTCTTCTAATAAGAAAATAATCTCTAAAGCAATGTATAACAGCTCCTATGCTAAACACATCATACTATGCCAATGATCTATAGCAGGGTGTAAGGAGGAGAAGGAACTTTGCTGGGGGGATGGACATGGATCCAAAAGGTATAGATTCTTTGTGGGACTTGATTTTAATTATAAAGCAGGAGGAAAAATCAATATATAATCTCTTAAACTTACCTACGTCCTTAACTGAAACACATTTTTATTTAGCTGATCAACTATTAACACTAAGCTCCTGAAAAGCCCTTAGTAATTTTAAAGTGTTCACTCTACTCCTGTGGCAATTACCTACCTAGGAGGTTCTGCAAACAGAACAATAATGAAGACATGTGAAAGATTTGTTTGTGTGGTACTTTACAGGAACTGTGAGCCAGACAGATGCTTTTTAATTGAGATAAATAGGACACTGCAGTCATACATGCTGATGAGAGGTCAAGTATATTAGCATGGGGTTAGCATTAGCTAGTGTAGCTTCCTGCTAGCTTAGAGGATGGGTAAGCAAACTAATGTCTGTCAGTAAACTACTGTAAGATAAATAAAAGGTTAAAGGCTTTACAGGGGGTAAATAACAGAGTTGAAACCACAGCAACTACATTTCTTTAGCTGAGTCTCAGTGGAATCAAGAAAGGTGGAAGAAACCACCCATTTCACAGTGATTTATTTCTTTCCTGCATACAGGATGATTGGCATGGTAGAATTCGGTCAAAAAGAAAAGAAGGCAAATTCTGCAGCAGCATTCACACAAGTGAGAGCACTGAAACAGGGTGGAAGGAAAGTAAAAAACCCCAGTAACTGCACTGCTATCCCAAAGCAAAGAAAGCAGGAGAAGGAGAGGAAGATGCTTCTTCCTACCCTCCAAATGGGAGGAAGGACAGAGAGACCATCTTTCCAGGCTTCAGCTGAATCCCAGGAGTCTCAGCTCCCACCCTTCTCACACTGAAAACCAGACTCATTTCTTGTCTTTATGAATAGTTCCTCTCTATCCTGAAGCTAAATAACTCCAAGCTTCTCCATATTCAAATCTGAGAGCAGATTCTATAGCTAGGATCTACCTCTGAACTCTAAGCCATCCATAACCACTGCAAGTTTCATTCTGTAAGTTGCTATGATGGCAAAGAATTTAAGACTGCAAATTTTGATTTAAATGGAAAAACGTCTATTGAAAATTCAGAAAACCCACTGAAGCTTAAACCAAGTTAAGTGATGCATTTAAGCCTTTCCTGTAGTAATTAAAGACTGAATTAAGAACTTTGCCATTTGAAAGGTTTCTGTCTCAGCCTGGTTTGCTGTACTGCAAGTGGTCTGCATGGATGCGTTCTGTTTCTTTGACAGCACAGAAACGCTCGGGCATTCCAAAAATTTCCGCTGGAACAGTGGTTGGAAACATCAGAAAATTCAAGTGCATGTGCTCGCACATTGCAGCAACACAGCACAACCCTCACCCTCCCAGCCACTGACTGGCTAAGGATGATCAATCCATGAAAAGCTAAGAAAAAAAATTGATGACAAAGCATGTGCAATCACCGAGATATGACCCAGGAGACACGGCAGAGCACTGGGATGGTCGATCACAGACTGTCTGGGAGGAAGCTGCTCCTACAGGCCCAAAGGATTTATCGTTGTTTGTGGCGGGGTATAATTTGGAAAAAGCAGCGTTCTTGTGAAACACCTGATGGAGTTAGAATTGAAGTGGCCCCTGTTCTCGTGAGTTAATAACTTGGGGGAGGGGGGGAGAGAGGAATTACCTTAGGAGCCTACTGTATTTCAGGTGAGGAAAGAAGAAGACAGTTTGGGGTTAATGAGATGGGGAAAGGAGATGGAAAATCTCATGTGGTGGGAAGAGTAGCTTATTCCTTTGACCTGCAGAATGTTGGGTGATGCTTTGCAGCAATTTGCCAATGAGTCTACCAGTTTCTGAACTTCAGATTCCCTTTTCCAAGACCAGGGGCTCCAAATTTGGTACTTTCCACTAATTATATCCGCTAGGGAGCTATATTATTTATATGTATTTTAAATTAGCTGGTGACCTGAGCTGTATCTATTACAGTCCAAATGCAGTTTGCATATCATTCGTTATATAAATGAGGTTTGAAATGAACATAACTGTTTACTCAGAAGACATCCATTTAGAGAGTTGGCATTTCTTCATTACCCAAAATATACGATAATTGTCCGTGTAATTCCTTCAGCAAGTTAATTGCACACAGTCCTCCTCCTCAATGGAAATTATCTGTCAACTTCACATAATTACTATGCATCAGTCTCAGTTAATACTCATTCATGCTACTGCATATGTTGGACAGTATTGAAACTGGACTCACTTCACAGTAAGGTGAGCACCTTTTTAAAAAAACTACAGCAGTGAGGCTTTTGCAACAAAACTAAAATCATGACTCCTGATTCAGAGATTTAAGTGCTACCATGGCATATGATGGAGTGCTCAGCACACAAGAGGGAGAAAAACCCTTGGGGTGGGGAGCCCTGAGACATGCATCTTTCTCCAGGTGCTGAGTATCACCAAGTCTGGACCAGTTCTGGACCCCTCAAAGACAAAATAGTCCCCTCCTGTCATGGAAGTGAGGGTTTCTGCAGGGTGTGATGCCAGCCACGGGCAAGCTGGGAGAAGATGGCAAGCTGGGGGGCCCTGTGGTGCCTGGGCAATGCCTGCTGGAATGCTCTCCACCTTGGAATGCTCCCTTCTCTCTGCACAGGCAGGCTCACTCCTGGAAACTTCACCAGAAACTGAGTTTCATTTCTAACATAGTTCTGCAACTGTATCTGTAGAGTTTTATTGTGCAAAGGGATTCAGTTCTGACAGGGAGCATTGTTTACCCCTGCCACGTCTGAGGCTGAGGTACAGATCTTGAGGGAAATCCTTGAAGGATGGAATCGACACTGCCCTCAGATCACATACAAGATACTAAATCAGGCACGTTGTTTACTGTCATCTCCAATTTATCGTGAGACAGCACAAAACAACATGTACCACAAAAGGAAAAGAAAAGCATGAAACAGTGTACGTGATATAACCTAGCAAATCTGTCAAGAACATCTTATATATATGTGTGTGTGCACATCCCCAAAAAACCACAAAGAATATTCAGATGACTAGCTCAAAATAAATGCAAATCCCCAAGCCCCAAAAAAATCTGACAGAAGAAGGTCTTCCAAGCTAAAAATGTAAGTTTTGAAACTGAAAAGGATAAAGTGACAATCTAGGTCAGGTTTTGTCATCTGTTGGTGACTGCTCTCAGCCTTTCTGAACCTTTTTGTTCCTGATCCTTACACATCCTCATGCTACAACTTTTTAAAAAAATGCAGTGTGTCTCCAAATCCCATACCTTTTGATTAACTAAATAAGGGGCTTTGTCAGCCAAGGTCTTATAATACTATATTTTTTATTAGGCATTTACAGAGAAAAATACTCTGCAATGGAGTCTGTATTCAGAAGGGAACATAAACCTCTGGAATACAAACCCCACCTAGTCAAACCCTTTATGATCATGAGGGCATCCAGCATTGATACAGAATATGAAGTAACTTGAACAAGTGCGTATTATACAGAGCCTACAACATTTTATACTCTGTGCAGGGAGTAAACAGGAAGATCTAAATTAAGTGACTCTACTAAGGTTAGCATAAATCAGCTTCCACAGACTGCTGCATTCTCATCATACTCCTCAGAGGATTGAGAAGAGCACCTCCCTACCAAATTCACCTCCCCTTGTAGACATCAGATTTCTGTAACTGTCATGGAGAACAAGATATGACCAGGTTGCAGCAAATGTAGTCCAGTATTTCTCTTTTACTGGATTAAAAATGGAGGCAATTAAAATTTGTTTGATCTCAGCACCCAGGTGAATCAAAAGTCAGTGGTGCCCTCATGGGTCAGTTAGAGACCAGCACTAACTGAGACTTCAAAACCCAGCTTCTTTCTTACAGGGCATCAATAAGTTACAAAAGAAGGTTTCAAAGGAGAAAAGTTAATACAGAGAAACTGTTACCTCTTCCAAAATCGAGCAACAGACTACCTGTTCCCTCAGCATCTCACCAGCCCTCCAGCAGAAGGAAGGAGAATGTGGGTTTCCTTTTTAAAGGCTTCACATTTCACACAGGTGGGGAACATTTCTCATTCATTCCACCTACCTATCAAGACACAGAGTCAACAGACAGCAAAAGGAACTTTGCAGCATCAGTGCAGCATTGAAGTGGTTTATGCTCCAAAAGCAGAAATCTTTGGAATAAACTTTCTCTGCATGATCATAAAACTCTCTACTTCAAACCCAGGTCCCCGTGTCAGCCTTATATAGGCAGCCTCAATAGATTACATTTATTTTGGAGGAAATGTCTGACCATGTACAAAAATCAGACAGAATTTCCTGAATTTTGGTACATGTAGCTTTGTGTGTCTCAGAGAGGACATCAATGCACCTCTAGGGGTCAAGGGTGATACTTAAAAGTTGTCAGTAATGTGCTAGTAGCTCTCCTGCTGACTTCAGAAGGGCTTATATTTCTTAGACTCTGGGGAGGGGAAAGACTATGTGAATTCATTAAGATTTTTAATATCCCTAAAACAGGGGTCTTAGATGTACAGCTCAAGATGATTCAGGAATGAAAATTTTAATATTTAAAAAAATTTAATTCCTTATGTCAAGATCATAAAAAAAAAAAAAAAGCTTAGAGCCAAGGAACTGCATCAGTCTTTCTAAAATGTTATATAGGTGTATTACAAGCACTTAAAGATTCTGTCTATTCAAGCCCATTTCTATACATTTAAGTAGGCCAAGGATCAAAAGCCAGGTTCAAATTTATGCCATTTTGAACTCAACATGGTGAATAACGAGTCTTCAGCTGGTGATCTGAGATACTTTTTCTGCTATTACAATTCTTCACCCAATTTTCCTGTTGCATTTCTGGTACATCCACTTCCTGTACTGAATGAATATCAGGCATGGAAAAAAACATGTAAAAAAAAAAAATCCACCAGCTGGAAAAAGTCTAGATTTAATAAGGAGCAAGGTTTATTTGCAGGACTAAAGAGAAAAGTTTTAATTTTTTGAAAGTGCTTAGCTCAGCCCTAGTTATGGGATCTCATCAAAATAGATAATGACAGGACAGCACTATAATATCAACTGCCACATAATAATAATAATTCTTTTTGCTCTCTAAGCAATTTCAAGGAAACACACAATGTGCTTTTGTACACTAACTCAGCATCGTATTTCATTACAGAATTTCTTTAAAGTGGTCTAATTATACTTTGCAGGAAATAAATAACTTTTGATTTTTTTCTTTATGGCCCAGGAGGCGGTTCCCTGAAGAGAAAGATCTGAAATTTGCAGCTTTTTATATGATCTCTAATTATATGAAAGAGAAATCTGTCACCTGAGTGGGAGATGTCCAAAAGAACAAAAGCATGGAAAAATTGTGGTATTTTTGCATCTTGAAATAAAGAAATAAAATATCTGGAAGGAAATTAGTTAGATGAGGTGTTAGATTAGATTGATGAAGTGTCTGTTTGATGACCACTGACAAGTGAACACCACTTTCTTGTCAAAGATATTTTACACATTTCAGCCAGTATAACCAAACAGTAATTAGCTTTCCTTGGACACTCAAGAAAAATAGAAAATAAAGAAACACAGCTTGAAAAATAGTTGCTGAATAATGTAATTCAATATTTTCTGTCTTTTAAGATAAATGAAAACCAGATTTTCACACCTCGGGGAAAAAAATTTTCCTTTTAAAAGTGAAGCACATAACTTATTATTTTTCAAAAAAATCTTGTCTTTAAATATACAAGAATGTTTCTAAGGTTATTCAATTAAAGGTGATTAATATAAACCCAACAGCTATCAACAGTTGAACTTGCTTCCTCATTAAAATATCATCTCCAAGACAACAAGAATACAAAAACCTTGTTTATTCAATATTTTGTGTCTGCAACTATGTTCATTTAATTCCTTTAAAAAGTTACCTATAGCAGGGGCCAAACCATGGATTTTATGTTAAAGCTCTACAGTGGAATAAACAGTGAAAACAGCATTGACCAAATTATTTAATGCCATCTGCTCTTTCTGCACTGCTCCAACCAGGCAAAGAGCAAGGAAAATTGCGGGATTTTCTGTCTAGCTCAGAGCCAACACAGGCAGCTCCCTTTGCCCTTCCTGCAGCTGCCAGCACGCCCTGAGGGAGCCAAGGCAAGGGACATGGCAATGCTGTGCCCCAGCGTGGCTGCCTTCAAACACTGTGGCTGGAAAACACAGGTTGGAGCCATCCTATCCCCCAGGTAAGGACAGCCGAGCTGCACGGACCAGGGAACTCATCCTAGTGCACTTCGTCACACCCTGCCTTCCCATCAACCAGTACCTAAAATGTTGGCTTGGAAATCTGGCCCTGAAGTTTTGGAAAAGCCATAAGAGGCCCAAAACAACAGGTATTGGACAGTCTGGAGCAAGTGCTGCTTGGATCACAGATGGACTAACACTATGCCTTCCTTTTCTAACCAGGCTCTTTTTCCTCTATTACAAGAAAACGAAGCCTTTTTTGTAATTCCTTATCTTTCCTATTATCTCATCCTGCTGCTGAGCCCACACTAGCAGGTGACAGATTGTGGAGAGGGCTTTTAGAGATATTGTAAATGCTTATCTGCTGTAAATCACAGCTTCATTACCTCCAGTGGAATATGCTGAGCTGTATCAGCCCAGGGCCTGACTCTACATGCTGCACTCCAGAGTTGCCATGCTGTCACTGTCTCTGCAGAGAAGCTAGTCATGTTTGATTTGTAATTTAAATTAATAAAGAATGAATGTTATTATTTCTGCCACAGAAAAGGAGCTCCCCACACAGCAAGAAAAAATAATGATACCAAGCTCATTCTTCAGCTGCAACTCTTCAGTGGTTTTACAAAGGAAGAGAGTATAGCACTATCCTGTTTCATAAATTAAGGCATGAAAAGGAACATGTAACCAGCAGAGCTACTAGCAGATCCAGGGACAGGCTCTCATAAAAGGCAAGAAAAAAAGGATATCCACAAGAATGTAGGACAGATTAGAAAACTACAGAAAAACAATTCAGAAAACTCAGGAACTGGAGACCTAATAAAGCAAAGCTGATCTGATGGCAAAACAAGGGAATAGTGTACACATTTCTAAACATTTTCCAGTTAGCAGGGATTTCTTTTACTGTGGGCTAACATGTTCCCTGCATTTGTCAATTTGGATTCAAATGTAACTGAATAAACTAACCTTTCTTTTGACAAGGCAGACCATAAAAACAAAACAAAACAAAAAACCAAACTAAACCAAACCAGAAAAAACCCAAACCAGTTCCCCCTCCCCCCAAAAAACACCCAAAATCCCCAAAAAACAAACACCATATGAAATTATTACCCTTGTTTCAGAAAATGGGTAAAGTGTAGCAGTCAAGAGCCAGGAGCACAGTGCCAGTATGGACCTTTGTTCCAAGGCTTGATAAAGATCCATACAAAGACCCTTAATGTAATTGCTCCAAAGAGTTACAGCACACAGGGTCACTTCCAGCTTGGCACAACTTCAAGGGAAATTCACCTCAGCTGCAAACTTGACCCACCATCTCTGCTCTGATGTGCACGGCCAAACTCTCTCTTCTGGTCCGTGGGGTGAGATGCAAAACACGAGTGAAGCCCTGGGCTGTGGAGGTCCCACACTGCTGCACTTCCTCTGGGTTTGCTCTTCTCAGGGCCCTCAGCTCCTCTGAATATCCCATCCCGAGACAAGTCATGGTCCATTCAGAATTTCACCGCTCTCTCCAAAAAAACCCTTCAGTAATCTCCCATTTAATGGTAACGCGAGGTCTCAACATACTATGTACAGGTAAAAGTAAGTTAAGATTTTGAATTTTAGGACTGCTGTAGTGGATTGACCCTGGCCAGATACGAGGTACCCACTAAAGCTGCTCTCTCACTCTCCCTCTGCACCTGGATGGAGGAGAGAGAAAAAAACCAGCTAAGAATTCATGAGTAGAGATAAGACCTGGGAGAGGTCAGTGACTGATTACCTTCATGGGCAAAACAAGACTCAAAGTGGGGATAATACCTATATTTATTACTAACGGGATAAGAGTCAAAGAGTGAGAAATAAAACAGTCTTAAAAACACCTTCCCCCTACCCCTCCTTCCTTCCATGTTCTCCCTCCTCCTCCCAGCGGTGCAGGGGGACAGGGAATGGGGGTTGTGGTCAGTTGTTGTTTCTGCTGCTGCTCAGGGAGAGGAGTTGGAGTCCTTCTCCTGCTCCCATTGGGTCCCTCCCATGGGAAACAGTCCTTGAGGGTCCTCTCCAAGGTGAGTCCATCCCACAGACGACAGTTCTTCATGAAACTGCTGTCCCATGGGTCACTCCTCCATGGAGTGCAGTCGTTCAGGAATGAGTTGTACCGGTGTGGATCCCCCACAGGGGCCACAAGTCCCACCCAGGAAAAGCCTGCTCCAGCGTGGGCTCCCTTCTCCATGGGCTGCAGGTCCCCAGCAGGACCCTTCCACAGGGTCACAGCCTCCTTTGTGCATCCACCTGCTCCAGCCTGGGCTCCTCCATGGGCTGCAGGGGGGTCTCTGCACCCCGATGGTCCCCCATGGGCTGCAGGGGCACAGCTGCCCCACCCTGGTCTGCACCACGAGCTGCAGGGCCTCAGCTCTGGCACCTGGAGCACCTCCTGCCCCTCCTTCTGCACTGACCCTGGTGTCTACTTTGTTGTTCCCATGTTCTCACTCTGCTCTTCCCTGGCTGGGAAGTTCTTCCCCCCGCTACCAAAACCCAGCCACAGAAACCCATCACAACTATGTAATTTTTTTTTTCTAACCTGAAAGGAAGACATCTGGATTAAAATCTTCTGGCTGTAGCTGCCAGTGAAGCTTAATTAGCGTTATTAATGTGTGACTGGTTGTCCCTGCAGATATAGCCCTTTCCAGTGATGAATGACAACATGTGTCTTTATGGCCGCAAGAGAATTCCAGATAAAACTTCTATCCTTTAACTACCCAGTTATTAAGACAATCTATATGACCAAGATGAAGAAGTTTATCCCATGTGAAAAAACCAAACCAAAACCAAACTCAACCAAAACCCCAAACCCAAAAAGTATGTTGGTATGATGCATAAAATGGCAATATGAGACTCTATATTTGGGTTATTAGTAAAGATTTTTGTGACACTGCTTATCAGTTTATCTCATAATCACTAAAGTGGAATGATTTACTAAATCCTTTAAAATAAGACCATAATCCTTATTTTGTGGACTACATTACTGCATAAATTCATACAGGGAGTTCATTTAGGAAGTTCCTAGCAGAGTTGGGAAGAGACTCTAGATATCCTATTTTCTTATCCTATGCTTAAACTTAGCAGCTTGTCTGGACTTTTACAGACAAACCTACTCCAATCAATCCTCCATTTCAATCTTCCAAAAGCTTAAACAGTCTTTATGTTAAACACATCCAGAAACCAAGAGTTTTCAAACAGCTGTCCTTGTATATTCACAGTAAAGGGGTTGGTGCCAAAACACCCAAAAGCATACCAAGCATCATTGGCTGTATTACAGCTTCACCACATGTCTGCTGGAAGCTGGCCCTTTGCACTTCACCTGACACAGTTTTGAGGAAAAACTCATTTCTTTCCTCCTCCTCCTCCGTTTCACTTTTTTACTTCTGTTTTATGTCTTAGCCAGGCCTCCGAACTACGGCATTGAAGTCATCCATGTCCTCATTACCTGACTATACACTCATCAGTGCACTTGAACTGGGAATCCAAGCATTGCTCTGGCCTAGTAAAACACACATCTGTTGAAGTCTCAAAAAGGAATTGTTTTTAAAAATGTGAGGACTCCCAACACCGGTTTATTTATCCGCCTCCAATTGTAGCTCACCCTCCAGCACACTGCACTGACAGAGATTTGCTAATTATCTTTTGGAGGTGAGCTTGGCTACCCCAGCTTTGATGCTCTGCTTTGCAATTAAATGTATTCCAGCAGCCACATGGGGGAGAAGGAAAAAAATTACAGCTTCCAGTTCTGCAATGACCTACTTACGGCATTAAAGCACTGAGGGGAAGGGGGAGGGCTGGGGAGGAGAGGAGAGGTCTAACTACAGCTTAATGCAAGCTGACACTGATCTGTGCTTCAGACCACACAGAAATCAATATCAGATATGACTTCACATCCCACAGAAAATATTGGTAAGACAAGGAAAGTTAACGTGAGGAAGAAATTAATATGAGACCTTGATTCTCAAAACCTGCAGTAGTTTCAATATCCACAATTCCTTTCTGCTTTCCCTGCCATGCTCCATACCATGGCACTCCTACAGTTTGTGTTAAATTCATGACATTATTCAAGCTAGGGGAAGCACTGTATTGAGCACTGTACAGCCACAGGCTCCCTGTCCCAGAATACCTTCTACTGAGACAAGTACAGGCTTCTCATTCCTCCTTCTCATTGAATAAGGCAAGGCAAAGGAATAGAATCAGATTTATTTACCATCACTAAGCTAAGTCAATGTCTGAGCCACAGATTGACTCCAGACCTTCTTGTCCATGTTTTAAGCCTGGCCCCCAAATTTTTCCCCCTCAGATTGTCTTTAAGATTTAAGGCAATTAAGCAGAATCATTAGAGAAAGGTGATCACTGGAACATTTTTGCATTTTGTTGGGGATCCCAGAATGCACTGGATTTTTAAGCACAGGATGTATTTTGGGGTATGGTTTCTGTTTTCATTATTCCACTATCCTGGTGTATGGCAGGGAAAATTTAATTCCTGGACTTCATACTAACCACAGTCCTTATTGGTGACAAAGTAAAATGGAAACCACACTTTACACTGCTATAATCTAGACTCTTCCAAAATGCCATATACTTGCAGTGTGTGAAATGCCTATTGTTTTAGTATCACAGCAAACATTTTGAAAGCTTAACTGCAAGAACTGAGCCATACACATCAGTAAGCATTTAAAAATCTGTTCATTCATTTGTAGCTTTTTGTACAATATAATATAAAACGAAGAAAAGAATGAAGGAAAGCCCTTTAACTTAAGCTGGCGTAAATTCAGAGTAATTGCCTGAGGACAATCACCTGCTTATTCTTTTTTTTTTTTTTTTTGTGGTATCAGATGAAATATTAACCTTCAGCCCTGTTTCCAAAACTTTACAAATATATTGGAAATATCAATGTACAATGGCTATTCTGAACTACAGCATCTAAGGAGGAAGGGAGAGAGAGAGAAGTGAAGGTGAACATGATTTTTCATCCCTTCAGTCCCCACTCAGAATAAGGAGCAGCATGCAGCAACACCACTTGCCCCAGCCTGAGGATTTTCAGCCTGAATTATTAGTTTCCTTCAGTATTCCCTAGCTCGGTAGCTGCATTGCTGGAAGGAATCATTCACATCTGTGGAATTTACTAATCCTCTTCTGCAGCCACCACAGAAATTGGCTGTTGTCCCTTTCCCCAGCTATTTCTGAGTCACACTACCTGAGGCTGTGAGCTTGTCATATCTGATAACTGAGGCAGGGTCAGACACGGTCAGTTCTTTTGTAACAAGAGACAGCCAGAAACGGGCGAGATGCTGTGGAGACGACGCTGGTTAATCGATGGACAGCAAATTACACTTTACATGATTCTGCACAGAGCATCCTTCTCTCAGTACAGTCAGTTGTGATACAATTGGCACAGAGCTGGAAACAAAGAGAAATACTGTTTCCACTTGAAATGACAGAATAATTTAATGAACAGCTCAAAGTTAGTCAAAATCACTATGATCTATTGCAATGGATAAATTCCTGAATTAATGTCTTGCAAGAAAGTTGGCAAAAAAACCCCTCCATTCAAATCACAGCAAAAGTCCCATTGCTCAGTCAGAGGTTTCATTTAGCATTGTGGCCACACATCACTGCATTGTCAAGGAATGGAGGAGTTCTAATCTCAGTTTTACTCAGCCTGCAGCATGGCATCAGATAAACCAGAACTTGCTACAGTCAGTCAACTGCACCTACTTGTAAATCCTTGTGTCACCAAAACTGAGGTATTAAAATGAGCAAACAGTTGAGAAGGTGGGGCAAAAGGTGTTGGTTTGCTGGTTTCCTGAAGTGTGCCTCCCTCCTAGTAGCCCTCTGTAAATGTTAATACCGCTGCTTTTCTACAGTTTGGAGAGGAGGAAGAATAGAATTTCCTTTTTTCTTTGCTGTGCACCCGAGATCCTGTCATAGGCTGTCTTATTAGATATCAGTGTCTCATATCAGTACTGTAAATTATGTACTTTGCCTTGCAGTGACATTAAGCCTCAACAGTTGTAAAAACTTTGCAACGCTTGGATGAAAAACATCATCTAAAGTACACTGTATAATTAATGTGACTGCACAGACTCTTCCTCCTTTTCAAGCAGCTTCTTCAAAAGCATTCTGAGCATCTAAATCCTTTTTTCTTTTCATATGAAGATGATTGATTGCATATTTAAAAATATTAATCGGTTCAATGACAAGGTTTCTTTTAAAAATCCGTAACACTTGAAGATATCAGGAAGAAACATTGTAATTGCTCAAACAACTTAAAATGCTCATACATTTTCACTGGTCCTTGATACATTCACCCAATAAAGAGACCCTTATAGGTAAGGAGTATAATATTTATTTAGAAAAGGCTGCTTGGAAGTAATGGACTAATAATAAATAATTTGTAGAACATTGTGCACAAATTATAAAAAGCATTCCAAACAACTGATCTCATTCCTTGGTTTAATTATTCAGTTCTTTTTAGGCTAGAACTATGTGTCTGGTATATTTGCTTCAGATCTTGAGAGAGTATTGACCAGGTTTTCTGAAGTCTTCTGCATTATTTATCTCTTCCTACCATAAGGGGTCTGATAGGCATACTGTTTCAATAATTAAATGTCAACAATTCATGCTGTTGGCCAAAACCCAGAGGACCTTCATAAATAAATAATACCATCTTGCATTTTTATAGCTTCTTTTATTCAAGGGTCTCAAAGTGCTCTGTGAATATTCATAAAGACCCCCCAAAAGCCTTGTAAGGTAATTCAGAATTATTCTACTATAGGTTTTTCACAACCGGGAAAAACAGCATGGAGAAGGATCAGCTAGTCCAAGGTCACAGCTCAAGCCAGGGGCCAAGATGGGGACAGAGCCCAAACCAACAACCCCTTCTGCCAGCTTCCCTCACCAGACTCTGCACTGGCAGCAGCAGGAAGCAGATGTGATTCCAGGGAACTCACTGCCATGGAAGAGCAATGGAAGTGGGGCAGGGTGGGGGGAAATCAGTGTCTGCTCTACTCTTGATTTTTGTTTTAAACGTGTTTTATCACCACACTACCACAGAAAATGAGGGAAAGCAATGCTGCATGGTCCACTCATGTGACCCAGCACTGCCAATTCTCTGCTACTAATTGTGGTGCTGCAGCCATCAAGTGATTCCAGTCAGAGCAAGGAAATATCCTGTTTTCAACTTAATCTGTCAAAATGTTCATTAGAAGTCACACGGCTGAGTTTCATTCGCCTTTCTCCAGTCATTCTTGTTAACATTATTCCCCATGACCTCTTTTTCACTCCATGCTGAGGAAAACAAGAATGATCATAATGATTTTACATTTCTATAGTGGCTTTCATCCTACTGACACGTTGAGAGCAATGATGAGCACAGAAATAACATAAGAAGCTTTTCCAGGCATCCTGTTCTTGAATTAGAACTGAGTTTCTGAGGAGAGAAAGGCTGAATCTGAAAGCTGAGTGCACACCCTCACTCTGCTCACTTAGGTAGTTTTCAGCCATTAATTCTGCTTCCAGTTCTCCAAAGAGATGAGAAAATCCACACAGACGTGATCTCAACAACTAAAACAAACTCCACATTATGATTCTCACAACAATTACCAAGTTCAAAAAAGTTCTGATAGTATGCTCTGCTCCACTGGAATTCATTCCTGGTTTGAATGCAACGCCTAGATAAATGCAACAATGAAATATATATTTTTAAAGAAAGGAAACAACATCCAGAAGTGCTATCACTTGTATATAGTATATGTAAATACTGTGTAAGCACACACAGAGTATATCCTCAAATTGCTAAAGATGTTTTAGGCTGACTAAATTACAGCACAAGTGATCCCTTAATTTTCCAGTGATTTAGTACTGTTTTTCAGATGCTTCAATGTATACACCTCCTCCTGATGTGGCTTCCTGAAATTCTGCACCTGAACTTATGGCTGTTATTATAGCCAGGAATACTTACTAATTTTCCAGATCTAATACAGATTGGCTAACATTGCTGTAGACTTCACATCCATATTTTAGACATAAACCATCAACGCCTTCTTTTTTCCCTTCAAACAAATGGACCACTTTAATCTGTTGATTAGGGACTTTGATCAAAATGATGACATGATGCAGCATTCACAGATATTATCATGGGTCAAAAAACACACACTGTCTTATCCGAACTTGATCAATGCTCATTGCCAGTAAGAACAAGATAAAACATTACTGAAATTTAAGGCTATATTAGCTTTAATGAGGATAAATAAATATATCCTAATAAGGATATATTTAAGACTATATTTAAGTATTTAAGGCTATATAATTGGATCAATAAAAATTAAATCAATTTTATACATAGTGAAAATCAGTAAAACATTGATGAAAAATAGGATATACGATGCTTTAATAATAATGGTGCAGCCTTTTTTCCTGCAGGTTCTTTTCTCCATGTCTGTGCCATTGCTTTACTCCTTGAATCTCCCTTTCACCAAGCTTCATGTCTGTTTTCAGTTCCCTTTAGCTTGCAGAGCCATAACTTTGGAGCAATTCAGGGAAAGAGTATGTTCATTTAATTTTTGTATTTCTGTGCCCATTGCATAGTTTGCAAGTCATCCCTCCCCACATATTTTTCATTAAGTAATCCAACCCAGAAATTAACCTTATTGCTGGTTTCATCTTCAGGTGTGTGAGATGCTGAATTGTGGAATACAATTATGAAAAGACAGGGAACCATAAGAAGTCACTCACTTGGCAGTGATGGTGCCAATGTGGTGCATGTCTAAAGACCTCTTTACCAACAACCAGCTGACTTACAAACTTATCAGACCTATTTCACCCATAGGCATACATATGATTTGAGAGTGCCTTCTAACTGAATTTAGGTTCAGCATGTGATCCTGTGCCAGAATAACTACCATTGTCCTTCAATTTTCTATATAGTTTGAATAAATGGTCCCATCACAGCCCTTGCAACCTGGTATAAGACAAGCTCAAAGGGGAAAAAGTTGTTGAGGTGGGTGGAGTGACCATGAAAACAAGAGGGGACATATTTTGAAATTAACTTCACTGTCTAAATTTGGATTCATAAAGGACTTTCAAACCCATTCTCTAAATACCTAAGCACATTCTGGTCAACGTCTCACATCTTACTGTTTATATAGTAGAGCTTTACTGAACAGCTTCTCCACAGAAGACTGCTTTGCAATGACCTATAAACTTGGATACAATTGAGTTCCTCCATGATCCAGGTACATACGTGCTGTTGGACTGTTACCTGAGACAGCTTCACATCAATTTATGTCTTCATGGTAATCTCTATGTGAGAGTGTGTGTGCAGCAAACATCTAAATAATTCATTTAGACAGACTTAAACCTGTCTCAGAAGATTAGGATATTGTCTCAGGACAGCAAACTCCTTAATGCTGGATATTTCAGTATTACTACTGAAACAGTTTTATTCACCTTTTGTATTACTCTGAATACTCTCTGCTTTCTTTGTCCTCTCCTGAAGATCCAGCAAGCAGTGCAAGACAAATACAAAGAATTTTCAAAGAAGGCATTATTGATCCCATGTCACTGCTCTATTAAAATGACATTTTGCACTATGCAGAATGACTGATGCAGAAGTTATTTAACCTGATGGATGCTAAGAGCAAGAAGGCAATAGTTGCTCACTGCACCATTATTCAATAGATAACACTTTAACTTGGCTTTGGAAAGGTCATTCTTACATAAGTGGTGCTACTGAACTAACACTTTATTACACTTTAAGAATGCATCATCCACTTTTAACATTCCCTCCCTTCCAGTAAAATGATCTTAAATCCAGTCAAAGCAATAGTGACTGAAATACTGCTAAATTCTGTTCTTTGAATCCGATTAAGTTACTAAGCTGACCTCAATAATATCTGCATTCTACAATTTGTTTTCTTAGTTCTGCTCTCAGTTTCTTACTACAGACCTTTAAAAAACAAACATAATCCGTCCCTCACACACAAATCCTGTGAATGAAAGTGAGCAAAATTCTTAAATTTTACTAAAGATTTTTCCCTTGTGTGTGCAAAACCCTGTATCTACACAGGCCAAAATTTTGTAGTTGGAGTGCCTGATACAACCAGGGAGATTCCACACAGATGGAGATGCAGAAGTAATCAGCTATTACACTAGGACACTCATTCCAGCTTTTAGAAAACTCAGATCTCTGTCTGTTATCCTGTTCTTTCCTCCTAATGCACAATCTGGAAACTCTCCTAGCAGAGCTAAACAAAAACCCTAAATTAGGAGAAAAGACTGATCAGACTTCAAGCTTTACACCACGCAAATAATTTTAGTGGTGACAACAGCATTATCTGCTTGAGTGAGGACTGCTTACACAGAGCTGTTACTTCCTGCACTGCACTCCAAGAAGCACACACACAAGACAAGAGGGAGCAGGGCACTTGGGAAACACAGCAGTGTAGTCATGCCACAGCAGTGCTTTCCAGTGCCTCATTAGTGCTGCTGGGCAGCAGTTCATTTAGATTTATTCCAGGTGTTTCCCAGGTACTACGTACTTTCAACCACAGCCAAAGCCCGCTGAAATAAAGAGCTAATTGCTAATGCCAATTATTTTTTTTTAATTGAAAGAGTTTGAGTTACTCAGGGTATATCCACAGAGGTTTTTTTGCAGACAGATGGGAAAATGGTTTGCCCAGGCTTCAGGCTGCATGTGTGCAGCCTAGGTTCATCCAAGATCCACAGAGATACAATTAACATGACCCTGTGCTTCAGTTAATTGAGCTCTGTCAAGAACTTTCCTCATGCAGTGTGTTACCAGCTTGCATGAAGACTGATGGTTTCACTTCTGCTGTTTTCTTCTGCTCTAGAAAGGTGTAAAAATGAGCAGAGAAACAGGATCCTTACAACACATGAACTTTTCAGTGACTAACTTGATCTTCATCTTCCCTGGACAAGAGGGTAGGGCAGATCAGACAAAGAAGGATGCTCAGAAAATGAAGGGTAAGGAAAGCTCGAGTGGATGAAAAGAAAGCTCCTCAGCCTTGCTGAGTGGATGGCAGACCTACGAGCAGGGGTAAGCAGGCAGCCCTTTTTTGTCCCACTCTGGCACGTGCAGCCCACAGCCATGGCACGCTGCTGGAAAGCCTCAGCCTCCTGCCAGTGGTAGAGAAGACTGTTGCCTTTATTCTCTGCCACACCAGAAAGGGACTGAGTTTGTAAAAAAGATTTGTGCCACGAAGTCATGGGAAACCTTTGTCTCCGGCAGAGCATGGAAAATAAGCTGCCACTGAGAGGGTATGTCAGTTTATTTAGGGCATTTATAGCATTCTCACCTGCTGACTGTTTTGTAAGGAGAGATTGGTTGTCAGTGCTAGGCCACTGATCCCTGACAACCCTACTGCTGGGGCCAATATTTTTACTTATAGTGTAAATTTGATGAGATAGGTAGCATGGGGACCTCTATTTGTACCTGGGTGCAGATGAGAAGCAATATTAAGCATAAGAAGCAGAGATTTAAAGTCAACAGTGTGGCTTTACTGTCTTTGATAGCAAGTCAAACAGACCAGATGAATCTTTCAAGGGACCTGACCAGCAGCAGCAAAGTATTTCTAACACAAAGAGCTGCGTATTAATAACCACTCTATGTTGAGGATCCCATGTGATAAACACACCCACAGGAACCCAAGGCTTGTGGTGGCAATCTTAAAAGTTCCCAGAGGTCTGATTATTTTGCAGTGATGTTGCAAGCCTTGTCAAAATGCATTGCTTAATCAATCTGTGCAGCATCACTGCAGCATCATGCTAACTGGCTTTCCCTGACAGGGTAACCAGCACCAGCCTGTGACCTTTATTTCTGCACATCTGTCACACATTAACAGAGCAAATAAAGCACAACTGACCATTATTGGTTCAATAATACCAGCCATTCAAACTGACAAGGTTTGCTAAGATAGAAGGAAACAAGACTGGAAAATCTTTGGTCTGGTCATTTCTCTCCTAATATTTGTGTTTACTACATATTTCTTTGCTTAGTAATACCCCTTGATTCGTAACATCTTATTTTACTAACTGATCATATTCTCAGATTTATTTTTGTAAGGCAAGAAGGCAGCATTCCATACTCTATTATGATCTTTCACACAACTCAGGCCAGAGAACACCAACTAATTTTTCTTAATGCTAAAACCTCTGTTTGAGCCATAACACAGTTTTACACAGATATCCAGTCTTGGTGTCACCTGTATCAACATTTCTCTGTCTTATAATAGATAAAAGAAAAACATGTATAAACGAGGTAGGTATTATTGAATAAAAGACTTACAAGTGAAGAAGAATCCATTACTTCCCTAAGTTTCTAGAGAGATTAATTATCCATAATGTGGTTTTTTTTTCCATATTAAACTCAGCATCAAATCCTCAGATCTAAGAGAATAAAAAATATAGAGATCAAAACACTATGTGGTATCAGAAGTCTCTTTTCCATGTTGGTTCTTCTAGACCATAACCAAATTGACTCCTTTCTTTCCCATGGATAAACTAACTTTATCCATGGGAATCAAGCTTCTTTAATCTCTCACTCTAAGGAGTGTTCCCCAAGCATCACTCTCATACCTTTTTCCCTAAGCCTTTTTCAAATTTATGGCATCTGTTTTTAAGACATATATAAAAAGCACAGCTTAGCAGCAGCCTGCAGAATCACAAGACCAGGTAGTTGGATGTCATTATAAGATGGAGCAGAAGCTGGATTTTATTAGTCCAGAAACAAAATTATTGGTGGAATTGCATTTGCTTGTAATAAAGAAACCCTATAACCAGTAATGGAGATCTCTGATAGAAATGAACCTAAACTACCCAAAGACAGTAGAAAGAGATCTAGGAAGAACTAGAGATATTAAGAAAAGGAATTTTGTTTCCTTTAATATTATCTTTTTGCTGAAAGGTGAAAATCCATCTCTAGAGAAATTCAAAATTAGGAAGGGCCAGTTTGTTCAAGCCACGTACCAACTCTTACTAAGGAGTAAAAAGTGCCTCTTTCTATACTGCCTTTCATGAGGAATCCTCATTCTTTTGTACAGCTGTTAAATGTAAATATGTCTTGCTCACACGAAAGATTCAAGGCTGGTTGGCTGGAATTATACGTATAATACAGAGCAGGAAAACCTAATTTGATCTCTCTCTGTTCTCCCTCAGACAGCCCACATAAAACAAGCCATGGGAAAGCTACTGGAATTAACTTCATTGGGGAAAACCAGTAACAGTTTAAGGGAAAGTTTTGCACTTGAGATGAGCAGCAATGGGGTCCTTATAAAATGTGGCCCGTGGGCGGCATGAGCCTGACCTGTCTTGCCACCCTGTCCCCAAGAATCATAGAATCATAGAATCATAGAATCAGCTGGGTTGGAAGGGACCTCCAAGATCATCAAGTCCAACCCTTGATCCAACACAGCTGCGGTTACCAGACCATGGCACTGATGCCACATCCAGTCCCATCTTAAAAACCTCCAGGGACGGAGAATCCACCACTTCCCTGGGCAGCCCACTCCAATGTCTGATTACCCTCTCTGTAAAGAAATTCCTTCTAATATCTAACCTAAACCTCCCCTGGCACAACTTAAGACCGAGCCCTCTTGTCTTACTGATAGTTGCCTGGGAGAAGAGACCCACGCCCACCTGGCTACAACCTCCTGTCAGGGAGTTGTAGAGAGTGATGAGGTCTCCCCTGAGCCTCCTCTTCTCCAGGCTGAACAGCCCCAGCTCCCTCAGCCTCTCCTCATAGGACTTTTGCTTAAGTCCCTTCACCAGCCTTGTTGCTCTTCTCTGGACCTGCTCCAGGACCTCAATATCCTTCCTGAACTGAGGGGCCCAGAACTGGACACAGCACTCGAGGTGTGGCCTCACCAGTGCTGAGTACAGGGGAAGAATCACTTCCCTGGTCCTGCTGGCCACACTGTTCCTGATCCAGGCCAGGATGCCATTGGCCTTCTTGGCCACCTGGGCACACTGCTGGCTCCTGTTCAGCTTCCTGTCAATCCAAACTCCCAGGTCCCTTCCTGCCTGGCTGCTCTCCAGCCACTCTGTCCCCAGCCTGTAGCCCTGCAGGGGGTTGTTGTGGCCAAAGTGGAGGACCCAGCACTTGGCCTTGTTGCACCTCATCCCACTGGAATCAAAGGTCCAGGTCTGCAAAGCAACAGCAAGCACTGCTACCTCTGTTCTCAACATGAGGAACGAGCCAGCACACTGAAAAACATGCAATCAGGTAAATGTCTCATTCTTAGCTTTTCCCCAGGCTTGTGCTTTCAGCTTGATGTCAGAGCCTAGTGACCCTCATGTCCTGGACTGCAAACATGCAATAGTGCCATGGATCAGAGTGGTGGGAACCAAGGCTCTAGTCACATCACAGCAGTGACAAGGTGCCAAAGGAAAAAACAAAAGGACCTGGTAATTTTTCCTTAAAGCAACTGTCTAAAGTCCTGTGCCCTTTTTCCCAGTTAAATCCTCTAAACTAAATCTGCTGATGGACTATGGCAAGTTGTTCTGGCCCAAGACACATCAAGTCATTGGCTACTGTTGTATAAATGAACTAAAAGTTAAAACTTTGCTAAAAAGAGAGGAAAAAAAGAGAAAAGAAAAAAAAACCCAAACTCTCCTGATCAGTAAAGAGTTGAGAATGTGTCTAGAGAAAAAGAAATCAATGCAGTGCAAGGTACCCAAGTCTGCAGAGACTCTGAAATGACAAATCTCATGGCGATATTTATCCCAGGACTTATTGATCTGGAGGAATTTCATCATCTTCACCATGTTCCTTCCTGTCTAATCAAAGCATTTCCTATCCCCACAACACTGCTGTCCTCACTGGATGATAACAGGACTGTCAGGATGCCACAGGAAACATCATAGTACACTCCACTAAAAAATTTGCATAGTTTTCAGATAACTATGCCAGACACAAGTAAACAGCATCTCCATGAGCCTTACATCATGTAATGTAGAACTGCACGCTTATTTTATCAGCAAAAATTCCTCCTTTATGAAGATGTAAAAGCCTAGAGTGGTAAATGCAGATATAATCTTTGTTATTCTGCTGTAACCATTTTGCTCTATTAAGAATCCAAATTCCAGCAGTCTTGCTTTTGGATAGCATTGTATCTCAGCACGTGCAAATTGAATTCAAAATCAGAGACAATGCAGACTAGTACAGAAACGACTTTCTCTGTCAAAAGAGCCTAAAAAGTACTATGTAACTGTAGATTTTGTAACCAAAAAAATACAACTGGAAGTAGCTTACTAGTGCTGGTTATAAAAACTTCCAGGGGTTTGAGTTGTAGGTTTGGGTTTGTTTGGTTGGTTGGTTTTTTTTTAATGGGGGTTGGCAAAGAATATAAAAAACTTGAAAGTTTTTCAGGTGGCAGAGCAGCCCTGCCTGCCTAAAGACCTTGGAAAAAATGTTACAATTTTAACATGGCAGGAGGAGCTAGATTAATAATTTAGGACGTGAAGAACCAGCAGACCTCCCTTATTCTCAGAATGCAGTTCAGGGCTCCTCACTCAGGCAGGATGCTCACTGCCATGCCTGCAGCAGCAGACTCACAATCTGGATGATCAGTAGAAAGATGACCTCATTTGCATCCACTGTTACCCTTGTTTTGCTAATGATAAAACAGCACTTTTCCTTAGGTGGAAATTACTTTCCCTAAGAGAGGTTCATGTACAAATGACAAATTATTGTATTTCCTTCTTTGTGATATATTTGGCTATGGAGAAAAAAAAATTTATTTTACACTTGCATCTATATAATGAAAAAAAATTGCATATTTGTTGTTGCAGCATGCCACTCAGCATTATTTTTCTAGAGCCCATAAAATTTCAGTGTTGCTTTTCAGGTTTTTGAGGAAGTTTGATGGATACCACCAAGCAAGCATTTCACTAGTCCATTATTTCCTCTGCATTTACGTGGGTACTGCATGTGGAAAGAAATGGCCTTCTAAAGCATCACACTGGTATTTACTGTTTTCCCTGTATACCTGGTGAAAAAATCTTTAGCAGCCTTTCAGATACAGAAGTGGAATATTGGCATCTCCACTCTTTGCTCATACCCTAAAAACATTCTTGACAAATATAATTTCTCTAGGAATATCTCCCCAGTCAGCTGTGGTGTCTTTGAAGACTAACCCTCTTTTTCCTTCACATACATGTGTGATAAAAGAGGATGAACAACACAAATTGTGATCTCCAAGGTCTAAAGCCCTCAACTTTATCTACGGAAGGCAACTACAAATTCATTTTCTATGTATTGTACCTAGAAGTGTTTTGCTGTGTGGTGTCTTGAAAGGCTAATTTGATCTACTCAGGTATGGATGAAGAACCAATCATGACACCAGCACATTATCGTCGCTTTCCCTTTTTATTCAGATGCAGTCACTCCTGATAATCCCTGTTTGCAGACTGAAAGCCTGAGGAACTGCAGGGGATGTTTCTCCATCCTCCCTTCCTGCTCAGAGATGCAGCTTGTGCTCTCCGGGCTGGAGAGACAGCCTGGTGTCTTTCTGAGGGCCCCTTTACCAGCAGTTGGTCCCCTTCAACAGTGTTTAATTTGCTAAATTTATATATTTCTAATGCAAAACATCAATAAGGTAGCTTCAGGACAGTGATCATAGTTTGTGAGAAAACCCAGCCCAGAAATCCTCAACTTTTTACACCTGGTCTGAGAGGCTACCCTGTCCTGCTTTGCAAGAAAAGGAATACACTGAATATGCACAAAAATGTCATGAATTTCTCCATCACACCAATGTCTATTTTGATTATTGCAGCAATTTAAATACTAAAGGGATAGGCTATGCCTAAGCTGCCGTGCTGGAGGGAAGTGGGGTGACAGTGTGGCACAGCAGCCCAACGCCCTGGCCCCAGACTCACTGCCCCAGCTGTGTGGAAGTCACTCACCAGGAGGTGAGCTGTCAGACCAATACCAAACCACCTCGCTGCCAGCAGCCACACATGACTGCAGCAAAGGGGTCCTGGCAATGGGAACTTCCAAATTAATCTTCACAGACTCAGTTGTTTAGAGCACGGTGCTAATAATGCCAAGGTCACAGGTTTGAGTCCTGTACCAGCCATTCACTGAAGAGACAGACTCTATGATCATTGTGGGTTCCTTCCAACTCAGAATATTCTGTGGTTCTGTGAGTGTCATGCCTGACACAGATGGCCTTTACTTTCAGCTGCGCCAGCAGCTCCACATGGGCAAAGATGTCCTTACGTATGAACGACCTTGGAGGTGAAAAGAGCTGCTGTCATGTTCCCAACCCTTTCAAGATACGGGGATAGAAAAGAGGAGAGGAGAAAAAGTGAATCAACCCTCCTGGCAGTGGGATCAGAGGTGTCCCCATAAAGGCAAGGGGAGAAGAGCTGGAGCTGCTGTGTCACACAGAAACCGGGGATGCGACAGTGATGAAGACATATATCAAATGATAAAGTAAGATCCAGTCCAAACTTAAACAGATTAAATGCCAGAAAACCAGAAGGCCACAAGAGACACAAGAGAGCTTCTGGTAGCCAACAACACCCATCACTGAAACACTGGTGTTTCTCAGTCTCCCCTGTGGGACAAGGCCTGTGCCAGAGGGGCAGCACGGAGAGGCAGCACAGTCCCCAGGCAGGGGACACCCACCCCTGGGCAGTTTTGCTGTTGAAATTTGAAATGCTAAGGTAGCTGCTACTGGTGCTCCCATCCAGCTCCACGGAGATGCACGGCACGAAACCCCACATGGAAATAAATACTGATGGCCTTCCAAGATTCCGTGTCCTGCCATTTCGCTCTGTTATTACACTAGTAGTGGTGAAGCAAAGGCAGAACATAGCCACACAGACATAAACAAACTACTTTAATTTCTTTCAGAAATTCAACTCCCTGCTTCTCTTTCTGTTCCCTACTCCCCTCTCAGGAGTCAGGGAACATTTGTTAAGTTTGGCTTTGAACACATGTAATAACCCTCCTAATTTGCTTTTCTTGGCAAGCACCCCTCGCCAGCCGTCGCTGGTTCTGTTGTTAGGGGATGACTATGAAGTTACAAAAACACACACACACACAAAGTCCTGAGTAATTATATGTGCAGTACCTGCTTTTTAATGCACTGTGGTGTAATTACCTTTTTCTCAGCTCAACTTCTTTCTGTGCAGAACAGCTGAAATCTCTAATTACCAACTGCAGCAGCGAAAATCTCCAATTTGCTCCCAAGGAAGTGGTATCATTAAGCCAACTCGTTATATGTGCCACTTGTCAGGTGAGGGCTGTAGAAATTTCACCCACACTTAGAGGTTTCCTCCTATGAATTCCAAACACCACGTTCTGGATAAAATACCGAAAAAAACCCGGCTCCCCAGGGGCAAAAGCCAACAGGCTGACCCAGGCAAGAAAGTCACCAAAGTCAAACTGATCATGAAAGACTTGCTGCTGGATTTCAGGGTTTAGCCCTAAATGATGAGAAGCACCATTTTCTTTATCAGCAAGGGTCAGAGTTTGGAATCTTGTACATATCAAAGGAGGCACCCAAAGGGTGCCCAAAGGCTCATGTGGGGAGTACTTTGGGTGTTGGCCCAAAGTAGCATAGCGCTGGGCAGTTTAAGAGCAGCTTCCACGAGTTGCTGCTGTGCCCTGAGCAGAGCACGTGCTGGTTGTCAAAGGACATACAACTTTCTATAGCTATCTGGGTGCCCAGAGCAAAATCTCACCCAGGTTTCAATTTATGTATTTATTTTTGAATACTGAGTTCAGTTTTTGGCCCTTCACTACAAGAAGGATATTGAGGCGCTGGAGCACGTCCACAGAAGGGCAACAAATCTGGTGAAGGGTCAGAAGCACAAGTCTTATGGGGAGTTGGGGTTGTTTAGCCTGAAGAAAAGGAGCTTCAGGAGAGATCTGATCACTCCCTACAAGTATGTGAAAAGAGTCTCTTCTCCCAGGTAACAAGCAACAGGACAAGAGGAAATGGCTTCAATTTACACTGGGGGAAGTTTAGACTGGATATTAGAAAAAATTTCTTCACGGAGAGGGTTGTCAAGCTTAGGAACAGGCTGATCATGGAACTGGTTGTGGTACCAGCCCTGGAGGTATCTAAAAGATGTGTATATGTGGCACTTACAGACGTGGTTTAGTGGTGAACTTGGCAGATTCATGGATTTCCCTTGCAAACAGTAGGGAATATATCACTATAATAGCCAGGGATTAGGGTCATGTTCTTTAGTTTTTACAGTCTTGATTCATGCTGTTGAATAGTAAGTGCACTGTGGAAGTCAGCATGTTGATTCAGATATGACACACACAGATGCTGAGAATTCAAAGAATTCCTGAATTTACTAGGCAGAAGTTCTAAAAAAACTTAAAGCCTTTGTGACTCAATCATTTCTCTACCAGGAACTCTACCCCACAACGTCAGCCTTTTAAACATCTACAAAAGATGATGCCAATAAGTTATTTTTATGTGAGCATACCCCCTCTTCCCAGAAACTAAATGGTGAAATAAACCAAGCGACAAAATTTTAGTCACTTCTGAGCAGATTTAATTAAGGAAACTCCATTTTATTGCAGACACTGTCCTATTTAATCTCCCACTCACAGGTTTTCTTCTCACTGCATTTTTGTGCAATTAAAACAAGACAAACTGGAATGCCAATTAAACGCCTTTTGAAACAACAGCCACCCTTTCTGACACCTGTTTAAAAATGCATGAACTGACACACTTGCAAACTAATTTTGGCATTTCTGCAGTGGTCCCAATCACCTGCATTCTAGGCTGCTGCATTTTATGCCTCAGGAAAGCAGGGAACCTCAGCCACTAACAGCCTCTGCATCGCAGGACTGTGAGGCAGAGGAAATGAGGGGGGTTTTCTAAAGCATCTGCTGAGACAAGGAGATGTGGACTTTGGCTTGGAGAGACAGTCTCTGTCTCCTGACGTTTCAGGGGCCCTGTTTGTTATTTACTTGTATTGACCTACCCCAGACAGAACCTCCTGAGGAACCACGATCCTGCTGCCCTCTGCCAACCCTCTTCATTCACCATCCTCAGACCAAGAGAAGACCTCAGTCTTCCACCTTCCTTTGTGGCATCCCTTCAGCACTGAGCCACCTTCTTGAGGAGGAGAAACTTTCAGTTTCATGGGAAAAGTGGGAAAGATGAGGAGTTTCATCTCTGAATAGTCAGTTAGTGGATGTATGTGAGGTTTCAGGGGAAGATAAAACCACACACTCCTGGAAACAATTCCAATATTCCTCTCTGAGGAAATGCACAGTTAACAGGCTCCACAACCTTATAAAAAGGCTTCTGAAGTTTGAGCTGGGTGGCAGCTCCAGGGATGCATTACCTGGCCACTTTGAGAAGGACAGAGGTTGGATAAAAGGAGACACTTTCTCTTGTGGCACAAATTACAATTATACTAGGAATGATGATAAAAAAGAAGAGTCCATGCCATTGCTTGAAGGCACAGTACTCACATATTGCATTACTTCACTGAGTGATCATTTCCAAGAAGAAGCTCTCCCCCAGTCTCCTTCTCCGTGTAGCCACACAAATGAAGGCATGGGAACAGAATGGTCTGAGAGTACAGACAGGAGTGAGCAGGTGGAGGTTACAGCAGGGGCAAAAGGGGCTGCTTTTCTGGCATGGCTCTAACCAGCACCAAAGGAAAAGCTGTGAAACTGCCACCTTATAAAAGCAGCCAGTGAGGAAGCTCTGAGGCCATGGTGCTGTGATTGAGATGCTCCTGCAGCACTGCTGCTCCTCGCTGCCCTCCTGCCAGCATCGCCCACCCCCTCCACCCCACAGCCCTGCCAAGGCAGACCACTCTGGGGCCCTGCTCTGAACCCAGCCCTTAAAATGATTTGGGTTAAAGGGAAAACACACAGGGAAGGAGATGGAAAAGCCTTGGCAGGAAAGGATAACCAGCACCATGGTACTGTTCAAAGCAAAGACTTGCAAGCAGCGGGGTCAGGGGTCACTGTGACACTGGGATGGGAAAAAAGAAGTGGGGGAAACCCAAAGCCTGCATGGCTGCCAAAGCCCATGCTTTGCAGACAGAGTCTGCTAGATTGACAATCCCTGAACTACCCAAATCTTGCCTGACAATTTAAAATAAGGTGTTAAAAATTTGCTGACTTAATAATTAACTCTTTCTGCAATTCTGTTCACTGTTTCCCAGCACCCTTCCATGCTTTTCACCCACCTCTTCTGGTGGAGACTTTATGCAGCTGCTTCCACCTCTGCAAAGCTAGTGAAAGCTATAATAAGTCACTGGTAAGGAATAAGACTTGGTACAAACACAGCTGCTTCTGTAGCAACCTCTCACAAACCAGGCCCTACATCAGCTTAATTATGTCAGCGCTGACACTGCTAAAAGGCATAATCATATCCTCCTTCCTAAGAGACTATTTTTCTTCTGTGCCCTTTTTCTTCTCTTATGCTCTGTTTTCTCTCCACTCCTATTAAAATTGCTAGGTATTTTCATAAGAATCACACCAAGAAACATTTTATTTCCTTGCATTTTTCATCCAAACGTGTTAATAAATAATTTCTCACCTTTCTAAGCTCTGCTTGGCAGCAGTGAAAGATTATTTCATCTAGTGGGAGTACCAGTTACAATTTTTTTTTGCCTTCTGAATATGCAGGTTTTTTTAGTTTTTACCTGACTGGAACATCAGTTTAAGTGATGGGACATTGTTCTTTCCTCTTGCAGAAAGAAATTGAGATTAATTTTTTCCCTATTTTTCACCAAGATGACACAGAGGTTGCAACATTTTCCACAGAAGAAAATAAACACAAGGTGGGAGAAAGGAAAGAGAGCAGCAGGGAGAGGAGGAAAAGCCAGATTAAATGAAAGGGAAAAAGACAAAAAGGTAAGATACTCCCATTTGAAAAGTTTTATTGCCTTTAACTGCATCTGAACATGATATTTTGGTGCAGATTTCATATGTTTCATCTCCTGGAGTCATCACTTTCTGTGTATATGGGGCCCAAAAGAAATTGAGCTTATGGTCAAAAGAATAAGGATGAGTGGTGGAAAATTAGAGTTCAAGCCCCCCTGCTCACAGCATCCCACACAAAGGGCCTGATATCCAGGCTATACATTCAGTCACTCTTATATTGGAGCACTGCATATTATAAACTCAGATTGTGGCAGCTCCAGCCACAAAGGCTGAGAGGGCCATCATGAAACCATCAATAATTTAGGGAATTTGCTTGTAAAATGGTAGCCTGCAGAAGCAGGTGGAGGACCTGAGGGTTGCACATCACAGAACAGTACTCAGGTCCTTAAAATACCACCTCCTCCAGGATCAGTCTTTCTTCAAAACTAAAGATTTCATTACTCACCCAGTAATTTTTTCAGTGAAAGTCTCCTTGGAATTGATACATGCCAAAGTAGAATTCTGACTGAGGAGTAAAAAAACTAGCCCAAGAAATCATTCTTAAAATAAAGCTAAATTTGAGGCACATATACACACAATTCTTTGTGTAGGAAGATGAACCACTATGCCAAGGTTTTGAATCTAAACCCAAACCAACAAATCCCACACTCATACAGTGATGCTCTGTATTTCTTCCTTATGTGTTCTGTTTTATTTTTTTGCTAGCCTTTCTTGCTACCAGTCAGTTTTTCTGAAAAAAAAAAAAGATGTTTACTTTGGTGGCATATACTGTTCTCCCCCTGCATCTGATAATTAAGCTATAGTGCACATCTGCTTAGTCCTGTCAGCTCATATCACAGCATCACTCCATCTTCAACCACCTGCAGCTGCAGTATTGCTGATCAAGCTGCCTGGCTGTGTCTTTCCTAGGTAGATCTCTGGTGTGGAACTTGCCTCTGTATTTGTGTTTGAACAGCAGCCAGTGCAAGTCCCCACACTGCATGGATGTAAAAACTTCTCGAAATCTGAAAACATGAAACACTGAAAGAGATTCCAAATTATTTCTTTTTTTTTTAATTAGAAAGTTAAAACCTATTTTTCCTTCTCCTGATAGAGCCTTAAAATGTCCTATCCTAACAAGTTCACATATTAATCTGAGTGCTACACAGCAGTGTAAAGCAGAAGTAATTTCAGAGAACAGAAATAAAACTATACCAAAACAAAAGCTTGCATACAGTTCTTGACATACATTAGTGATCTATGCTAGTCAAAACCAACCAAAATATTTCATAGTCCTTGACTGTAAGCCTTCAGCCTGTTCTGATGTCTAGGGCTGCTTAAAAGGTCATTTGCAAGCCCTTTGGCATTCTCAGTTTATTCTGTAAACCTCTGATGTATAGGACAGACCAAAGCAGGTCAGTTGAACTTCAGGATAAGGGTGACCCCACAGGTCCCTGGTATCTCAATTTCTACCAGATTTGGAATGCACTTGATGACGCAGAGCAGACCTGCAGCATCAATTCTTCTTGTGCTTAGGGCCTTGACATGCCTTTCCCTCTCCAAGAGGGAAGACAAGTCTAGAGTAAGAGACCTCTGGTCCATACAGCAATTTTTAAAGCGCAAAGGAACCAGATCAGTAGCTGCCAAGAACTGCAATTACAAGTGCATGTGTATTAAAAAAGCTTGTTTGGACTTGTTTATTAAGGGAGGCTTTACCTCAGCCTGACCAGCTGCCTCTGTTTGCCTTGAATGCATTTTTCCTTGAGGTGTTTGCCATAGGTAGGGATCCAATCTGCTGTATGTGTGCCTTTATATGTTACACCACCACAGCACAGTAATGACCCACTGATGGGCAGCAGACAAGCAGCTAAGAGCAGACTTATATTGCAGCATTTTGTATTTTGTTATTGAGGCAAATATGACCATTACTGAAGCAGACAAAATGACATACATTTGTTTCCATAAGATGCATCTTGGGGTCATTATTCACTATGATGATTAACATTCATTTTCATTTATGTAAAAGAGACAATGGTGACTATTTATTACCAACACTCATTGCTTCAAGGAAGAACATTTTATGATAGATGTTGAACATCCTGTACTACAGTTCTGTCACAGGAAATTAGTATCTAGCACCCTATGAAAGGCCTGTCTGCAGGTGGTGGTGTCATCTTTTTCGAAGAGTATTGTAACTCTAATCTAACCACAATTGAGATTTGTATGTACTAGATGTTGGACAGAGTAACAACTAGTCCTTTCCCTATCAAAGATTTTGATTATTAAAAAAAAAAAAAACAACCAACAGACAGACAATGTGGGAAAAGGAAATTTTAGCTGAACAAAGTAGCAAACACAGTATAAAAAGACCTAGACAATAAAATATCTGCAGGTATTTACTATAAATAATATAGATATTATTGAAAGAAACCCAAGGCAGGGAAGAAAAGTTAATGCCCCTCTTCAAAGTCCCATTTTTGGTTTTTTCACAAGAAGTACATCATTTCTGCAAGAGTCTTTCTAAAAGAGCCTTTAAATGGAGGGTTGGACCTGATGACCACCTGATGATCCCTTCCTGTTTTAATTATTCTGTGGCACTCCAACCCCATTGATAACTAATGAGGCATCTCCCTGTCAGCCAAGAATAAATATAACAGTATAAACAAAAACAGAAAAGATATTTATCTCCCAGCATCTCTGTTCTCAGGGATTGTTTTTGAACAGCATGTCTAACCACCTCAAAAGGATATGGCCATATCTTAGCATCTTTGCTACAGCACTGAGTATAAAGAAGCATGACAAAGAACAGAAAAGCATCACTTAACAAAGCTCCATCAAAATCATGTAGACAGATTGACAGCAGAGTTAGCAAAATAATGCATCAAATAACAACCTGCAACTTCATGGTGCTCTCCACTCCTAAAGTACCATTTCGCAGGAATAAGCTTTGCCAAAAGGGACTCCAGCCTCAGTCTGGGCAATCCTGAACACCTCAGTGCCAGGACTGCACAGACTGATCACCTTAAAGACACTCTGACCTCCTCAGCCTACGACCTGCACCACAGAGACCACAGGTTTCAACCCACCAATTTCTGGATCTGGCCCCGTGACCTGCTGGGAGGTGTCACCCAGATCATGAGCCAGAACTTCTCAGGGAGGAAGGAGGACATGCTACACCTTGCAGGGTCAGCCCTTTTTGAGGTGAAAGCAAGAGGGCACATTTAATTCCAGCAGCAGCAAGTGCAACACAGCTGTGCCATGTAAAATATCAGCGTGATTAAACGATGTGTAGGAGAGGTAATTCATCACTGGTGGGTCACTGGAGGAGGATGGCTTATATACTCATGAGGAACGTGGGGAGAGCAGAATACAAACATAAGCAGCCTGGCAAGAATGTACTGACATTTCACAGGCACAAACACAGACCCACTTGGATTTCCACCTTCCCTCCACCAACAAAATGCAATCTAGATGCAATGGAAAAATTAACTCTCCTTCCCACCTTGCCAGCAGCCTTGTTATACCTCCAGCAGCACTTCAGCATCCTGCATGTTCACTCTCATTAGCTTCACCAGGGATCCGCTTACTGCAGGATCAAAGGAGTCTTTTCCTGGAGGGTTTGTGCCATTGATAATTTGGATATCTGCAGTAAACTTAATCTATCTGCACTACACTACAGAGATTTGAGGCAGGGGAAGATTAAAGTGATTTGCCTAAGACAACACACGCAGTTTGAAGAAATAGAACGCAGGTTTCCACAAAACCCAGGCTTAAAGAGAAGAAGTCTCTTCACACATTAAAAGCCCCCAAATACACATTTGGAGAATTAGGCTTTTGCTATCACTATATTAGATATCTAAAGAAGGAGGATTTGGAAATAGGCTTATGTTGGTATTTTTGCTGCTTTTTTACCCTTTTCTTCTTCCCTAGCACATCTTAATTTTCACTATGAAAAGCCCAATCAAAGAAGTCACACAGGCCTTTTGCATACGTATCTTATCAGCAGACAACAGCTCTGGGAGAATGCTTCTCCAACATGCTTGGAAAAATACGTGCCAGTTTTTACAGTGACTTGGCAACACGTCACTCCGAGAGGAGGTTCAGGTGGTTCATCACCCACGGTCCAGTCCTGGCTGTGGCCACAGTGCACAGTGAGAGGGGAGACTGAGGAGGCAGCCTTGGCTGTGATGGGTGGCACTGGGAAAGGCAGGGGGCACACACACCCCTTGGGCTCGGGGATAAATATCGAGGTTCCTCTGGAAAGCACTTGCGGGTGTTCCCTTTCCTCAAAAGGTTTGGGAGAGAGATGCAGGTGTGACAGCAAACGTCACTTTGGCTTTGATAATGACCTTATGCACAGCTGGCCTGTTCTTTGGCTTGTTAAATTCCAAGAGATGAACATTACTCTTTCACTGTTTTCAGGGCTTTCTGCCATGTTAATCTGATTATCTATGACAGTTTCTGTCAGTTTGTTAGCGAACATCCAATTATTCTGCTTGGCTTTTAAGTTTTCATACTTTTCTGGCAACGGGCCTGATTCTGGTCCTTCTTTGTCCTCATGTCTTTAGCACAAATTTTAATGTAAAAACAATCCCACAGGATCAGAACTGATACACTTGTGGTTTATAAAGAGTTCTTTAAAAATGGATGCATTCTTTATCTCTAGCAAGCATAAAAAAAAAAAATGCAGAACTGACAGCTGAAAGAAATAAATGGCCCTGCACTTGATCTGACTACATTTCTGTAATTGAAATTTAAAGTGTAGTATAGAAGGGAGGTGTTGGGATTTTTTTCCCTTCCTTAAACTCTTGTTTCGATCTTAGTTTTTCTTCTGTGTTAAAAAAAAAAAGAAGGAAAATACAGTAAAGTTCCATAAGTAAATGACACATTTTAAACATAGAAATGAAACCAGAACCGGATGGATTCCTTTCCAAGGCATTTGACATTGGAGACAGCATATTCAGTCTGACAGCATATTCAGTCTGACAGCACATCCTGTCTTACAAATAGTTTTTCTCAGATATGAATTTGCATGGGATAGACCAATATGACTGGAAAGTGGCAAGGCTATAGTAAGCTATGAACAGACAGAAAAATTTATGTCCACACCATTATAAGGTGTTCAGTGCCTAATCCTTACAAATCACTAGCTTTTAACTCATCTCTGTTTGAGGATCCAAAAATATTTTGCCCCAAGTCAGCTGTCACTTTTTTAATGTCTTTGTCAATAAAACCAGTAATGTGTGGTCTTCATGAATTCCTGCCAGCAAACTCTGTACCTTTCACATTCTAGTCTGTTCTAAATGTAAATTTTTGTCAATGATGTCTGTAAATAGCATATGTCTATGCAAGAGGTTTTTGCTGCAAAGGAGTACCCACTATTTCCTACAATGGTATAGCTCCACTCACAACAGCATCAGCAGGGGCTTGGCATGACAATCTCCTGCAGGTACCTATTATAATTATCTAAAGTTCTATGAAACAATTATAAAGATGCTGGAAGATGATGGGGTTTTTTTTTGGCTTGGGCTCTATATCTCTATTACTGCCAGTAATCAACATTAGTGATACCTGCAGTAGTCAGCATTTCCCCTCTCCAATACCTCAAAAAGAGAGAAAAGCTTATATTTGGCAGAGTTGATCTTGATAAGTCAACACACAAGTTAGTGGAAGCAGTCATGACACCCTGGCAGACACTCACTTTAGCTCCTCACAAGCAACATTTCACTAACAAACAAAAGATCTCCTTCAGTCCCAACAAATCTCTTCTCCATCACTGTCTCTTTCCCTCACTGCAAGTTGCTGGCAGGGAAAGACATGTTCCAGGAAGGATATGCTTCTTCATAGAAGGAATGCCTATTAATGCACAGTTCTAGTCTATAACAAATGCTTGCAGATAAGGGCTTTACAGTCAAAATTTTGGGAGCAGAGAGTGCTCTCTTCCTGCCCCTCCACTCCTTTTTTGGAAGGTGATATGGGTTAACTATCCCATGGGGCCACATATAGTTCATGAACTGCAACAAGCATGATAACAATGCCTTCCATCCCAGTAAAAACTCTGCATCCCACCAACCAAAGCAGGAACTAAAGTTAGCAGCCACCAGAATTAATTTGAAAATACTTTTCTTAAATGTTATAAAGTGGGTATAAGTTTCCATCATACCAGATGTCATACTTAGCAAGAACACCACAAACCAAGCCAAATTCCATTGCTAAATATTAGGTGCAACATTCTGTAGCATCACAAACTCCAGCATCTCACTCCATGATAATTTGTTTGCACAGTTCCTTCCAAAATGAGCCTGATCATATTGGGTGTAACTTGGCATGGATTTCTCATAGTCTGAGTACTACAAGCTGCCATCAGGCAAGGATCTTCCCAACAGTTCCGTTTCTTTTCATCTTAACAATGATAAATGAAAGAGCAGGCAATAAAACTCTCAGCATTTTCTCCTCTGGGGAATTTTAAAGCTTGAAAAAGTCTTCTCTTTCAAGTGCAGGCATAAAATATGTGCTTGGATAACAGCAAGGTCAGGAATCAGATGTTCAGAAGGAAAAGTGTTGTGTGTTGCTGCTGCCCCTTCGTCCCTACTGCCCCTCTCCAAGATGATTATTCTGAAGAGAAGCCGGGGAAAAGTGTGTGTGTCCGTGTGTCTGAGTGTCCGTGTGTCTTGTGTGAGTGTGTTTGTGTGTGTGCACATGGAGCACGAAGTGAAGACATGGGAAAACAAGGTAATCACATCTCACAGTTTCAAACTCTATCACTAACAAGGGTTAGCAAGAAATCCTACAAACCCTCCTAGTCTGCCTGCTGTGGTATCAAACAAACCTGTGCTCTAGGGGGTTTTATGGTTTTTTTTATTGTCTCAGGCTTCATGGTTGCTGCTTGAGCCAGCCTGCTGATCTAAATGGGCCAATTAGGTACACCAGCAGCCAGGCAGGCATACTAGGAAACTATTTGTTATACTAATTCAACCCCCTAATGATCATTGATAGACAGGTTTGTAACAGAACCACCTTGCGAGGTCTGTCGAGCCATGCAGGCAAAATTTGTCTCTCTGTTACATCTGTTCAACACCACTGAAAGTGATTATGTTCTGAGAAAAAGGTGGAAACAGAATATAGCCCACACTCTTGGGTCTGGGAGATAGGATTACAGAAATTATTAGCAAGTCTCCAGAGCACTGTACCAAACACAAGTTTATAAGCTTACAGCACAATCGAATGAGCGGGGAATGGCAGGGGGACTGCTCACTGTGCATCTCAAACCAGGTAGATTAAAAACATAACTCTTGCTTATTGCATCATGTGGGCTTTTCTGAAAGGCATTTAGAGAGGGGAAAAAAAAAAAAAAGAAAAAAAAGGGGACTTCAAAGTTTTAGTGGCAACAGTGAACAGCACTGGAGCAGAAAGGCGAAGACAGTATACAGGTAATGGACACTTGCCACACATCTCCCACAGAGGAGGTGCTTCTGTTAATGCCCCAGCTTCCTTCCTATGTACAAGTGTTGGCTGATCTTCTCTGGTAAAAATACCTAAAACTTTCACCGCTGGATTAATCAGAAGAATGTCACCTCATAGTTAAAGTAAGGAACTGGAGTGGAAAGAAAAAGAAAAAACCCTTTCTGCTTTATTTCACCTTTAGGCTGAAAAGGAAAAGTGAGCACTTCAGCCTTCAAAAAGTTTAACACCAGCTTCACAAGTGCCTTTAATCTGAATGCAGCAACAAATAGTTCTCCAGGGGAAATTTGGCAGCCAGGGATCATCACCCACCCTGATCTGCCACCTTTCCCAGCTGTCACAGGGGCACAGCACCTCTCAGGTAGTCCACACCCATAAAGTGCTCCACTCTCCTTTAAGCCAAGGGTTATTGTTGTAAACCACAGAGTCAGCAGCTACAGCTGCAACAGAGAAAATAGTGTGATAATTCTTCCATACTCCCTCAGAGAGACAAGAGCAGCTTAATTCAGTCCTAACTTGTATAAAGCTCTTGAAGATCCTTAAATGAAAGGTGCAAAACAGCCTGGATGATTAGCTATGTTTAATCCATTTGATAATTACCAGCATAGTTTGAAGAGAATAAGTCAAACCAGTAAGTTCAGGGAGAATATGACACTATCTGCTGCTTGATCTATTATTAAATATAGTGGTATATTGGAGGCAGTGCTTGTACAGTTATATTGCTGGAAGGTACATATAGGAACACCTAGAAAACTGAAAGACAAATGGGAGGAAAAACTTTCTCTTTATATGATTATTATTGTCTGTATAGGCCATTCCTTTTCTTCAGAAATCACTTTCACACATAAAAATCAGGCAGATAAGAAGAAAATACATCTGCATAAAATCGCCACCAAGTATGGTGGATTTACAAGCGAGTAAGGAATTTAAAATACCTGTAAATGTTCAAATTTTGATCATTATGCTTTAAAACTACTCTTTGCTCTCTTGTATTCAGCCTCTCTTGCCAAGATGCATGGGCAGTGTACAGCCAAGGCACTGAAGATGCTTGGAGCTATTTCCATAGCAACAGACTGTGGTGAGGTAATACACCTGAGATATCAATGACCTCAGCATGGAGTCTGGATGCTCACAGACAAATGAAATGAGATGGATGAAAATTTTCACATTTCAGTGGGATTTTTAATGAGCAGGAGAATGGACCCACAACAAAAATTTCCAGATAAAATATTTCTTTTTCTTTGTGTCAATCCTAGGATATATATTCTTGTTAAAGAGGGGAAGAAAGAAAGAAAGAAAAAAAACCAAAGCCACGCTTGTGTCTTCAGGAAGAGCAAAGTTGACACAAGCAGATCGTTTACCTCCTTTTTGCTTCTGTGTGTACAAATGCACTTGCTCTTCCTGGCTGAATGCTTTTAACTCCATAGAGAGCTTTTATTTACTTCAGCAGATTTTAGTTTAGGATTAGCACGAAGGTCCAGTTTCCCTTCTAGCTCACCTTCTCTGTGTCGCTCTCCCTAAGAAATTCCCCAGTTAGTTCTTGTCAACAGGGACAAGAATCATAAGACTGACTTTGAATGTGTAATATTCATTTGTGAGTGCATGGGAGACAGCAGGCAACATTTAATTTTAATATACTAAAAATCCTACTATTTGAAACAGTAGAACTGTCTGCCATATCTCACCATGGCTCTCAAGGCCATCTTCCAGCTCACTGCAGTATTGTCTGATTTCCCCTGTCTGGCAGAGGAAGATCAGGACCAGCCAAGGAGAAGAGGGGGAAGGTCTCCTCCTGCAAAGACCAGAGGATGTGAACCTGGCATTCAGAAAATGCCTCCCCCTGCCATGCAGTGCTTATCCTCATTTGCACCTTTCCTCATGGGCCATTTTGCCCATAGGCAGAAGGCAGATGTGTGTCTCCTGTGTAGTATGGGATGTCTTTGGCTCTCTGACTTCAGTGAGCACAGGAGCTCAGCCCAAGCCCCTCCTAACTTTGTGCTTCTGCATGAGCAAATAAACCAGCTGAACAATGCTGGACCTGCACCTGAGAAGTAAGATAGACATGACCAGTCCCATGGAAGGTAAAAAGGGAATGAAACCCACAGATAATGCCAAAGTTGGTCTGTTCTCTGGTGTATCCAAGAAAAATTTTTTCTCAGTCCTTTCCCCTTGTAAGTCAAAGCTCTTGGTGATTTCACCAAGATGTAATGATTGCCAAGAAATAAACAAGGTTTCTCATTTGTAGATCCTGTTATGATTGTCAGCTACACAACCAGTTCCCAAAGATATGTGTAGGACAGGACTCCATTCAAGTTACTGCTGAATCTAACAAAGAACAACTCATTCTAACAACCCACCCATACTTACAGGATGTCTTTAAATCCTGACTGCACCAAGCTAGGGGTTACATAAGTGATAATTTATAGGAGAGAAGTTCACTCTGGGTTCTCACTGAATTCCATAATGAAATTACACTGTTCCCACCTCACTTATTCAGTGCTAATGCCAGGGCTTTGGGCAGCAGGGATGTGGCCCAGCACGTGTGATTTGCAGAGCTGCAGAATAACTGGGCAGTTGGGAAGTGGGTTGAGAACACCTGAGAGAGATCCAGCGCCTGGGTAAAAAAAGATCCAAAAGCTTGTAGGCCAGGTTTGGCAGCACAGGGTTGTCAGAAAAACTTGAGCAGCAGTGTCCATGCTCTGCAGAGGTGGGCATGATTAGGCAAGAACTTCTCTTCCTAATTACTTGATTTTTTCCTTTTTTTCTGATAAATTAAATTAGTGCCAGGAAACCAGTGTTTTTCCTGTCCCTGTAGCTGTCCTTGAAAATGCTTTTCATCAAGACACAGAAAAAGCCCTGATAAGTTTCAAGAAGATCTTTTCTAAACTGCTCCTTTAAACAGATGAATTTGCAAGTTATTTGCAAGTTATTAAGGCCCCTTTCCATCTGAAAGTGGGAAGGTACTAACTACAAGGAAGCAGAATTACATTAACATGGTCAAAGTCACCAACACTGCTTCAGTTTTTTAATGAGCATCTTTCAGCAAAAATATTGCACTTTCCGTTTGGAAAAAGCCATTAACATGTAGTATAATATTGATCAGAGGAAGCCAAGGTGGAGACCAGGGTTTGCACTTTGGTACTTCTGACCATTGTGCAACTGCAATGGCATCCCACTCCACCTCCACCATGGAATTAGGTGACCTGGTCATTTATGTCCAGGTTTTTGTATCTGCATCTGGGGTTGTCTGCCCTCAAAAGAGAAAACACCAACATGTAGCAAAAGAAATGGGGTACAAATATGCAGTATAGACATATATCTGCTGCTGCATGGGTGGGCTAATTGCTAAGTTGAGTGAGTGCTGACCCTTTGGGCACAGATTAAGTGAATAGGGCTCAAGGGAGCAGAGAACCCAAGAGAATTTTGGACCAGTCCATCTTAGCAATGACTTAGGAGTCAGTTCTCTTTGCCTGTCTCATAGCCCAGGATAGGCACATAGCTGCTAATTTTCGGCTGACTGATTTCACTCCATTAGAAACTTCACCAAGCTTTGTTTTGGTTTTGTACATGAGAAATCAGCCTGTGCAGCGGTAGATAAGTGCTGATGATGCTGAGAAATAAGTCAGTCTAAAGATAAACATAAGTGGCACAGAAGTAAAAAAATCCCAGAAACGCAAAACAAAACAAACCCTCAAAAAACCTACACCAAACAAACAAAAAACCCACACAACCCAAAAAACTGCACACCCCAAAAACCCCACCACAACACTTTGGAAGTGGCTTGAAAATTAAAACATACAAAATATACTAGCCAATTCTGATCACATGAGGAGCAGACCACAGGTTTGCTCTGCTGCAAACATAACAATCACTCTGCAGAGAAAGGAGATTTTCCAGTGAGAGAACTGGGTCAGTAGAACTGGAGTCTGGGCTTGTCACTTCAGCAATTTAAAGACAAGTCAAGTTAGTGTTTAAACTCCAGGCTCTGACTCAAGCAATGTGAACAGATGCCATACTGAGAAAAATCACAGATAAACCCATTTTTGCTGAGTTTATTTACTTTTTGTTAGTCCTACTTCACCTGAATGTGCTGAGAGTTTGGTGCAAAAATTCAACAAAACAACCCAGTTGTGTCACAGAAACTCAGCTATCCCTCATGAATATTTATAGACTGCAAATTATAGTCATTGGCATTGTTCACTTCATGCCAAAAAAAAACAAGTGTCACATTCCTTTCACTTAACTTACTTGATATTTCTGCTGATAGGTCTACCTGGGTTTGAAAGCAAACAGGATCTGTCTTCCATACGTATATGATTTCAAGAAGACTGTATTGGCAGAACTCAATATTATAGTTTTATCCTAGAAAGACTCATGATGAATATAAAGGATGACAGGATAACACAACCTGGAACTATCTTTCACTATGATTAAAAGTGCCCAATAATGTTTATGATCCTTTCCTCTCAGCAGCTGCTCAAAGATTTAATGCTAATAAAAAGGCGCATTTTGGGACAATGCTATTTTATTGCAATCCTCTTCATATTCCTGACCTTCACAAGAAGGTGAAGGCCATCCAGTGGACTGAGAAAGGACAGATTGGTGTAACTCAAAGAGCCAACTGCAGTGAGAAGAGAATGGCAGTACTCAGTCCCTGAAGTATGAGAGCAAAGGTCAAGGAGATCATGAGCCAACCCCAGAAAAATGCAAGACATAAAATTTGCTTCTGAATATGGATGAAATCCTCATCTACATCTTAAGACTATGGTTTGAAAATACCTCATTCATCAGGCTGGGTTGTTTTTTTCTTTAAATTACCTCATGAATCGTTTCATCTGAGGTGATTTTACACCTATGCTGTGCCAACTTCTAAAGGAAATCAGAGTGGAGTCCCCTGAGACCACTCATCTCCTTGAGAGTTCCAATGCTTTGTTGTCACAGTGAAATCAGAAATACACTGGGAGTATTTTGTGGCTTGAGGCATTTGGTATTTTCATTTCTGGGATGAGAGATTTATGCAAATTCACATACAATGACAGAGAACTTTGAAGCTTCTAAGATGTCCTTTCACTGCCAAAGGGTTGATGGGAATTTTGCATTTCCATTCAGCGGCTTTCCCGTTCCTGTGTAAAACATTATTTTTGCTCTTGCAAAATTTCATTCTGTAGAATCACTATTAAAATCACAGCCCTAAACAGTAATAAATCTTGTTATCACATCCCTGTTGGTACTATTGGTTTAAACCACAACTGCTCTTAAGGCAAACTTGTGAGCCCAGAGCGCAGCGCGCCGAAGGCAGGGCTGTTACCCCGGGGATATTGCTCTTGGCCCTCTGTGGCTGTGTGCTTCCTAGAAAATGAGATTTGCAGAGGAGGAAATTAGACAGCTGCCTCCAATTGAATTGCAATGAGATTTGAGGACCATAAACCTGGAAAGCTGTAGTCGGGATCATGCCCTGGTATGCAGGTAAATGAGAAATGCTACCCTGTCCAGAGGTGTGCAAACGTGTGGGTTTGCACCAGTTTCACAGCTCTCTCCTCACCCTGGAAGGCTAAACCATTTCACTTTTGGGTTTCCTCCCCCTGCCAATTTTATTCTAAGCTGAACTGACAAACCTCTTCATGGTTAAAATTGGCTTTGGGCAATTGGTTACTGAATTAAGCTGCTTTTCTTTAGCCTATTTCTATTCTGTAAAGCCTTTCTTCTACTTCTTTTACTTCTTCCCTTTCAAGTAATATTCAGATTTCTATATTTGTATTTTTTATCCTTTATTTTTCTTTTTTTTCGGTGTATTATATGCAATATTTGGAAAAGTACTGAGATAATCAGCCAGGAAAAATTTCTGCAGACAGAAGACCACAGAAAATTGGTTCTGTAACACTTAACGTGAATATCCAGTTTACGTGAAGAGAAAGAGCTAGAAAATTGGTAATGGTGGAGTGGAGTAGGTGTCTTTACCACACCAGGTGATCCTGGCAGAGCCTGCTCCATTGAGCCATACTCGTGCTGGAAATTATGGAAAATTGGTTAATGACCTGCAAAAATCAGCTGGAAAGAGGAAGGGAAATCCCACAATTAAACTGAGTCATTTGTTTGGAGAAAACACTGAACTCCTCTCTAATAAGGTGTTAAAGAAGATGCAAAGAATGAGAAGATTAGGAGTTAATGCCTTTCTCTCTCATTCTGTGTTTGGATGGCGAGAAATGCACATTTGATATCAGTAAGATGGTCAATGAACCTCCTTCCTTTACAAATGAAAACCAGAATATCAATTCCACTAAAGAGCCAGTCTTACTCTTTGCAAGATTTTTTTTTAGATAAAACCCAGCTGAACAAAATGGAAACCTGTTGAGAGATTTAACTGTGAACTCCAATTCTAAAAGAGCGTTTAAAGATCACGGTGTGCTACTAAGACATTAAGTGTTCTATATTCTATTAAGAACAGCCTCAAATCTCTCAATGTCTATTAGAAGCAAGATCTTGTTCCCAGTGCCTGGAGAAGCAGCAGGTAATTACCAAACAGACAGAATAGCTGGAGGAAGATAAGAAAAATCATTATGTCACACAACCTTGAATTACGTTGATTGCATATGGAGAGGCCACGGTGTAAAGTCTTACCTCTTGTGAGGTCAGTGTTAATGCTCCCATCAACTTCACTTGCAAAAAATTTCATACAAAGGTTTACTTACTGAACACTTGAGTCATCCTAAAGCAATTATAAGGGTTACGGTGGTTATTAATGAGGTTTCTAATTAAGGTTTCTATGGTCTCTACATAATCCTTCCAATTTACAGTACTATAGGAGAAATTCACTTAAAATTATGACTTTCTCTGCAGACATTACAGTTGGGGCAGGCAGGAGAGATACTTTTGTATCTTCTCATGTATTAAATCTTCGTTTTGAAATTTGGAAGATGCACAAAATTTCAAGGCAAAGACATGAAAATTACAAAACAAAAGGTTTATTAGTCCTTTCCCCCCTTTCCTCTTTCGCAAATGTCTTAATGCCTCTCCTGTGTCACATTTTGGAGGAATTTTCTCACTAGCTACATTTTTGTCACTTCAATTTTATGTCTAAAATATTATTTTAAGACACCAGAAAGGAGAGAGGGGCCCAAACCAAGGAACTGAAAGCACAGACTGCAGTTCTATTACTAGTTGGAGAATAAAATTAGATTTACTGGTGTTTCTTATACACACCATGAATGCCTCATTACCCAATGGTTACAGCAGGAGTAAGCAGAGGATCTTGTGATGGACAAAAAGTACAGATTCACCCCAACAAAGTGCCTCCGGGGAAAGAACTGCAGCATGTGGAGCTGGCATTACTTTCAGTGGCATCTTTAGTGTGGGTAAGAACTGGGATTTCTTCTGCAGAACTATGAATTTGGCAGCTTTCTTACTCAGAATATTTAGTTAGGAATAAAGAATTTGCCATGTGTTGATTCTTTCAAGCAAGTGAATATGAGCCAGCTGCAATTATAAGAGCTGGTGTCTCCTAAATTCTTCCTTCTTTGTGTGGGGTGTTCAGCAAAATCTAGCTATCAGGTTGGGAAGGATGTACAAATAACTAAATGCAAACCTCATGCTCATCTTCCTGGTAGTCTCCAAATAACCCTGCAGTAATTTCCCCTCACTATCAGGTAAACAACAGATTCCCAGGGGGGTGGAACTTATATGCAACTTGTCATGTAAGCAGAGAATAATTAATTACACTTTTATTTACAGTTTGTCTGATAAGAGCATTAAATGGCAAGTAACTAGAAGAATTCCAAGGTGCTGAAATGTTTGCTCTCACCCACTCATCATGTAAGCACAAGGGGAATGAAATTAATTTGGCACTGACTTACAACATGGTCCCTCACAGCAACAGGGCTTGGTTTTTGCAAAACAGGAATCACAGATGCCTCTCTCCTGAAGCTGAAATCAAATTTTGTTGGTGCTCCACAAAGCAATAAAATGTTCTAAACACATCAGCAGTCTTAAAAGTCATGAAACTCCAGTTATCTACTCTGAGGTCCTACAGGACTCCCATGTTACTCAGATTATGATCTATGTCCTTTATTTGTCTGACTTTTTTCAATTCAGACAGTGCTACTGGTCCATGTCTCTGCTTTGTATTTACAAACACCAGCACCTATATCTGCAATAAATCAGGAGCTGCAAACACCATTTTGCCCAGCTAATTACAAACCCCCTGATTTCTGAAGAAAGCAAAAAAAGAACTTCAAGATGAAGAAAAAACAAATAAATAAAAAGAAGGGACATAAACCAGGCATAAACCAGTTACAATATCCATGTCATATTCACTTGCACCTTGCTTAAAATTTCGTTCTGGTGGAACCAGAACATCTGTCACAGGTCTCTTAATACCCCTCTGACAAGGTGAAGACATAGTCACATTAAGACCTCTGCACTTGCCAGTGAAACGTGTAAGCTGTTCTTCTGCTTAGTATAAAAGAGGGCCTAAGATTTAAATTGCAGTCATAAAAGTGAAATAAAAAGCAGAAAGGCAGAAAAAAGAAAGCGAGAGAGGCTGCTTTTATTTGAACCATGAAAAAGTAATTCCCTGGGATTAGCATACTTTATTTCCTTTGCATATTCTTTTCTGAATTAATTTCACTGCATTTTGATAATGATCTTCGCGAGTGAAAATAAATTGATGCCAAAAAAGTTATGCTAATAGGAATAAATGGCTTGAAGGGATTGGAAAGTGGATATACAGCCTCTTTTATAGGTTCCTACTTAATCCAGCTCCAAGGGCATTAGAGAGCAAATGTTGCTGCCTTCTTGTGGCAGCAGATAAGCCTAGCTGTCAGGTTCATCCCTGAAAAACTGAGGGGCTGCAAGAGAAGCAACAGCCTCAGCAGAGGTGCAAGTGAGAAGGTCAGAAAAAGTGTTACACCAGCATATGCTAAGGAAAAGTGCAGCTTCACTGGTCCAGTAACCAGCTGTAGCTGTGCCTGCATTGGGGTGTAATGATGGTCCAGGGCAGAGGCACAAGGGAAGTTCTGCCTTTCCATGGAAATGAGGCTTTGGTGTCAGTTCCCCAGTTCTTGGGTTTTTTTCACGTTAACAAAGGGATGAGGAACACAAGCCAGAAGGATTCCCATGGGCTAAATTACCATCAAGACAAATTGAGTGACGGCTCTAGGAATTATAACCATCTGTAAGGGGTGTGTGAGGTACAGCAAACTTCCTCCTGTAAATGCAGTGGGAAAAGCTACTCGCTCTTTTGTGTAAAGCAGTGCAAGATTGGCAGGTGAAATGGATATATTCACATGGGTATTAACTGTTATCATGTACTGCTGGTATTATTCAGTTTTTGAGAGAGAAAAACCATTCCTAGCCACTCAGTTTACTCAAGAAATATTTGTTTAAAATCATATTACCATAGGATTCAGGCGTTACTTCATGAATTTTCACAGCTTATGGGTCCTGACATATGTTTAATTATCAGACAGTGTGTGAGGGGTTTTTTTTCCCCTACTCATACTATCTTACATATAAGTCTTATGTCATGTTATGAATAATAGAAATACATACAGATAAGTGTAATTTGTAATAAAAGCAACGTATTATTCTGATTCAAAAAGGAACAGGACACCTGAACTAAAAATCTATATAATAAAATTTCCTGTGACAAAAAGAGATAGAAGAAACACAAACCTGACCCATCTCCAAAACCAAAGCAACCAAACAATCCTATCCCCATGTTTTATCCACTGGCAAAATTTGTTGACCCACTTCCCTGAAACTCAGGCAGCAGAAATGGGTTGCATCCAGGAGGATTTCTGCAAACCACATCTCCAGCCTTGCTTGTTTCAAAGAGCTGTCAAATTCATATCACACTACACTTCAAAGACCAATTTCAGCCTTTCAAAAGGTGCTACCAATTTGTTTGCGCCTCAAAACTGTGTTTTGTAAAATGTTAGTAACAATAACTAAGTCAGTTAATAGAAAAAATATTATGGACCCTGACGTGAACACAAATATTATAGGAATGCCTGTTACATTTAAAGAGCATATGACAGACATGAACCAAAAAAAGAAGACCACAAATAAAATTAAAAAAACCATACCCAAACAACAAAGAAACCCCCAACCTTTTCCTTCTGTATAAAAGAACCACCATAACACCATGTTAGACTATGAGAATCAAGTAAAAAACCCAAACTACTAAATGAAATCCCCCAAGGAATACAAAGTGAGACAATGTAGTTTCACTATGTACTATAAGAAGCATGTAAATAAATATCTCAATGAAAAGAAAGCACTTTAAAGCTGATTTTACTTCTAGCATTGATATTTCAACCTATGAGAAGTGAGGAGGATTTTTTACAAATGAATCTCCTGTGAGTCCAAGGCATTTTTAATAAGCAGATTAGGCATAAAAGGAATAAATGTTATTGTTTCTCCTTCAGATCAACATGAGATCTCTGTGCCACTTTCTGCAGCACTTTATAACACAAATTAAAAGATTTCCAAGAAATCTAACTGGCTGCCTGCCAAAATAAGCAAAATAGGCAACAATACAACAACCACCACAAACGATTGGGAAAAACCTCTACAGTCTGTAGAGATCCAAAAGCTGGAGGCTGAGGGAGTAAATTACTTTATGACTGTACTCCAAGTCTTATGCATTTGTCTTGTGATGCTGAGAATCCAACACAGGTTATACTTTCTGCAGTCAGAGTTGAGTAATCACATACATGGCTTTGTATGCACCCTAAAAGCCAAGTTACACTTTTTTTTTTTTCTTAAACATTTAATTAAAGATTTTAATGCTTTGGAGAAGAGAATATCTAGTGAACACAGTTTGAAAAGGTACATTATAGCATATCTCAAATACAGGCTGTCAGCCTTGTTTTCTTCTGCATAAGAAAGCCTTGCTTTTGAATGTGTAACATCAAAAGCTGATGATATCACATGGACAATCTTTTAATAGGTTAGATAAGCATGTCAAAATCTGCATGCCTGTTCAGACCTTTTGGCCATGCAGTTTTGTGTGATCCCAGGCAGTTTCTGCTAATAGCCAGAAAATCATTTCTCTCATGCTTTTTCAGTATTTCTACCCCTAACTGGAGAAGAAGTGATCATTGAAATGGAAATGCATCCAAAAAAATGTTGGCCAACTCTTCTCTGTCTCCAAAAAAGCAAGTGGAAAGTCACTAGTAGATATTTCTTTATTTCATCCATGCTTTTTTGGCTTAACCTGTAATATGTAGAAGGGAAAGAGGACTGACTATGTTTCAGACTAGTTTCATCACTAAGACACCAGGATGAAATCCTAACTCTGATGGCAGCAGAAATCAATTCTGGATTTAAAACATTGGGTTGAGGCTTTAATATTCACCTCCCATTAATGTTCTTCTAAATCTCTGCCAGAGCTTTGAAAACCTTCATCCAAATGACTTTATTCAAAACTGCTGAAATTACCCAGAAGCTTTCATGAACAAGAGATGCTGAAATACCTCTGCTTTTTGCAGCATAGAATCACGTGCAGCCAAAAGGTGCATTTAAGAGATATGAACTTCAGTAACAATATCCAACAAGTCTAATGGGAGTTTCAAAATTATAATGGAACCAGAGGCCAGGCAGGTTTCACTGTGAGGCCTAATAAATATTACAGATACTTCTTCTAATATCGACTCTGAAATTTGTGCAAATCCTATGTCAGGTTTTGGCAATGCTGTAGAGTGACAAAAAACACAGTCCTATACAACTTCTTGTATTAAAGGGAGCAGAGACAAAAATACCACCCAAGGAAAACTTGGCATTGAGAAAATACTAACGACCCTTCTCCCCATTAGCTGAAAGTTTTTTCTAGAATAATGAGGGGAAAATGTACGTCCAGTGTTTCCAGACATCTATCCTTCCAGCACCACATACCAAGTCCCTGGGAGCAATGGTGCTATTAGTAAAGTTTAAAGTTGTTGTCAGTTCTCAAAATGACATGATTTTTTGAGGCACAAAAACCCCACAAAAGTTCTTGCCACGCACTGCTAGAAAAAAAACGCACCTTTCACTTTTCCATATAATTTACAAACAGTTTTTAAATGAAACTTCATTTGAATCTCAGTATTTAAGGATGCCAGGAAATTTCCAATGCTGCATTTTATTTGGTAGCTGTTGTCTCCAAATCCCTCTGCCTGTGCTGTCATGCAGGCAAGAAAAGCCAGCACAAAATGACCCAAGCCATAAGGGAAGACACTCCTGGACAGAGGGGCTGGCTGCTGCCAGAAAACCTTGAGTTTCATCACTGGATTTATGTCACCCACAACTGAAACTATTCAAAACTGGGGCACCTGGGCTGAGCAAGTTGGATTTATGCTGTCTGGACAGAGATGACTGGGTCTGGGGGGTAAGTTATCACACCTTTGCACTCCTGTGAAACATCTGGGGATACATAATCCACTCCCCTCCACTGAGTATACAGCAAAATGTACAGCTCATGCCCAGGCTATACACATCTTCTTAAGGGCTAATATGAGGTAAAACAAATCTCACCACAGACACAGGTCTCAGCTGCAATGGCCAAGGTGCAGAAAGCAGTTTCTCCTGTGAAGGGAGGACCTGACACCAACACAGGCTGGTTATCCATCGCTCCCAGGCACTCCTACTGCAAATGCAGCTGAACTCCATTGCCAAGCAATTTTAATATGCTTCTGCTTCACAGTCTAATTCTGCTGCTTCTCCCTCGTGGAAGCAATCCCACTCAGTTTAACAGGATTACACATGTGGAAGGGAGTTTGGCCCTGTGCCCCCTAGCTATGGAGCCACGGAAACATCGGTTCCAGCGCAGGCTGCACACTCAGCAGCTGAAGCCCTCACCACCACAGCTCTGCTGCTCGCTGTAGCTGACCCGATTACACTAAAACCAGTTTATGCACAGGTACCTGAAGCATAATCACATATCCCAGTTGTGCTGCAGACCCATCCAGCCAAAGCACCAGTGAGTAATTGCCACCATCACAGGGGACCAGCCCCAGATCTTGCCTCCTCGCCTGAGTGTACTCAGTTCATTGTGTCAGCAGTACACTTGGTCACACTGACACTCCTTTGGTCAGCTCTCTACTGACACCACTTCTACAGAGCATAAATTCCCAATAAGTGTGGTGCAGAAGCTGCTCAGCTGGGGGAAGTCTGATCTGAGCTCACTAATGCCTGTCGGAGTCTCCTCTTAAAATTGCAGAATTATTAAGGTTGGAAAGAACATCTAAAATGATCAAGTCCAACCACTAACCCAGCACCACTGTGTTCACCACTAAACCACATCCCTAAATGAACAACCAGAAGTTAATCCAGAGGAATTTAGATCTGAAACCATGCCTCTTGTGCTTCTTGTGTAAGAGACCAGTTTCTTTTTTTTTTCTTTCAATTTGTACAATTGGAATGGATTAAGCAATGCAAAAACATGATCTTGAGGGTGTTAGGCTGATCACTAATTTAGGGGACTACCCAAGCAAGGAAGGGTTATTTTACCTAATTAAGACAGAGCACAGTATTTAAAGTCAGGGCATTTGCATTAAAACAGAAAATTCAGAATTATAAATACTGTTGAGTCTGAAAGTCTGATTGTTAATCTCTCCTCATATAACAATGTTCTACTGACAGACATTGTAAATCATTTTCTTTTGCTTGCAGTAGATGAAGCCATCACTCAAAATGCTCAATTATAAATCTGAATACAATTTAAAGGTGAACTTTCTTTAGTTCTATTAAAGGTGGAAGGGCAATGCTGATGGCGTAATACTAATGTTAATGTGTTAGTTATGACAGAAATTTAGTTTGTATTCAATAAGTTACTCATTTCTGTGATCAAAACAGGCAGCAGTTTGTTCTCCTGGCTCTTATTCCCCTTTACACAAGAGCATTTGGTGCATCATGGGCAGGATACCCAGCTGTAAACTGTCTAAAAAGGACATTTTAATCTATAATTAAAAAAGTAAAACAAAACATAAAATAAAACTCAGTATCTTCGTTGTATATTAATGACAGAAAGATAAGATTTGTGGTTTACAAACTGCAATTAACACAGATGCGGAATCATTAAAATATAAAATACTTCATTGTTAATTTTTATTTACCTATGGAGACGAGACAGACATTAGCAAGCATGAGAACACCAGTGCTAATACTCTCTATCCCCTCAGCATCTTTAGGTGCCAGACTTTAATTATCTTTTGCCCCACGCTAATCTGCAGACATTCTTCCACTTCAGCAGAAACTTTATTGAAGCAAAAACCCAAAAATAATAAATTCCAATGAGAACTGCAGTTTACCAAAACAAAGTCAAGCAAGGTTTTAAATTAGTAATTGGTTTGCTGACCAAGTAAATGCTTCCATTTTGGGTCACTTTATTTGCTTAATAATGGCAAATATTTTTAATGTATTTCATCTCCAGACCCTTTTTCAAGCAACAGCTGATGTACATCTAGAACAGCCTTACTTCATGACAAATCATTTCTAGAGATTACCAGAAGACAACTGAATTCCCAAGGTTAAAACTGGTTCTGGTCTTCATCAAAATTTTGGCCATTCTTTACTATCTGTCCTTGTTCCCCATTAACAAAGATAATTTAGGAAACCTGTCACAGGACATGAAAGGCAGCAGTCCCAGCCTGATTCCTTCACAAATTTCTAGGCTACTGCCTTGCTGCTCTGCCTGTGGTTATGTCAGTGTGACAGGAAACCAAACTGCTGGACTTGTACAGAAACACATATGCAGATGCTTCTGAAGGCATTCACAGTTCTTCCTAACACATTCATAAGCACAAAGGCAACAATTTCCTCTTAACTCTGTGAGGTATCCTGCACATGCACAGCAATTTCAGCACTCTGGGGAGGTTGGACCTCCTGCTTAGGCAAGGCTCCTCAGCCCTGTAAGCTCCTATGAGCAGCATCCAACCTGCTCTGGCTACCAGACATTCAGAAACTAAAGAAAGATTTGTAAAGTCACGTGAATGTGCCTGGACAATATTTCTGCAAGAAAGAAGAGGAAATATCTGCTAAGCCACCCAACTCTTGGCAGAGCCACCTGCAGCTTGTTCATTTGTCCCTGCCATGTGCCACTGCCTCACCTCCACAGCTCAGCCTCTCTCTGCTGCTACATGATCCACATGCCATTCAGCATTCTTCCAGAGCCATCTGTCCAGCTACACCACCTGCTTGAGATCCCCACGCACCAGTGAAGCCACAGAGTTGTGCCCTCAGCAGGACATTTCTCTTGCAGGGGTCTCACACCACCCCCAGTTGCAGCTTAAGGCTGTCATTCAATTCCTCGGATGCTGGAGCCTGTACCTAGCCACCAGCTTCCCATCCATGGATTGGAGACCCCCAGTGAAACTCTTTGAAGATAAGCTTCACAAAACATGCTTTTGTGGCTTTAGTTCATTATTTATTTGCTTTCACAAGTCGACAGAGTGACCTGTTTTCTAGAAAGAACTGTAGGTTTTGTAAGTCCAACAGTGATATTCAAAAGCAATTTCATTAGCAGAAAGCATTTCTGCTGATAATATCACTGATTAAATTCCAGTATGCTGTGTGGGAGTCCCACCACTGTTAGCAATTGTAGGTTTTGAACTCAGGGAGGGCCTTAGTATAAATCACATAACCACAGCAATAGTCCTGGAAAATCTATTTTATGGGCCATCAACCTGTCCTAGTGTAGAGGAGGACCAATTTATCTACCAGAAAGCTTAGAGTATGATAAATGGAAGAAAGATATATTCAGACAGACAAAAATACCCAAACAAACGTGCATTAAATGCTTCCCATGAAAAGGTGAAGGCAGTGGGGGAAGAATGAACATCAATTTTAAGCTCTTCACAAAGGCTTGAAGCTCCCACCCTACTAAGATCACAGTACAATACTTTTAAGACAATCAACCACGTATTTCTAAAGAAGAAATAATTTTTAGTTTGGGGAAAAAGCTACATTTTTAAATAAATCTATTTATCTTTTACGGTAGCATATCTATGGGATCTGCTGTGTGTTGACTCTGTGCTGGTATCCCAGAGCCAGCTTGGTGGTGGTAAATGGCCAACCCAAAGAGTTTATGGAGGTATGTGCTTATAGATATTCAAAAGCTGTCTGCACACAGTCCTGGGCATCCAGGTGGCCTTCCTTGAGCCAGGGTGTTGGACCAGATGACCTCCAGAGGTCCTTTCCAACCTCAACAATCTTGTGATTCTGTAAACTGCAGCTAGGACAAGGTTCTGAAAACCAGCATAGTTACAGCCAGCTGAGCTGAAAGTCACAGGGACTTTCGGCTGGTTTTAGTTACATTTGGCAAAAATCAGTGTAACAACATTGCTTTAGAAGAAGATCATTTGAAGTCACAGTGAATTCAGGTGACTAAGCCCAGTAATTTGCCCTTTTTTCCCTGAGAAATATGATCTCTACTTGAATAGCAGCTATCTTCACTAAAATAGTCATTTCATATACTCATAGTCTTTTTGTGACTATTTAGCATTCCACTGCTAGTTAACTACTGAGCTAAATGGTGTGCGCAAAGAAGCCTTTTCTTTCACTGTTATAAAAAGCAATCCAAAATGTTTTCTGGAGAAATACAACTTCACACAGAAGTCAAAAGCAAAATACTTGAGAAATGAGGTTACAGAGTTTAGGTGAGGAGGGTGTGTTAGAGGCTGGGCGTGAGCCAGAGGGGACTGAGCAGGGTAAGTGCAGATGGAGGAGAATCAGGGATGACAAGTGAAGCAGAAGGGGAAGAAGTGGGCTGGAGAGGAAAGAGGCCAAGGAAACAAGAGCGAGGGGACAAACAGTAGAAATGATAAACACGAGAAATGGGCTAGTATTTTGTTCTTGGGAAAATACAGATCTCATGTGATTGCAACTATTTGCAAATACCTTCAAGTGGTTGATAATTGTTGAATATTCCTTGACTGACATGCCTCCATGTTTCTTCAGAGAGAGCTAAAAGCTTAGGACTGAAATACCCTTTCTGGAGAATAGAAATATATCCTGGGAAGCTTCTTAAGCTTCTCTATCCTAGCAAAAACTATAAAAATAACGTTTATAGATCAATCCAAATTATTATTTTGCCTTTCGAACTTTCTGAATGCCCAGCCTCTACAACATTTTTTGCACAGCATTAATAAATAAAACATTCACACACTCTGCCCATTAAAAAGAAATCATCTAGTATTTAATTCATAAGGGAAAGGAAAAGGTTCTTTGTCTTTTCACTTTCCTAGAAATTTCTTTCAGCTCTCCAACAAGGTGCTGCCTCAGAGGTGCTCCTTCTTTCCCCCTCAAGTACCACATCTAGTTTCACAAACTGGAGACCAGATTAGCCCACAGTTTATCCATGGATAAGCTCCCTGCCAGCTTTTTAGGTGCCAGCCAGCACTCTGTCATGATAATATGAATGGTAACGTGAGCCCTTGGAAAACATCTGTGCCGAGGTACCACATTGTGGCTTGCACCCATTGTGTGTCCAACAGAGATGCGCTAGCACAGCCCAACTGCACTGTGGAAGAAGAAAGGGTACAAGTGACCTCAAAGGGAAAGGACCAGTTGAAAGCATGGTGTTGCCACCTCCAGAACCAGCAATGCTGCCTTTCTCTGAAAATGGGGAGATAGGGCATCCTTCTCCAGCATGGAGCTGCAGGGATGGAGGAACACCATTAGCAAGGCAATATTAGCAATCCTGGCTGACCACCTGCCTCCATGACCCCTGGTATGACTCACAGGCAGGGAAAACTGGGATACAAGAGCAGCTGGATCCTTCCCAGCACCTGGGCAGGTCCCTGGTGCCACCCTCTCATGCCACACCATGAACCCACCCTTGTGCTGCAGCTGTACACGCTGGCAGACAGTATCAGCAAGCAACTCCTGATGTAGAACTGGGGGAATCTACAAAGCAAGGTAAACTATTCTGCCTTCTCTTCTCCTCCTGTGTGAGCTGCTGCAGTAGGGACAGGATGGAACAGGGACACCAGCAGGCAGGAACTGCTTCTAGTTGCCCAGTGAGACCAGGCTGGCTGAAGAGGTGGGGGAACCACTCAGGAACAACTCAAGACTACTATCATCCTCTGTTTCCACGTTTCCTCTGAAGTCCCCATGCTACAGGCTACCAAAATCCAACCACTTCTGTAAGAAGACAGCATCCACGGAGATTCCTCCATCCCTGTCACAAAACTGATTTTTATTTTTTTTATTAAAATCCATATTTGCTTAATCCCTCGCAGTCAGAATAATAATATTTAGTACTGGTCAAGTGACACAAATAGTCTTGCCTCTCAAACTACATGATTTATGGATTGATCTGACTGGTTACTTTGACACAGCTCCTTCAACCATAACATCTTTCTGTTCCTCTAGCAGTAGAGATTTAGCATTTCAGGCTGAGTACATATGTTGGATAAGAACATAATCCTCAGCTCTGGGCATAGGAGTTCATGGTAAGAGGATGGCTCTGCATACAAATTGAAAATAGTGAGATGCAGAAAAGAAAAATACACTAAACCTCAACATGCATATTATGAAGGCCTTCTGGCATCAGAAGAAATCATCAGTTATTTAGCTTGGCATCTTTAGAAACAGAGGGACTAGAGGGGGGAAAAAAGGCAGCAAAGGAGAGAAAAAAAATTGATATGACCTTTAGTTCAACACACCAAGTAACGACTTTGGATAAATACACACAGAGAAGGAATATGCCAATATGCAATGAGGAAAAGAGATAAATGAGACTAGACCATTTCAGCAGAGAAAAATCGCAGAGCTCCCATTTTACAGCCATTTCTGACAGCACAGAGAGGGATTTATCAGGAACAGAAGGGGACACTCCCCTTCCCCTCTATTAGCCTTCTTAACATAGCATGTGCATTCCTGGGTGCAGGATAGGCACATCTCTGCAGTCCATCTGTTTCCTCTTATTCAGGCTGGGGTTCATCTCCTAATGACTTTTCGTTATCATTGCAAAAATTCACACTGGGCATCCAGCAATTACCCGTCACACAGTACTGGAGGAACAGGGTGTAGCATTTCTGGACAAAAACGTAAAGAATCAATCCCAGGCATCCTCTGACACCACTAGACTTTGTTCTTTAAACTTGTAAAAGACAAAAAACCCCAATGCACTATGGGAAACCAGGGTACATATGAAGGAGATATATATATATATATCCATGTGACATGTAACTGTCAGGCAATTACAGTTTTAATAATTTATAAACCTTCCAAATTATTAATATCAACTGAAATCATGCATTTAAATTGTGTTGCAGGCAAGGGGCTCTGTGGCAGAGCCATTTCAGCCTGGAGCCCTTTCCCACATGCCCTGCAGCTCTGCTGGGCAAAGCAGTGTGTGAAGCAGACCTCGAGGTCTCCTCCTTCTCACTCTGTGTGCAGTGGAGGCCAGAGAGTTCAGCATAGCTAAATCTGGCTTTGCAGAGAAGTTGGGATTAGAGGACCAAACTTTCTGAAACCACAGTCTGAGCACAGCTGGTTAGCCCTAGTCCATGGACGACATCTCAAAATCCCTTCTATTGATTTCTTTTATGCTAAATACAGAGTAGCGCAGAGGTTTTTCCCTTTTTTTTCCCCCATAAATTCATCTTCTTCTGTATAAGCTCTGTTCTCCAGGATATCTTCACACTCTCTGCCAACACCTTTTACTTCACAAGTGGTAAGCACATTCCACAGAATAATCTTTCTTTCTTCCCAAAATAAATTAAATCTGGCATTGTAGGGTCTCCACGGGAAAAGCATCATTTTGTTTCTCTAACCAATGACCTTATGAGACCTTTTTTTGAACTGTATGATATCCTTTTATGCTGTTCACTGGAAGATCTGACTTTTTAAAGATACAAGCAAGGCTTTTTTATGGTGAGATTGTTTGGATATTGGGATTCATGAAACAGAATTGGAAGACATAACGGCCATAGAATAACCACCATCTTGGACTTCGTAAGCTGAAGTGGGGAAGGTTTTGTTGTTCAGGTTTTTGTGGGTTTTTTTGGTGGTTTGGTTTTGGTTTTGTTTGGTTTTTTTGGAGGGGGGGAAAGGGAGTATCTTTTTTATATTCTGTATCCTGTAGTTAAAAACTAGAAATCTGTATTCTAGCACGGACAATTAAACATCTGAAAGTATGAGCTAACTTAATTTAAAGGCAAAAATCTGTGAAAAAGCTAATGAATTACCAAATTCATTCTTCCCTCCAACACTACAAATCATTAGTAATAAAATGCTGATATGATGTGGAGTCAGGCAGCAGAAGCAGTAATCACAGCCCTAAGTAACTGTTCCTTTGGAGCTCATTAAGTGTATCGAGTCCCTGTAATTTCCTATTGATTTTGGGATTGATGCTTCAGTTATCAATACAAAAAGTGTAAGGGGAATTTCTAGGAAAGATTCCACATATTCCTTTGAGACATGTGTTTTTCCACCTTGACTTATACAAGTTTCTCTCACTGGATGCAGTGCTGAGAGATTTCTCTGCTCTAGCACTAAGCCAGCCAGGACACAGGCCAGTCCTACACCAAGAGCCTTTCATTCATGTTGCAGTACCCCTATGGTAAACCTTTAATGGTTTCCTGCATGCCTAAGACCTAAGCTTGTAAAATCTATGAAGTCATGGTTCTCCTCCCAGAAGTGTAATTCAGAAGAGGGAGGGAAAAAAAAAAAAGAGAAAAAAAGAAAGAAAAAAACCCTCTCGAGAAATACGAACCTGTGAAGTGAATGTGCAGTGATGGCAGACACCTGCCTGACTCTGCAGAACATTTAAGTGATAATTAGGGCATATTCTAACACTGGTAGTTCTACGAATATGATCCTTGATATTATATTTAAAGCTCAAGCTTCAAGGCACTGATGAATGCAAGAAAACAAGCCTAGTTCAGCATAGAGCTTGTGACTGCAACCCAGAGTATGGAAATCTACAGGCAAAGACAGCCCAAATTATTTTTAAATTAATTTTAAAAAATCCCAACAAAACAGTCGGGTTTATAAAACAGTTTCATATTTTGAGTACCAATCCATGATTTTTTAAAAGACTTAACACACTGTCATTCCTCTCCTGCAGGGTCCTAAGAGGTTGTCCTGAGAGGCGGTGGAATCTTGATCCTCACAGATACTCAAAATTCATCCAGACATGGCCCTTAGCCCCTGACCTACTTGGCCTTGCTTTGAGCCGAGGCTCAGACCAGATGGTCTCCAGAAATCCCTTCCAGCCTCAAACAACTCTAAACTGTCACAGGTGCCCCTGCATCCTCTGAGGTGCACAGAGTCCCTCTATACTACATCCATTGCCATTTTGATGACAGCCAGGGGACAATTCTGAATCACCTGCTTTCTCAACACCCCTGCTGCAACCTCTTGCTTCCCCCTTTCCCCACGTGCTGCAGTTGCCCTCTGCACCCTTCTAGCTCTGCAGTGGAGTGAGGAATATCAGCATTACTGTCAGCCTAAAGCCAGGTAGAGCAGGTATCTATGATAGTCCACTAGCTCTCATATGCTTTAACCATATAACCAGCACTCATAAGGGCAATAAACCCCTGCCTCTGGGGGGGAGGGGGGGGAACGAAACCTTTCAGATAAAAATAAAAATGCCTTGATCGGTAAGTGAGTTTTACCCACAGTACATATTGACAATGAAGAGTTGATCCTATACAATCATTACAAGATATCATTACTAAAATCCAATCTCCAAACAGGTTACATGTTTATTAAAGATTAGCTACCGAAAGAAAAGGGGTGCAGAAATAACCTCGTACATAACTGGCACAGACAAAGCCTTCAAGATATGCTCTGGTACTTTCCAAAATGCTTCTGTTTCTTTTCCATTTTATCTCCTAACCTCATAATATTCACAAATATGTTTTACTCGTGTATGAAATAATGTCACCTGCAACTATTCCAATCACACCACTCCTTCTGGTGAGGCCATAGGGAAGCCACTCTGGCTCCGCTCCAAGCTCATGCATCATATAACAGACATTCCAGAATCTGTGTCCTCCACCTGGACACTTACTGATATCCTGACTTGAACTGTCCATCAGCTTGTGTAGTAATGCCTACCAGGAAAAACTGGTATCTAATTGTTAGGCTGTTAGGCAACTCACAGAAAGCCCTTTGTCCCAGCATCAACCATGATATCTGCCATAGCCAACTGGGCTCTGGCTTGTTGCTTTGCTGACCTGGTTTCAGGTGTGATAGAGTTAATTTTGTTCCTAGTAGCTGGTAGAGAGCTGTGTTTGGGTTTAGCATGAGAGTAATGTTGATAACACAGTGATGTTTTAGTTGTTGCTAAGTAGTGCTTACCCTGAGTCAAGGACTTTTCGGTGTCTCATGCTCTGCCAGGGAGCAGGTGCACAGGAGGCTGGGCAGGAGCATGGTCAGGACTGCCGGCCTGAACTACACAGAGGGATATTCCATACCACAGAACACCATGCCCAGTACAAAAACTGGGGTTGTTGGCCGGGAACTGCTGATCACTGCTCAGGAACAGGCTGGGCATCGGTCAGCATCAGATGGTGAGCAATTACATTGTGCATCACTGAATCACAGAATCTGCCCAGTTGGAAGGGACCCACAAGGATCGAGTCCAACTGCTGACCCTGCACGGGACCATCCCCAAGAGCCACACCATGTACCTGAGAGTATCATCCCACCACTTCTTGAACTCTGTCAGGCTTGGTACTATGACCACTCCCCTGGGGAGCCTGTTACAGTACCCAACCACTCTCTGGGTGAAGAATCTTTTTCTAATATCCAACTTAAACCTCCCTTGACAAAACTTCAGGCCATTCCCTCAAGTCCTGTCACTGGTCACCACAGAGAAGAGATCAGTGCCTGCCCCTCTCCTTCCCCTCACAAGGAAGTTGTAACTGCACTGAGGTCTCCCCTCAGCCTCCTCCAGGCTGAACAGACCAAGTGACCTCAGCTGCTCCTCATATGGCTTCCTCTCAAGGCCCTTCGCCATCTTCACTGCCCTCCTTTGGACTCTCTCCAATAGCTTAATATCTTTCTTATACTGTGGTGCCCAAAACTGCCCCAAATTCCAGGTGAGGCCACCCCAGTGCAGAGCAGAGTGGGAAAATCACCTCTGGCAATGCTTTGCCTGATGCCCCCCAGGACATGGTTGGCCCTCCTGACTCTTACTGAATTTGCCATCAACCAGGACCCCCAGATCCCTTTCCATGGCACTGCTTTCCAGCATCTTGTTCCTAGTTTGGTCGTACATCCAGGGTTGCCCAATCCCAGGTGCAGAATCTGACACTTTCCCTTTTTGAACTTCATATGGTTGGTGATTGCTCAGTCTTCTAATTTGTCGAGTCTCTCTGCAGGGCCTCCTTGCCTTTGAGGGAGTTAATAGCTCCTCTGAGTTTTGAATCATGCAAACTTGCTCAATATCCCTTCCAAGTCATTTATGAAGATGTTGAAGAGCACTGGGCCCAAGATGGAGCCCTGCAGAACTCCACTAGTGACAGGTGGCCAGTCTGATGTTACCTCATCCACTGTTACCCTCTGTGCTCAACCTGTGAGCACACCCATGGTGTGATGTGTTTATCCACCTGTGTGCTGGACATTTTGTCCAGAAGGATCCTGTGAGAGACAGCATTGAAAGCTTTGCTGAAATCCAAAAGGATTATATCATCTGGCTTCCCTTGATGGGCGAGGTGTGTTTCCAGTTTTGATCAGCAGGACTTGCCTCTCGTGAAGCCGTGCTGGCTGTGACCAATGACTGTCTTTCAGGTGTTTTTCAATCCCTCCCAGAATAATCTTCTCCATAACTTTACCAGGCACTGAAGTGAGACTGACAGGCCTGTAGTTTCTGGGGTCCTCCTTCTTGCCCCTCTTGAAAATCAGGACAATATTTGCCAGCTTCCAGTCAGTTGAGACCTCTCCAGATTCTCAAGAGAGCTCAAAAATCACCGAGAGAGGTTTTGCAATGACATCAGCAGCTCTTTGAGGATTCTTGGATGAATCCCATCAGGCTCCATAGATTTGCAGGGATCCAGCTGGAGCAAGAGATCTTGCACAATTTCAGGGTTGACTGGGAGCTGATCATTCTTGCAGTCATAGTCCTCCAGCTCAGGGTACTGAGACTCCCTTGGTCTGTCATCCATGTTGAAGATAGAGGCAAAGAAAGTGTTAAACCCCTCTGCCTTGTGTGTGTCCCCTTTGTGAGGTGACCATCCCCATCCTGTAACGGGCCAAGGATATTTCTCCACTGCCTAGTCATTAATATATTTGAAAAAACTCTTTTTATTGTCCCCCACATTTCTGCCCAGCTTCAACTCCAGTTGAGCTGTGGTCACACCAGTTTTCTCCCTACAAAGGCAAGCATCATCTCTGAATTCTTCCCATAAACTTGACCTTGCTTCCACTGGGCATACACCTCCCTTTTTTGCCTTATTTCCAAGAGAAGATCCCTGCTCAGCCAAACTGGCCTTCTGTCTTGTCTGCTTGACCTCCAATTTTTGGGAATTGCTGTTCCTGTGCCCTTAGGAGGTGATGTTTGAAAAGTGACCAGCGCTGAGGGACCCCAGCACCTGCACTTGTCTTGGATTTTATTCCTCTCTTTGTTATGCCCCTTTTCATTATTATTATTATTATTACTACTGTATATTACTTTATTTCAATTTTTAAACTGTTTTTATCCCAATGCACAGTTTTTTTCTGATTTTCCTCCCTATCCCACTACATGGGGGGTAAGTGACCACATGAGGTTCAACCACAATACTTTGCCAAAAGACTCCTGCAAAGTTCAGGTCATTGATGACAAAACATTAAAAAAACCCCTAAATATTGTATTTTTAAAGAATATTTATAATATGCAACAACTATTGCTATAGATCCCATTTAAAGCTGTTGTGAAGCACTGTAGTCAAGGGGCTATTTTTACTTACTGCTATTGTTAATTTCTTTTGACTATGCAGCCCTCTAATTCTTAAGTTTTAAAGCAAGCAAAAACATGTCCATGCAGAAACAGACACAGCTCAATAATCTCCACAATTGCTCGGCTTATACATGTAAGAATACATCCATTTTTCTCTTCTTCACGGAAAGAATTCAGAGGGTTTGACTCCACCATGAGTTCCTCCAAGCAAGAGCAGCTCTACTACTCAATATGTAACTTGGACTCATTGCCAGCTGTTAATTTAGCCATGAGAAATTGCCCTTTAGAGAAAAATTATTCCAGACACCAATCTTAAATTATTTCTCAAATTTTGGTTCATTTCTACATTTCAGATAAGCATATTTTTTTAACTGGTATTTCCATTTGTGTTATCACAGCAATGGAAATCTACTGGTTTCTAATCAACTGGAACAGTGTAAGTGTAGAAAATAATGTAAGTCTAGAAATGTAAGTCTAGAAAATAATGCCTGTGTTCAGACTGCACCTGAGCTGAGCAGGATGAGAGTTTATGTTCTGAAGCTCAAAGGCCCCAGATGGTCATTGGGTTTTGGTATAGCTTTGACCCAGCTAGCCTATTAAAGGAGCAGGGACCAGCTGTATTTTTCAGATCCAGATACAAGTAAGTATCTGGTATTGATGTAGAATTTGGTTTCCATCCATCCATGTATCTGTGGTAATGTTACAACGCCAACAAAAGTTGTTGTAGGTTGAAATGTACTTATATCTGAACTCTTCTTCAAACAGCCCCTGAAACATGCAGAGGAAGAGAAAGAGGAGACTGATAGCTCTGCCTAGAGAAAAGCATCCTATTTTTTTGCCCAGTGCTAGTCACAAAGCTTAATTTCCCTGGAAAAAGAGCTCCACTTGCAGCAGCAGAAGCACTCACATTAGTTCCTATTACACTGGCTTCAGCAGTGAATTGCAACACACCACTTCTTGCCAATACAGCTGCTCCCTGAACAAGAAGGTTGCTCAGGGTTTATCTAATGGGGAGTTTCTTTAAGCTATCAGACTCTCAGATTCTGAAAATCAAACCCCTCCCACGGCCTCCAGCTTGTGCCACCAACACTGCAGTGAGCCCAGGGTCCCTTGCACATCACAGTTGGCTCTGTGCTGCATGTCAGACCTCACAGCATCACCCGGCTGAGGCTGCAGGTCCTCCCAACATGGCTTGCTCCAAAACCCATTTAAAACAACACAAAAACATCCACTGAGTTCGCTTGGACTTTGGACCCGTTCCCAGAAGCACAGGAGAGTCTCTGATAGCTCCCAGCACCCTGCACATTTAGAGGAAACCCGTCAGTTCTGGTTCCATCTAACAGACATTGCTGCTGCACGTGAACAACATGTGAGATAACAAAATTATTATCCCTATTCCCGGAGTGCTTCGATTTCAGCCAAATGCTGGTGACATCATATAGTGCCACCATTCTGCAGTTTTCATGATTTCCCCCCCAGTACTGCTGAGGAAACCTGATGAGCCTTCAGAGCCTATGGAGTTTTGAGTTCGTTTTCAAAAGCTTTAAAAATAAAAAAAGCATTTTTGGTTTAACATGTTATTTTGCAACGCAACTGAGAAGTAATTTTATACCAGAGATCATTTTGAAATACACTTAGAAATTCACTATGTATTCATTTATCTTTCAGAAAATGTCATAATTTTTCTTGTTGTATTTAATAACTGCTAGTTAATTATGTAAAATCCCATCCCATCTACTTATTCCTTCACACAGCAAAATTAGAGAGCTTGATTCTACAGTCATTACTCATAGAAGGAGAGGCATTGATTTAATGGACTTTCCTGAAAAAGGATTACAGTATAGGATCCTCTGATATTGATTTTGTGACATCATAATCTTTTCCTCAGAAGCAGACACTGATGACTCAAGATAATATCAGTACAATATTATGCAGGGGCAGCCAAGTTAGAGGAAGAAAATTATATAAAAAACCTCCAAACTTCCTAGTTTACAGTAAGTTGACTGCAATAAAATATTAGCTATGTTCTCTGTTTGGAATAAAATTCTCTTTGAAAAAAAAGAAAATATCTGAGTGATGTTTCTCTCTTTCATCTCTTGCCCTGCTTTCAGTTACTTTCACAAAATGATTGTGAGCTAGAGCATTTTTTGTAGGTTAATGGGTTCTCTTTGAAGGGATTAAAGTCACATTGATTATTAATTATTTTTTGATGTTTTAAACTGATGTAAATGTCCAGAAGCCCTGATGAGCAACATCCTGTAGAAATCAATACCAAATAAAAAACAAAAGTAACAAACAACAACAACAACAAACTCTCTGCTCAGCTCCTAAGGGAAGCAATTGTGACTTCTGTTTGGAAGGTATGCTGCTCCTTGGAGAATACCAGCAACTGGCATATATGATAATCATTTATAAGTTATCTAGAGCATCCTTATTTTGATGTGTCTATCTTTCAGACTTCAGGCAGAGTCTCCAGATACTTTGCATACAGAATAAAGCTAGGCCCAGCAGAGCTAAGCACATAATAAATAAACTAATTTCATTGCTGTTGGCAAATCTTCATTTTTTTTCTTAATTCTGACTTAACAGTACTTTAGGAAAACACTAATTAGCATTATTTCTGTGGATTTTTTTTCCTCCACCAATTCTCTTTACTGTTCTTCACCCCATTTAATAGGATGTTTTATCTGGTATTTTTGCTTGGAGTGGGGAGGTTTCTTACTTGAATTTAAAATTCCTTGCTCTTTGTAAGTAGAATGAGACCATTCTTTCTTGTTTAATAGATTAGCAAGGAGTAAAGATTTTCCATGTTAAAATTACTTCCATATTAAAATGACTTCCATATGAACAAAGAGAATATGATCCTGAATAGCTGTGGTACAGATAACAGACAGGAGACTAACAGCAGGTTACACATAGGGAACAAGACAACTGGGGAAAACCTGTGGTCTGCTCTGGGGTCTCATCTCAGCCTTGAAGAACAACCCTTCTCAGTTGATTTTAGGGATGTGTCAAGAAAAATATTGAAAGCTGTTAAATTTGAAGGAGTTGCTGATCTGATTAACAACTTAGTGGCTGGGACTAAGCTCTCTTATCCCAAAGACATGGCTTTCACATGATATGGAAGTCAACACAACTGATTCGAGGACCTACAGGTTTATAGCACACGAAGGAGTTACAGTTGTTCAAACCCTTCTGACATGGCTAGAGGACCCATGCCTCAATAACCTAAAATACACTGGGGCCAAACCATTTCAAAGTCACATCTGTTAGACTGACAGGCAACCTTATCTGTTTTTTACGAGAGAACTTAAAAAGGAATTTAGGATTTTTCTCCCCCAAAAGATTCATATCTACCAAACAGCTACCTCATGTTAAATTTCTGACTGACATAGAATAATAGCTCTGAGTTGTTTACTTCTGTTATCTCTGTTCAGCTCCTCTGAAGTGCTCAATCCTTGAGTTTAAAGGTTCTACTCAAATTTTTCCATCCCTAATATTACGTTTTCTGCTCAGTCACAGTGCCTATCCCACATATTCTCTTCTCATGTCCGTGCTACCACCTGAAGACCAGTATACTAAAATCTGAGTTTAATTCCCTTGAAAACATGTCCTGCTTGCTCTCTTCTCTGTTACCAGCAGCTGTGTCACCAACTTTCCCATCACTGATGCTTACTGTAAAGCATTTCTTCTCTAAATAAGTGCAAGAAGAGAAACTGCAAAGATAACCATAGTCATTCAAGCACAGCACCTACTACTTTTGCTCTGGTTATTTTTATGGCAAGTCAGACATGATGCACTTAATTTTATTTCTGGAACTCCATTTAAAAGCCACAGTGATTTCCCAGCATAAGACTGAAGGAGTTCCCAAAATGGAATGCATCATCTTTGGCTTGCCAAAGAGACACCAAACACCTTCCTTAGGAGTTGCTCCCTTCACTGCTTGCATTCATTTAAGATTACACAGTGCTATGAAAAGCAAGGTAACCTTTGTGTTTCCAGTATCTCCTTTTCCCTATTCATCTGTTATATTACGTTGGTGGCAGTTGGCATATGTTGCCACATTCCTCTCAAAGATTTTCCTCTTTTCAACTATACATTGATAGAAGTTTAATTAAAAAAAAAATTGTAATAGCTTTTGTCTGCAAAACATTTAATAAACCAGTCTCTTCATTTTATGAGTGCACTCCTAAGTACTAAACTCCTTAAAGATCTTTATTTTGAAACATTTTTAACATTTATCAAAACTTGATTTTTTTAATTTAAATTGCATTCAATTCATTTTTCCCTTAAGAACAGAATCTTTAAAATCCTGACTAACAAAAATGAAACCACTAATTTACTAGAAGAGTGCTCAGGACAATACATACTTCTCCAATGGAAAACACAAATAGTTTTCAAGAAACACTTTGACTCTAAATTAACTATGAGACTCCTAAGTTCTTCAGCACATACACCTGTTTTTAAAGGTTTATTTTTTGACATTTATTGTCCTGACCCATATACCTAAGTAAAAAAAAGTTCTCTCCTCCAAAGCTGAGACTGACTAGTAAAATAAATCTCAAGGTGGACTTACACAAGACTTTGTTCAGTTTAACATTCATTCTGAAGCTCTGTAAGGTCATTTCATGATATTCCTCTGTGTGGTGACAGCAGAAATATAGAGATTAGTGGGTTTCTCAAGTTCAGCCAGCACATTGCCCAAGAGTCCTTTAATCAATGGCCGTGGGATGGCCACAGGTAGGTTTTCATTCCGCACAGTCCCTGTCTGAGCCCGAGTGAGGGATCACCCTTTAGTGCGGCTTCTGACCGGGGTGAACTTAGAAATTGCCTTCCTGACCTTGTGCAATTTGAGTCTGAGGCTCATAACTCCTGCAGGCAGGAAAGATCTTTTCTCAGTGGTCCCCTGTCATTTCACTGCAACGAAATCAGAAATTTGCCAAAGGGTAACAGCAGACTCTTATTCCACTCGCAGAGAGGGTTTTGCCTACTACAGTTCCGTAAACATGAGTTGGCATAACCATCCCCTTCTTTAGCTTTGCCCCCTGGAATCACCCTGGCTTAGAAATAACCCATAAAAATGATTAAATGAGAGAGAACATGACTTTTAGAAGTTTTGCCTACTTATAATAAAGTTTTTTTAAAAAGAAAATGTATGCTTTTTCTGGTAGGATGCTTTTCTCTTCCATACAGCCTGGATAGTCTCAGACTAGTGGTAAGCAGAAAAGACTGTTTTACCTCAGTAGTTCCTCTGAGCCTGTCCTATCATAAGGAACACTTACATTTGTTTTGCAAACAAAAATGAACTGGTAAGATAGGTCTGGGTTTTTTTTTAAATCTTATTTTGATGCTAATAGAACATGATCATAAGGAAAGAAAGTAAACTTTCTTTCTTGGTAAGAGCTTCAGCCACCATCTCTTGGAGAGAGAAGAGATGCTAAGAGGACTCTATATCAAAATTCACATTAACTCTATATCAAAATTCACATGTTGCTTTTCCCAGGCAGAAGGAAAGAGTGGTGATGCACTGGGGTTCCCAGCTGTGAAATCAGCCTTTCTCTCAAAAAGGTTTCTCCCACAGAAAGAGGCAGTATCCTGATGGTATGATCTTTACTTCAGATTATTAACTGAAGATGTAGATATTCTTGAAAATTACACCAGCAGAAACATATTTCATGTGTTGGGTAAGGCTGAGCCGAGTAAAGTCTTACAGAATCTAAATCTCTCTGAATGTCTTGGTCCACGTAAACCTGAAGTAGGACTTTGCTGTGATGCCAAACTCCATAAACTGATGTAGTATTGGATAGAATTCTACCCTGCTAGACACAAAAAGCTGTCCTTGCTAAGAGAGAGAGTGTTGCTGCTTTATATGAAGAGCATATATAAGACTGATATATAAGGACCTCAGTCTCCTGGAAATATGATTTGTATTACTTTATTTGTAGAAAATTTTCCTGAAGAGCGTGATCCCTCCTATTTAGTCCATACATGGAACTACTCTGACAACCAGTTTTCTCATTATTTTCCTACTGAGAGCATTGGTCAGAACATCTTGGAGGTGTAACAGATTGTACATCACGTCCCAGCATCAGGTTTGGCTTGTTCAAGGTGGTTTTGTCTTCTACTTAAGCTCTACCTTGTCCCACAGTAATAATAGAGGCAACATAAAATCATTCAAGTACAAGATACCAACAGCATGGACACACCTCTGACATACCAGTCACATAATCCAGAGCAGAACTTCAACTGGTCAAAGCTCAGTGCAGTCATGCCTAAGGAAAGGTTGTTGGATTGCAATTAAAAGATACAGCAAAGATGACATCAGTCACTGGAATCAGGGAAAGTGTCTACTTCTCATTGTTCTTTATTTAGCTGAGGTACAGCTTTTCCCTTCAGCTGTGATCAGCCATGCCTTTGCCACACCAAAATGAGATTATGAAGCAAGCAGCTAAAGACTATGCCTTCCATCCATTCTGACTGAAACAGCAGAGAACACAGACCCATTGCAAAATGGCAATATATTAAGAGATTCCTACAGCAGCATGGTTGGAGTCTTTTCTCTGAAGCAAGACACAGCTCTGCTCCTCTAAAAAGTATTGTAAATCCATATTCATATTTGAGCTCACACACAATGCCTTTCTTCTGCTAATTTCTAAACCAGCCGTCACACAAGAAAACTACCGAAAAAAAGATAACGATGAAGGTTCAGGATCGCATTGCTATATTTCCAAAAATAATATTATTGTACTATCCTGGAGCACAGGAAGCATTCACATCACACTGTGAAAGAAGGAACTAAATATTACCAGCCAATAAGCAACCACATCAGCCATATGACATGCACTGGGCAATATCCCTGTTTGACCTCCCCCAGTCACTGACTGTACCAGCAACTTCAGACAACGTCAGGATTTAGAATAAATTGGAATCATTACTTTGCACCACAGAATGACAACAATTGGAAGAGAAGAGAAAATGTGCTTTGAGCAGTTTTGTCACTGTGCAAAGTCTGCTGATGATTTTACAAATTGCCAGATGGGCATCAAGGCCACATCAAGCAGATTCAGCTTAGCAAGTGACATTTGGGCTGCTGACACTGAAACAGCAAGCACACAGACGTCAGTTTTGCCTGTCTTCAGATTCATCAGCTCAATGCCACTCCTTTCTCACCAAAAGTAACTTCTAGATGAAACACCAATTTAATAACTTGAAGCTGGGTAATTTTAGTATTGGTTCAACAAGTTGGCAGAAGTAAACAGCACAAAACTAGGGAATGCCTTGTTTTGAAATTGGTTGTTTTCAATTGTTTGACACTGCAAAGAAACACACAGACATTAAAGAAAACTCAGTGAATTTCAGGCACATGGCATTACTGATGTACCTCCATCTGAAGCTACAGCTTTACCTTCTCTTACACTACAACATTCTGCTAATGCTCATCACCTCTCTTTGTCTTTACAATCCCAGGTTTGTCTGAGTTTTATCCAGCTGAGAAGTGATGGCTACTTTCCAATGAAAACCTGAGGCCTTGGCTGCCTTCACACCTTACCAAATTTCTTGAGATGTATTATTTATTTTTTAAGTATAGTATTTTACAAATTTAAACTATTTTCTGTCTTGCTTTACCACAGCAGTGCTATTAAAAAAAAACACAGCACCAAAACAACTTCATTTATTTTTTAAAAAGCCAGGATTTAGAGTAATGTAAATTGTGTGATTATGGGATAAAACAGATACTTAAAACTGTGTGCACTTCTATATTTGGGATCAAACTAGAAATTTAATCTTTCTGCTGGGCCCTAATATCCACAGTCTTATTTTCTTAAAAATAATTCTTTTGCTTTTTTTTAATCACCAAATTCTACGGAACAAAATTTTTTCTGTGTATTAACATTTTATCTTGCATAAATGTATGTTTCAGCAGTTATGAAAATGAGACAGCTGACAGTTGACTACTATATGTGAACAGATGCTGCGAAAGCTTCCCTTTAAATAGTTCTGTCAATGCAATGTCAATTTTAGAAGCGACACCACTGCTGTTCTAGGACATGATCCTGCAAACTCTTATTCACACAAGGAGCTCTGATGATTTCCACAGAACATTTACATGACTCTGAAAGGTCAGGTCCTTAGTTGCAGAGCTCTCCTTAACAGTGACTGACAAATATACAACAAAGTTTTTAGTAGTGCCGAGCTCTGTGCTTTAGGGCAATGGCATTTATAGTCAGCAGTATTCACCTAGACAGTATGTACATTTTCTTTTGGAAGTTACACGAAGCACGTTAAATATGCTTGAGAAACCATTAAAGGAGCGAAAGTGTTGGAGATAAAAAATGTCATGTGAAACCAAGCTTGCAGCATTAGGCAGAACTTTGAAAAATTAATCTGCCGAGAAGATGGGCTGAGCCTGAACATGGCACACCGCTGATCAGAAAAGAACCGTTCGATTCTGCCAGGATAAAACCAACACGACACACCACCCTCCCCTTTGTTAGCCGCATCTTCGTTAGCGGGTGTCTTGCCGGGGGTGAAGGTAAGCGGGATTTGCGGGGGAACCCGGCGCGGTGCCCGGGCGGTGCTGAAGGACAGCGCGGCGATGCCCGCCGCCGGCCCGGCCCGCGGGGCAGCGCTCCCCAAAACGCCACATCCCCCTCTCCCAGCGCCTCGGCTGAAAGCCGGGGAACTTCGGAGGGGACAGAGGATGGGGGTAAACGCCGCCGCCGCTCCCCTGGGCTGCCGGCACTTTCGGTGGGGATGTGGGAGAGAGAGCGCACCTCGAGCCGGGGCACGGCGGACAGCGCTGCTCCCTGCCGCTCCCCCGAATCCACACGCACATCCCCCGGGAGCACAAAAGAGGGACAGCCGGGATGAGCTCCTGGCCTCCGTTCCGCCAGGGCGGGCCGTGCCCGGGGCGCGGCCGGTCCCGCCGGGAAAGGCACACAAAGCCGACGCGGAGGCGCTCGGTGCCCACGGGTAGCGGGCGAACCCGCACCCCTTCCCTTCCCCGGCGCTTTACCTTCAGCAACCACAAAAGAGCCAGAGGAAGACAGGAGCGGGCCCCCGGGCCCCCCGCCGCGGCGGTCGGGGCATCGGGGGACGCGCCGCGGTCCCCGGGGGCGGCCAGCAGGGGGGGCTCTGCTGCCTCCTCTGCCCCCGGGACCCCCGCCTCTGCCCCCCCGCCCTCCCTCAACGCTCGGCTCCGAGCCGTGCCGGCAATGGCGAATTGCGCAGGCATCAGGCGGCCGGCGCGGCGGCCGACTCTCCCCGCCCGAAGAGGCGGCCATCCTGCGCCCCCGCCCTTTTATTTGGGGTTTGCGGCGGGAGGGGGACGAGCAGTTGGAAAGGAAAAGGAGGAGGCGCGGGCGGCGGTGTGTCTCCCCTCCAGGGAGTTTGGCGATCGCGCCCTCTCGCCGCACGGGGCAGGGCTGGGAAGCGGCGGCCTCCTCGCGGGGCGCACCGAGCCCGGCGAAGGCGCAGGGACGGGAAGCCGAAGACCCGGGAGCCGCCGCCCTCGCTCCCCCCGCACCGCCCTACCACTCCCAGCCCCCGGCACTCCCTCTCCCGACAGCATCTCCCCGCCGCGGGCAGGAAAAGCAAAGCGGCGGGCAAAAGGCGCATCTCCGCTACCGCTCCCCATCGAGCACCCCAACCCCTCCCCGGTGCCGTTCTTCCCGCCGCGATGGAGGGACAGAAATGCCGCGAGCACCCCGGGCTGCCCGGCTGGCAGGGCAGGGAATGGACCGGGGCTTCGGCTCCTGCGGGAGGAGGCTGCTGAGCTGCGACGCTGCTGGAGCTGCAGCTCCAGGAGCAGTGGCCGGTACCCAGGTCTTTAGTACCAGCTGAAGGCACAACGCAGACTTCCCCGTGGCTGTTCTCAGAAGGCAGGTTAAAGGTGTGGGCAGCTCTTCGGGTGTTTAAGGCATAGGTCTGAACCTTCAAGAGGTGGAGAAGAACTCATCCTGTCCCGCGAGATACTCAGGCCCAGTGATTAGAGGGGCACACGGACAAAACTGAGGTCACACCCCCTGTTGTGTGTTCCCCCACCATCCCACCCAGCAATCCTGCAAGCTGATCAGAGCCATCTCCAAACTTAAACATAGGCAAGCTATTCAACTTAGTTTAAGAGGGCATCCTCAGAAAAAAAAGGAGTGGAAAGCCCAAAACAAAATCCCAAAGCACCTGAACATCAGCACCTGAACAACTCCCCCATTCAACCACCATGATGAAAAGAGTCTTTCCAAAATGAGAAGACTGCACCAGAATCTAGTTTGTCACAGACTACTCTCTCTCTCACACCAGTATAAATTAGGATACATCCTTGGTGCCACTATCAGATCAGTAACAAACTCCAACCTAAACAAAATAGGGTTTTAAGTGTACTAACAAGGCTTTGTCTGGGGCATTAAACTTCAGAGCAACTTTGGACCTAGGTGTGGTTCCATCAATTATAGTAATGGGCCACCACCTCGCTCTTCGTTAAAAAAATAAAGTAATGGCTAAAAGTAGATTCTAGGATTGTTTTCAAATTTTCTAAGTCATTTAGGTAAGATGAACTCTATTAAAGTCTTGTGGGAATGTCCTTTGAACTGAACAATTGCAAAGTTGTTTAATAACAGCATTACTGAATTGGACAATAATGGATCTGTGTTTCAGAGCCCTACCCAGCTTATACATGGCATAATTTTGATTTCCTTATAATTTGGACCTTCAGTCAACAACAGCTTGATTTCAAAGTGGCCAAAGCCAGAGAGGGATGTGCTTATTTTGTTCTGAAATGGGCCCTTGAGCAGTGATTTGCCACACTTGATTGGGATTAATCCAGAAAGTGAAGGAGAAACTCAGCTCCTGTGTACATACTGGCACAAAGCCTAAATTTAGAAGTCCAAAAGGCAAATGCTATTCAAATCTTAATTTGTAAGAAGCTGGGGACAAAAAAGACCCACTCAATGCTACCAGTGAAGGACACAGACCTCTCTGGGGTACCCACCAGACTTGGTGTTTTCAGCATTATTTAAAATTGGTATGCAAGGGGTTAACCATAGCTAAAATTCCTTCAGCACTCACATTTAGGATGAAGAGAGAGGTTATCTGAAAGACAAAGAAGTGCATTTCTTTAGGAAATTAAGATTGTCATCAGTACTTGAGAGCTGTGGATTGAATTTTAGGCAACAAGGCTCTTGTTTATTAAGAAAATTGAACTGCATCAGTCAGTGATTTTTAACCTTAGGACTGTATTTTATGCTTGCTTCTACAGCAATATTCCACTAATTTACAAATATTTAGACATTAAAATGATGATGGCATAAGCAGATTTTAAATATTAAAGATATATAAAGAGAACAAAATTGAATATAAAATGCTAGTAGCATTTTAGCCTCAGGACAACACTACCTGAATCAAAGAGTTAGAGTGAGGAATAGCTGAAAGAAGTGAGAAACGTTTCTGGAATGAAACCTTCAGTAAAGGACCAAGATATTAAAGCATTCTGGTCTGGCTGTTGCAGCACAGAAAAACACAGCCAGGACAATTCATGGATTGCATTCTTTTTAAGTTGTGGGATACTCAACTATTTGAAGTTCCAGTGCCTTGAAAGATTCTAATCTGCCAATAGAACCTAATCCTTCACAAAATGATCACTAAATGTTTTTCATTATTAAAAAAAAAAATAAATTAAAAAGGTGTTTTCCAGCAGCTATTCAGAAGTGTGCTAGGCACAGGCAACAGAACAGTTCCTCCCACTGAAAGCCCACACTCAAGCAGGGAAAGAAGGTATAATGTGAGTAAAGCAAAGATTGGCATACTGGAGGCATACTAGGCTTTTTCAGTAGATGATACCTGGAAAGCTGTACAAAGCATTTCTTAGGAATGCAAGAAGTTAGGATATGAAAGATAAGCAAAATAATTTTTTTCTTTACTGAATGAGTGAAAATAAATGCAGAGCAGAAAAATGGGAGGATCTAAGAAAACAAGGGCAATCTTATTTGTTTCTAGAATTTAAAGAGCAAAACCAGCGAGTCTATTAATAAACCAGTAAAGCTTTAAAAATAACAAGACAATGAGATATCTTTCATGTAGTCATGAAAAAAAGAAACAGGATAATCAGTAAGTGTTTGCAACTGCTCAGTTAGAGAATCTAACTGATATGAGAGTATTTCAGAAGCTCCATAAGTCCTTCAAGCCCTGATTCACTGGTCAAAGGTACACCAACAGTCAAAAGGCTCTAAAGAGCTCTGTAACCCTCCACATAATACCTGGAGGAAAGGAAGGAAGCATTCAGAAGCACGCCTTACAAATAAGCCTGGAATTCTGTTTATTTGAAAGAAAAACATTCAAACATTTGAAAAAAAAAATTAAAAAGCAAAAATCAGCAAAAAAGTGCTCAAATGGGGAACACATTTTGGAGTCAAACAGGGCTTTTTCTGAATCAGATACTGTGATTTTGGTGATTTGAACTAAAACTTTTTTTTCCCCTCTCTGCTTTGCTTTCCAAAAATCTGAAAAAAACTTCTTGGCAAAGTACAAGCTGAAACACATTTCCAGTTACTGAGACAGCCCTAGAGCAAGGACTGAGTCAAAGCCCTGACCTTGACATTTGTGGAACTCCTGCAATATGGAGCAGCTAATTGAACAGGGAGTCCTTCACTCCACCAGCAAGTTCCCTTCACTCACATAAAACTGACACTTGTGAATATCTTTTCCCAGAATTTATCAAAGGTCATATGTGGCATTATAGAATATCCAGAACTGGACAGTACCCAAGGGATCATCCAAGTCCATCTCCTCCACTATAACATGGATACATGACAAGAGCATGTTGCATTACAAGAATATCTCATTTTCCCTTTGGAATATGTTCTAAGCATATGCTTGGAAGGCATCCTGATTTTTTCCTGGGCAATGATGTACACTGGGCTCCAGTGCATAACTATCAGAGCAAGTCTGAGGGACATTGGTTCTCTCTAAAAGCACCTGGCAGAATTATACCAAAGCAAAATTCTCATATTTAGAGCAGGGGGACCGGACAGCAAGGTACATAACGGGGTATTATGACAGAGAGTCCTGTCTGTACTCACTAGATTTACTGTAAAATCTGGGGATGGATTATTTTCTGACATATGGTATGCAGGAACACGGAAAAGATACTGCAAGGTATTATAGGACACATCACTCGATGACAAAAACCTTTAAAAGAAAATCCTCTGTGTTTTAAGAGCACCACCTGCAAGCAGGACTCCACATCAAACACACTGTGTCAAGAGCTTCTCAGGTAGCTCATCAACCACTTGGAGGTTGTACAAGTGACCATGCCAGAGCTTTACCTTTAATTTAATGACCTGATAAATTAAAACAACCGTGGTTGCTTTTATGGTGATTTAATGAATGTAACTTCATAACTAGACCAGTACTAATTAACAGATACCACCCTTGGTTATCAGAGAAAAATAAAAATCAGGATGTTTTGTGGTTTCAGTGTTTATAAAAATGTTCCTGTTGGTAGTTTTCATGGACTTAATTTAAGGTTTACGGTCAATTCTTCCCTTGCCCCTGAAAACCACAAAGCAACCCTCAGTCAGATATACAAACTTTGCCTGGCCTAGGGGGAAAAGCTATAAATTAGCATTTATTCTGAGTTGCAGCATAAGCCCAGATTTATGTGAAGCTTCACAGACCTCAGCAAGTCTGGATATATACGGCATGAAATGAGGTTTACAAAAAAAAAAAAAGCCTCCCTGTAAGTAGAACAAGTGCTAGTCCATGAAATTTCAGAAGAAAATCTATTTTTCAGTGACAGATATTCTTTTGAAAACAAAGTGTGGATCCTTCTTAAATGTATTCTCACCTAAAGCCCTTTCATTTCAATGACAGCAACGGATAAAACAATAACAAAAACAAGTGCAAGGGTGTCTAGAATAAAGCACATGGGTTGGCACTTAAATGTTCTAGTGCAAATTTATCTTCGCTTTCAGTTCAGGAAAGTACAGGCCCTGTGACTTTTAAAAGTATGTCCCACGGTCCCCCTAACAAACAAGTTGTCAGATTTTTTTAAGGCCTGTCTTTTCATGACAGAAATGATTGACACACTTCAGTCGTGCAACCTGAGCAGCTTCCAGATGCTGATGTCTTTCAGCAGGAGAGAAGCAGTGAACTAGAGCACAAAAGGTCATTTCCCCTTTTTTAAAATAGGTAGATGTCTTTGACATTGAATTTTTTCATCACAAATAAGCCTATGAGAAAGTTTGATGTTTATTTCCTTGAACACTGTGCAGTGTTCACTGAAATAATGAGTGGAGAGGAACTGGCTTGGTTTCTGTGCTTGGTTTTGTTGTTTGTTTTTTTTTCCAGAATGGAAGCAGTAAACTTACTAATAAAGGCCAATGAAATTATTTAACATTTAAACAGTGTATGCCACTTTCATTTATCTGTCCTAGGCTATCTGGATACTACAGAATGCCTGAGAAACAGAGCAAGTTCTGTGATTAGTTTTATATATAAAAGAAAAATTCATATATGTTTATCTTTCTAGTGAGCTATTAAATATTTGATCAACCCTGCCTGTTATCAGGAACCATCTCTTTTATAGCTCTCTCTCAAGTCCCAGCAGATATGGTTGATTTAAAAAAACACAACTAAACTCTTCAAAAATCCGCTGCAGTTTCTACCTGTTCTTATTTAGTATCATAGCCTCAATGCTTCCTTCCAGTTGCACTTTGATTCTCCATTTTTTGTCTATTATCTGAGCGCATTAAAGACACACACTGGAGAAAGAGGGAGGTTGGGAATTTCTGACTATCTTTAGCACCTTCTTCAGCCATATAAGTTGGCAGGTGAAAAAAAAAATTAAAAATCAAGTGATTTTTTTGTTCTGTTTAAAATGGGTACATCTTTCTGGGGGTAATTCTCAGTAATGTAACTGAATTTTACATTGCTGAACCATCCAGGCATTTTATTGTCCTGAAAAAAAAATGAAAAGAAAAAATATCCAGAAGAAAAAAACGGGTTCCAGACTGATCCAGTCAGCCACAGGCTTTAGTACCTTTCTCCTCTAAAATATATTGACTTTCTGTGACCCTCAGGGGCTCTACTGATTCACAGAAATCTGAGTCATAGTTACAGGAAACATTTCTCTCCCCAGAAATTTGCAGTAGGAGCTGAAATTTTGCACAGATAACATCCTTCTTTTCTTCCCTGGCATCTCTGCTGAATTTTTTTCTCTGTCTTCATGGTATGGGGTTACCATATCCTAATACAAGTGTGCACTTCTTAAAGCAGTGCCTTTTCACTCCCATTTCCCAAGCAGCCTCAATAAGAAGACTTTTTGCATCAGCAATATTTCTTTCCTATGCAAAGATAATATAAGCTTCTATCTATTACTTCCCAAACACAGGTGTTGCAGCATTTTTCAAGGAAATAAGAATAGGTGCCCCCCTGGCTCTGCAGACAGGGGAAGTATGTAGCTCATGTGCTCTGTAATATCAGCAGTCCATGAGCAGAAGCACCTCAAAGTTTCACCTCAAAACTGAAGAAAAAGGAAGCTCTTGTGCAGTCTGCAGTCAGATTTGTTGCCTCTTCAGCAGATATTACCCATGGATGGACAGCAGTGTGAAATCCAGATTAAGACAAAAGGATAATTTCATTCATTTGGCTGTAGTACCTTGTTATTTTACCCGGTCCCTGTCCATATTCCCACAGTAGCATCCTTGATGCCTCTCTTTTCCCCAGGATAAGCAGCCCTGACCCAGCCTGGTGGGATACTACTGCCAGTCTGGCCACAACCCCACCAGGCTCTCCCTCACCCCTTTGCAGTGAGACACTCTGCTTAAAGAAGGACTCTCAGCATCTTTCCTCTGCTTCAGGAAAGCCCCAGCTGATCAATCAATCAACAAGATCCAACTGAAGCAATTGGTCACACCATTTGATTAATTGTGCCAATTACCAGGTGCTCAGAGTAAACAATTTCAAAAGCAACACAGTATGGAAAGTGGGCCTGCAGCTATGTGAGAATGGGTCAAACTGCTTGAAATCATAAATATATTCATAAAAATCCCATTTCATTCGCTAACAATTTACTTCCGAGGGGGCGAATTTCATTCAAAGGAGAGAGAAAAGACAAGGTTCAGTAAATGTGTTATTGGCACAGTCAGGTATTCCAATCTCTGAGGAAAGTGGGTTGGCAGGATTCAAGAGAATTTTACCTATTATAGGAAAATACAAAGAAAATCTGTAAATTTACCAGGTAAGGCAACAATATTTGCTATTTAATTTCAGTGTTTAACATTTCAAAATCTCAGGGGTCAAAAGGACTGTTAAACACAAAGGACAGTATGATGCAGGATATTTTTTTTTCGTTTTTGCCTTCCTGTACATTATATGTGGGCTCATTCCAGAGTATTTAAAAGAAGACGTCCAACAGTAGGAAGGGAAGCAAAATCTTTTTCAAATATAAGTGTTAGAACATTCTCTACAAAATATCCCTTTTCATTTTCAGACCCACTACACACCTGACCCTAATAAAAAATAGCCTGTTTTCCTTTTTCATGATCATCTATTCAGTTTATATAAATTAGCACATTAATATGTCAAATACACTCATTACAAACTAACACACTTTTACACTAGTGGGAGTTGCATTATTGACCTCAGTGGACATAGGGTGCCTTATTTTTTGGGGAGTAGTTTACTGGACACTGGTATGATGAGTCAGCCAGCTGTTTTTTTCTAACATGATTTTCCCCTCCAGGAACACTCCTTCACAGTTCACATAGAAAGAGCTGGGTGTGAAAATATGCAGAGACTGTGGTTTGCTGTCCCTGCCCTGACACCCTGAACAACCCCTTAAATCAGAAGAAAGATAGCAGACCTGAGCAAGTCGGTCGGGTAGCTGTGCTGTCAGGGTGAATTAGGAGAAGCTGAGCCCTTGGTTGCTGCCTTCAGCTGAGATCAGCACCAGCACCTCTCCCTCCAACAGAGCAGCTGAAGCCTCAGGTGGGCTGAGCACGAGTTCCTCCGAGCACATCTGAAACTTTCTGGCCTCTCTGCCTGTACAGGTGTTCACTCTCCACCCAGCCCCACCAGGAGGATGCCTTGAATGTTTGTGTCCATCACCACCCACTGAGCAGCACCAAGGGGATGATGGGTGACAGCTTGCTCTGCCTGGGCTGGGAGCTGCTTTACCATGACCTGAAATAATTTGTGTTTTCAATCAGCCTATTTGCCTGATGCTGGAGGAGGACAGAGGATGAGAGCTGGTGACAGTGACACTGACCTGGGTTAGATTGGGACAGCTGAGGCAGAAGCCAAGTGCCTGTCCTCTACCCCTGCAGCACACTCCTGCTGCTGTCCTTACCCACTCCCAGTGGCAACACCCCAAAAGCTATGCCCACCCAATGGCTCAGGGTGGGATAATAGATAAGAAGACACATATTACCCAAACCCAGTGCAGGTATCAACCTAGTATACTTGGAGGCTTTATTCAGTCATGGAGTTCCTCTGTCCTAAAGGAGACCACTTGATGTTCTGAGTAGGCAGAAAAGACTTTACAAAGAATAACTCATACTGATTCTGAAGAGAAAACAAAGTTTGAGCTGACAAAGACTAACATATTGTCTCCTACCCTGACCCACGTGGTCCTTACAGGGTAGCATTGAAGTCTACTGAAATAGTGTGGGGAAATAATGTACTAATGCATTTCAGAGACTTAAGATTATCAGTCTCCAAGGGGGGTGGCAAGAAAAAAAATAATCTATCACTGCTAGCACTGTGCAGAAAAGTCCCTACATTAGTTTAGCCAAGGTTATCAAATCCATGACAAATATGGGGTTTGCTTTCTTATGCTTCCAGACAACTCACAAATCTCAAAGTGCCAAATGAACTGAATTGCTATGAAATTAGAGTCATACAAAACTACATGCAACAATAAAACCCAGAACAATCTTCATTTCCATGGCATTTTTGTCATAATTAAAAATATTCATAGAGCTTTACAAAGCATGAAATTACCTTGGCATTTCCATATCACAGAGTAGAACCTTGGCATTAGCTCGGGGTAAAACTCTGGAGCCCTGGGAGGCTGCACATTGCACATCAAACAGGCGTCTGCAGAGCCGTTCAAGTACATGCAGGATGCCCTGTACAACTGGAGGCAGCTACAAAACAGCTGGAGTGGTCCAGTGCTTTTGGACAAGACAGCTCTGACATTTTCTGTCAGCTTAGGAAATCTGCACAGGGTGGGAGGTGGATCAATAGCGTAGAAAACATCAGAATGACATTATGGGGACTTGGAGAGAGGTAATGTGTTCCCAAGCATAATAGCTTCAGCTGCAATAATTAAACGTGGAGCTTTGCTCAGGCTGTGCATGACAACAGCCCCTCTGAAGCAGACTGCTAGCTGACATGACCCAAATAACATGCAGAGGGCTAAAAAGCACCAAAAACAAAGGCACCTTGCTACAGTAATCCTCAAAATTTTTGAGTGTAACCAGAAGCAACTAATAAGGGGTGATGATCGTGAGATTGGATATTCCTTACATTTCTATTCAGCAAAGGAAGTGAAAATGTGGAATTCCCCGTTTGAAATGGGGAGAAGTGCTGTGACTGCATTCTGACAACAGCTTGCTCTGTTAGAGCAACCCATTCATGTAACAAACATCCACTTAAGTCAATGGATCAGTTTATAGGAGAAAATAACATTTATTCAGTGTAAAAGGATTAAGAATTTGGACCATGGAATTCACAAGCTGAAAATAATTCGAATATGTACCAAGAATGCTTTAGCTTAGGGGTTCATACCCCTTTTCAACCCATCCTTATGTGGGCAGCACAACACAACCTGCTTTCCCAGTCTTGTTATATATTTGCTCCCAGGAATTTCACTCAAGTCTGCTTCTAACTTGGGGAGCTTGCTGATCTTGGACAGCTTGAAATAAAGAGGATTCTATTATTTCAGTAGCACACATGAATACTTAGCAGAAAGGCAGAGATACATGCTGAGGTCAAGAATACCAAGACACAAATTTAAGTACCCTTGTTGCAAATGTTTGACCATGAAAGCCCTTATGAAAGGATACATATAAAAAACCCTCAAACTCTTCAGTTTCTGTCCCATCACTGAGTGAAACAAGTGATGTTCTAATAGCAAGGTGGATTTGAATGCATTGCCATCAAAGTAATTACATTTGACAGAAATGAGAAATGGGATCCTGTTATATATGGCAACACACTTTATTACAAAAATCAGACTGTGCTAGAAAAAACAAGACAACATATTGAGGTCAACTGAGATTCCTGTAGAAAAGAGGACGAAACTAAAATGACAGACAACACCGAGATGAAAACACAGATTTTCAGGATAATTTTCAGTGCATTCTAAGCCTCAGAGACTTATCTACAAGATTTCTGTCAATCATTATCATGGCACTGATCCATCCAACATGAATCAACTATTTTATAATTTTAAGGTGCAATATTGATTCAAGTAGTCAATGTGACAGTAATCAGAAAGGTGAGGCTGGTTACTGTGCTGGGAACATGTTCATCCTTGCAATGCTAGGAAAAAACTTTTGCTGGACTCAGTAGCCACAAAGGCTCAACTGAGCCTGGAAATGCTTGTTTTCTTCCAAGAGTCTCATGAGCAGAGCAGACAAAGAAACACAGATAGACACATTCTAATCAGTGGAATGGAATTAATAAAGTTGGAAAATATTTTCAAGAAAAGAGAATCGAATAGTAGTGGAAGTGGAAACCAGTTGAAAATTTACTGGTAAGATCATTACCCGTGCAGAATACACACAGATGGACATTTAAGGTCATGCTTACTCTGAGAAAATCCTCATCCAAAAAACAAGATCAGGCAAGAGTCTGGCAGGCAGTCTCAGGAGTAAGCAAAACCCTTGCCTGGTAGCAACACAATCAAATCCTCCAGATTTCATATGAGACACAGGTGCTGCAGTATCCTGATGTGGCACCAGGCATAGCAGTGTGAGGTTGAGATCAATCACTGCCAGCTGCTGAAGTGCTTGCTTTTGCCCCTCCTCCCCACTTACAGTATTGTGGGAATCCAATAAACATATTTCAAATACCCTCTTTTGCCAAACTGTCTCTTTTGTGTTGAGTGCTCCTCTTTTGTCATCACCAGGGCGTTATCTGCCTTTACAAATATTGGTGTCTTCTATGGATTTTATGCTTTCTACTTATTTACACATCTGTTTTAGCTTATTTTTACTCCATATTCTTTAAGTAAACTGACCTACTTAATCACTTTACTTTGCAGCTCCACTGAGTACCACTTATTAGTGTCTGTTAATGTCAAAACATCCCGCAATTCTCTATTTTTCTGGCACTTTCTCTGCACTTGTAAAGCAAAGTAAAATCAGCAAAGGAGAACAGCATTGCTAACCAGCTATTCTTAGTCCTTTATAAGCAAATCTGTAAACTGTTATGGTATTCATTTTCAGTACAAGCTCTCCAATAACTCTAAAATATTTGAATGTTAGCATCAATGTAATCAAGTTACTTTAATTTTCAGTAAAAATGCATAAAATTAAAGCACTATCAGATGACACTTTGTTTTCATGCACTTTAACCCACACTGAGCAATATTTTGACTTTCATTTTAGCGTGGCAAAGAGCTTCACCATATTAATTAATTAAGCCTTAAAATCCCTCTCCCTAACAGGAAAATCTTACTATCTCCATTAAACAGATAGGTAAGCTGGAGTCAAACTGTGTCTAATGACTTGCCTGACTAAATGACAAATCCAGGAATAGAGCCAAAACCTCCACTTTCCCAATTCCTTCTGCTTTATCACCAAAAAACATTCTCTGACTCTGGGTAAGCATGCACAAACTGCCTCAATATCTGTAGCTGGCTGGGCACAAAAACAAATTTCACTGCATTTCTTTTTTGGTCTTCTATACAGAAAGACTCCATCAAGGCATGTTCTAATTAATATAGGAAGATGGTCAATATAATATGTTGACATCAAAGCTCACATTTGCTGATAGTGTAAGCCATCTCATTAAATGGAAAGAATTAATTATAACAGTTTATCAATGTCAAGTTCTGAACTAGAGGCTCCCAAAGCAGGGAATGCATCATTGCACCTCTGTTTGAACTACTTTTCCTTTGCTGACAAAGTCAAATATGAATGTGCCAATGTTTATGAACTATAAAGCTTTTCCAAATCCATGCATTATTGTCTGACTCTATTTTGCCACGGTAAAAATCAATACAAGCAGCACACTAAATTAGACTAGCTATAAGAGATACAGTGCACGTGGAATATCTGTGGTAGCCTTCTGAATACATCAGTGTCTCGCAGCAAAATTAATTAAATTGGTATCAAAGATAACTCTATTGCTTAATATCTTACAGTGTTTAAGGAAAACCCTTCAATGAACTTAAGATCCCCTCAGGTCCATGAATGTCATTGGAAACTAATAGCTGCTAAAGTATGCCTGTGCAAACTTGATAATATTTCAAAGGAGTATCTTTTATGTTTTGGTGGGAAACATCTATTAATTCCTATTGCTCAGGTTATTCCATGGGTTGAGAGGGACATTCAGAGATATGCCTTTAATGTTAGAGGGATGGGGCAAGGAGATACACTAGACTACTTGATACAGAAGGAACACAAATACACCAGGGTATGGATGTACAACCCATTCACCAAGTGCTGCACAAATTGACACTGACAGTACAAATCTTCTCACAGCAGCAGCCATAATGTCCCCCTGGACCTTGTTTGTGGGTGAAAATAGAGCTGAACATTGAGGATAATCTTCCACACCACAGAATGCAAGTTTGAAGGCCTCTAATCCTTTTTTTCCCCTTATTTATTATGGTAAAGAAGTGGAGGGACATGGCCAGAAAAAAACCTTCAGTTCTCTTAAACTTTGTTCTTACTTCTCTTAGAGGCAGAAGCACTGCAGCAGCTTCACAGTAACTCTTGTTCATGCCATACCTTGCACTCTCCTTTTCTACCTGTGTTGCTCCACATCAGTTCTGCAGGGGATAAACTGCATAAGCAGGTATTCTATGCAGAGGTGTGCTCAGTACCTGCACACTTTATTAATCTCTCTTTAGGGCTCAGTTTCATAGCTGACAAATTGCCTAGTTAGCCCAGGGTCCTGGCCAGTGTGTATTGGGTAGTTTTACCTGAGGGAGAGAGTCCAGCCAGGGCAAGTGTGTTTTCAGAACCCCAGGGCTCCACCTCAAGATTAAGCAAAAGAAGAAGGAAAAGGGACCAGATCCAGGAAAAGGAAAAGACACCTTTAACTTCATATATCCACAACCGTATGTCATTACATGGGGCAGCAGTGTGCACTAATCACTAACAATTTTCCCTAAATATCACTTTTCCATCGACCTCAAATTCCAGCTCCTTTTTACTGACCTTCAAAAAGCTGGTATATAACCTGACATCCAACAATTACCAGGCACGATGTCAAAACATAATCCCAGGAATTAGCAAAAGTCCATCTAATTAATTTTATTCTTCACTCTAATATTTAAATACAGAATAATTCTTCAAGGAAGTATGGATGCTGAGGAAATACAGAGATAGCTGCCACAGTTACAACATTCTGACTGAGCATGAAGCAAGCAGGATCCAGGGTTTGGCTGTGTCCTATTTCTGGTCTTTGTCAAATATGGCAAATTGGAGAAATTATGTTGGTATTTACTCCTTCACAGGCATTTATTGGAATAAAGCTTCCAACAGGCACAAGTTCCCATTACACTGAGAGGCTAAGACAGTATATGTGTGAACAAATTGATTACTTTATGAAAAAAACCCAGTAACACAGAAGATGGTTGACAACCTTATTGCAATTCAGAATCTTATTGATATATTGGTTTTGCATTACAGAATATTTGGATGTAAATGTGAGAGAAACAGGCCATTCTGCCCGTTTTTCAGTTTCAGAAATAACAGTTCTGATTTCCCCTACAAAAAATAAATGCATTGAGTAGGGGAAAAAAACCAACCAGGAAGAGAACACAAAGGGATCAGAGAACAGCAATGCTGGTGTCTCCCACACCAATTAAAAAGATGAGAATTTAAAAAAATGTAATCAAGTCCCTCTACCCTATCCTCACCACGAACCACTGCAATTCTCTGCCCCAGCATCTCAGGGTGTTCCTCCTGCCTCTTGACACAGGTGCTTGTCCCTGTACACTGAATTATGTACAGAGGGTTACAGGGAAATGCTCCACCACCAGCCGAACTGGGGCTCAGCAACTCTGTCAGCACTTCAGCTAAATTCTCTGAAACATTGCCACGGTGTGGCAATTGAAAGTATATGACTTTCAATTTTCTATTCTACAGTTAAACAGATTTCTATTGCTGTAAATCTGCTTTTAACTTTAATGGCAGGTAATGCTAAAGAGAGAAAGATTTCTGGCAAAGAAATAGCTCCAATTAAGATAGAGAGAAAAAAAAACCAGAAACAAAACACCACCAAAAAACCCCAATGCAGTATAAGTAACACTAAAAACCCAGGTACACCAAAACCACAGTAATCTTCAGACACTGTAGTAACATCACTGAGACCAGTTATCATGATATTTTAAAATTAAATATTACACAAATACTATATGATCAAAACTTATGAATTGCCATTTTTAAGCATCTTAGTAAGTATAAATCCCAAAGATTAAATGGTCATTTTCCACTCTTGATTGAGGGCAAGCAAGGCAGATTTTTAATTATTATTATTATTTATGTGACTTTTGCCATGGCATATTCAGAGGTAAGGCAGGTAGGGTTTACCCACACCTCGCTGTGGACAGCAGGGTATTACCACGTGTCTCACTGCAGGCAGACACATCCATTTACATTTTATTTTTTTATTAAATAAGTATCCTCAGATTTTAGTAAGCCATCAGGGAGGAGTTTAATGGGCTCTCGTGCAGGGCAAGCACTCCACTGACAGCATGGAGCCCTTCCAGTCCCTTCACCCTGAGGCTGAGATTCGTCCTGTACTGATCACAGAGGGTTAATCACCTGTCAAGGAAGGTTTATGCACATGTCTAAGGAGACATGCTATGGAGGGAGAATATTTTTTAAGTTTTACTGATACACTGACAAAGATTTCAGTGCAGATTTTAAATTTCATAGAAAGATTTTAGCATACACACCAGTGACATTATTACAGGGGAAAAAAACCCCAACAAATAAACAAACCAAACCAAAAACACCAAACCACACCAAAAAAACCACCCCCCACCCCCTACTCCCCCCCAAAATAAAACCTACAAAAAACCCCAACACACACAGGTCTAATTCATTAGGGGACTGTGAAGCCCACAGTTTCCAAAGCACCCATGAGTTTGGGAATTGAAATCTCACTAATATCAACAACTGCTTTTAAAAATCAGAAGAGAGGAGGTTTGGGTTTATTTTATTTTGTTGTTTGTGGGGCTCTTTTTAATTCCTTTTAAATTTAGATAGTCATGCTGACTCAAATGGAGTTGCTCCTGATTTAGGCTCAGAGAGGAACACACTAACTATTTCTCATGACAATAATGTGCCTTAGAAGCACACAGAGAAAGAAAAAAATATTAAAAACCCAAACAAACTCTATTTAGCTTTTTTCCCAGAAGTAAGTAAAACAACCTTCCCTCTCCCCTCCCTACACAGTAACACTCTGTATGTCTTAAGAATATAAATGAAACTTAAAAGAATATAAATTTCCATCACGAGGAAAATCGCAAAATATTCATATATTTATCTAACATTGCAAAGGCATTGCTCATTCAAAGAAATGTTTTGCTGATTTCTCAGGAGTAAGAAAAAGTAATTTAACCTCTGAGGTACTAGAGAAACTGTGCTCCTCCTGTCCACAGAGGCTCAAAGCCCAACCCCACATAGAGCAGGCAAGCACTAGATTTCGTGCTGTTTGACATGACAGATAGCAAAATAAACAGGAAAAGCTGTAGCAGTGTGACAATAAGTTACATGACCCTCAAAAGCTGGAAAGGGGAGAACTAAAGATACTATAGAGCTTTTGAAAATACCTTGCTGTTATGAAGACAAGTAAAGAGAGGGATACTTGCAGACTACTTAGTTGCTTTCATGTTATATATTTTGTCAAAATACAAAGAACTCATCACACTTTTTATAAAAAAAAAAATTAAATGCAAATTACCCATCAAAGTGTTTTGGTTGCCCTGCACTGGAAGTTAAAAAGGTAATTTTTCTTGTGCAGGCAGAGAAATTTTCTTTGGAAAATAGTTGGCATTTTTAACCTAGCCTATTATTTGGCTTGCTTAAATCTAAATTTATAAGAAGAAAATCAAGTCTCCCATTCAGAGATAAATGTGTGTTGGAACACATAGTATGACTGGGCCATTGAGTTTAAACAAATTCTCCTTATTTTGCAGAAGTACTAAGTGTGAAAGGAAATTAGTTCAGTATCATTTTTAGCTGCTTGTGACATTTCAAAGGTCATTTCTGCTCCTCATCCTGCCAAATATATCATGCAGTATAAGTACCACAAAAAACACAAACAACATCCACAATACTTCCTGGGTTGAGTCACACGAAAGTTTAAAAACATATAAATCTAGATAACCCCTAAGGTGTGGTTTTTCTCCTTAACAGCAGAGTTAACACGGTGATTAATACACATTTCTCTAAAATAAACGAAATAGCATGTCACTAACATGAGTCAGACTCACCGGGCAAGCCTGTGAGATCAAGTGAGGCCACCTTGTCTTGCAGCATAAACAAACTGTGTGGGACCCTAGAAAGGCAGTAGTGCCTACAGGTGGGTGCTTGATCCCTCATTCTCCTACAAATGCCTGCAATTAACCCATCAGCATAACTGGGACACTCAAAATGAAACAGCTTCCTGCTTTTAGCCCCATCTGAGGAAAGCAAAGGAGAAAAAAATGCCAGGGCTGTGATTGGCGTTTGAGCCACAATGGCTAAATTTTGGCTAAAATCCCAATGGGCTGCACATGGGGTGGAGCTGGTAAAGCATCAGCTTCTGCTGACCCAGCCTCTGTGCAGCTGCACCACAGCACACAGCAGAGGAGAAATCCCCCCCACCTCCCTTTCTGAGGGTCTGAAAAATTAATTGCAATTATTCAAGGTGGTAGAGAGCTTTTTGATTACCTGGGGGGCAGAGGCAAAATGGAAATACTGTCAGGCTGTGTGACCAAAACCATGCAGAGAGAAGCAGCATTATGTCAGCATGCACAGCTTTAACTTTAGTGATTCCTGTTTTCAGCCTGCAACAGCACTCAGTCTTATTATTATAATGTAATGCTGTCTATGGGTTAATAAAAAGAAAGCATGGCTATGGAAAGGGACCTCATGAGACTTCAAGCAGCAAGGATGATGAGATCCTCTCTCAGCCCTTCCCAGTAAACAGCAATGCTTTTCCATCCTTCAAAGAACCCCCAAACACAGCTGAACATCAGCAGCCTGGGAGAAACCCATGGAAAGTGAAAAAATCTGGTGCCTGTATTCAGCAGCAAATGTGAGAAGCCTGAAGGCAGACAAACAGTGGGAGCTTAGGTGCACCATAGTTAATGCAGGGGCTGCCTCCAACAGTAGAGGTGCTTGTTGTTTCTTTCTGCTTCCCCTGCCACCTTTTTCTGGTAGGCTACCATCTGCAGCCCCTTCTGCTTCACTACAACTCCAGATACTCTGGGTAGGGGCTGTCTTTGTGCAATGTGTTTTGGGTGTGGGGCTTTCTCAGGGCATGTGGGAGCCTTCAATGCAGTGAGGACCACGTGGCTCAACCCAGCCAGATCCCTATGGGAGGCTGCTCCTGGGATCAACCTTCAAGGAGAGATGCATACACAGCTCCAACAGCAATTTCTCGCTCCCAAACACCACAAAGCTCCCAAACACTGGTCAGACCCTCCTTCATGGAAGACTAGCAGCACCCAGAAATCCCCACTGCCTCCAGCAAAAGGCTCTTATTTGGAAGTGGTGTCTCAATACAGCTGTAATCAAGGTTATAAACACAGGTGATGTACAGAAGAACTGTGCTATCCAAGTGTCCAATTAAATCTCTGCTTAGGGTTTACCAACCACTTTCAAGTAAGCACCTGCAAATGTGCTGCAGATAATAATTCTGCAGCTTGGTTAGCAGAAAAGTTGTGACCACGAAAAGGATCCTGAGCAGGTGCTCCCAAAAAAGTGAGAAAATATGCAATGGATACAATTGATTTAGTCATACATGGGCAGGTACCCACATCTTCCTTCCTTTTCTTTTTTTTTAAACTTCTTCTGATGAGACACAGAACCAATTTCCTAATTACTCACATGATTAGTAAACATTCCATAGCTCATCCATTAAGATTAGGGGTGCTAAGTGCACCATCATAGCCAAGTTCTTGTCTGGGCAATATGATCTAACTCTTTAAAAGCTCTTTCCTGTATCAACTGGATGAGATACTTCTTCCCCTTCTGTAATGGATTAGCTGCAGTTAGCAACTGCTGAGAGTGACCCTTCCCATCACTTTTAATTGTAATTAGCTGATTGTGGAAGGGAGGCTTTAAAGAAACATGATGAAAAATATGCCTTACAAGGAGAGACTTAGATCTTTTCACTGAACCCTGAAAAAATATCTCAAATTGTTGAAAAGTTTTTACTATTTCAATCTTCTTTTCCTTTGTTGTCTTAAATTTATGTTTTGTTCAGAAGCAAGCCTAAATCGAAAGCAGCAAGCAATCCAAAACCACTACTACCAAGTAGAAAAATTTTGATCCCTCTCCTTCTGCCTTTTGGGGATTTTGACTTACGGAACTGAACATTTTATTTGCTTATGACTCTAGGTCTCACAAACAGTTAGTTACAGAGATGAAAAAAATAAAGGAACTCAGCTGTCCTGAATCTTCTTCAGAAAAAGACTTTTAGAAAATACAGCTCCTGCTGCCAGACAGGACTCTCCTTGGCACTCCCAACAACACAACTTATTTCCTGACAGCCATGGCATTTAATCTCAGATTCTCAAAAAATTTCTAGCTGGAATGGAGAAAAACAAAGCCTTATTTTAAAACATATACTGTAGCCTTCCTATCTGATGCTCTACAAAAACACATTCTCAGAACAAAAAGCCAAAGTCTTCGAACATTTTTCAGTCTAACATCACTTATTTATTACTATCCAATATTTATTTCACACAAAGACTGTAATAGTTGACCTCCACGTATTCTGCAATCAGCAATTTTCCATTCTCTGTATTTCATTTTCAAAACAAGAGAGTGCTGCTGTTAATAGAATATTCAATCTGTCCAGTGTTACCCTTCAGAAAACATATCACAGGTCTGGTTCACTTTACCAGTCTGTCCCCAGGTACATCTGCAGGACCCACAGCCAGAGACTCTTCTGGAGCAGGTGTTATTAGTCTCAGCACCACACTCCCAAAAAATGGCTGGGCTGCATTCAGAGCCACGTTGGAAGTTCACACTGGCTTGGATATCTCTATTCCAGCCTCCAGCTCACCAGGGAGATGCCTGGGGTTAGTGAGTCCCTCCTCAGGTAGCAGGGCTGTAGGGCTGCAGGTGTTCATCCACAGGAATAAAGTTAGGGGTTCATGTTGATGTCCATCTGCAACAAAAAAGTCGGAACGTGGAACTTTCACTACAGGGCACAAACACACTCATTGAATACAAACCAGTCTATTTGCTGACAAAACAACACAGTGTAGCCTTCACTTAATTCACTGTAACTTTAGATTACAAAAAAGTTCTTTATTAAAACAGAAGACATTGCAGAAAAAACTCGATTACATGAAGAATTCCTGCTGGGGAAATTCTCCAAATATAATAGATTTCTCTAAAGCATTTTGAAGCATCAGGGATATCTTGGGAAGGTTTTATAATTCTGTTTTGATTCCACTGGCTCTTATAAACAATACATTTCCTGTATACTCGACACTTGTCATTAAAGGATCCCCCTTCTTCCTGAGTTTGCATTACAATTCATCCTCTTCTAAGCAAATCACTGCAGGCCAGATGTCTTCAGCAAAGCTTAAAAACGTTAATATGCATCCTACCTTTCCTTTCCCTTTTATGATCTGCCTTCATTCTGACAGGACTGGGGATTTATGGCCAACAGAAGTTTACATATCACAATTCACAGAATGCAGCAGAAGCAAAACTCTAAAGCAGAGGATGAAGCAAGAGCACGGCCCCATCTGCTTCTCCTTGGCCTATGGTGATGTAACTAGGATATGAGCACAACACAGCCTTCCAAGACAGAAGAGAGAAAGAAATTAAGAGAGTTATGAGGTTTCAGGAGCCCAATTCTAAAAACACCCTACAGTCTGACTGGAGCATATCATACACAACATAGCATACAGCTGCAAATGGTACAGCATACATCTGATGTCTTTGCTCTGAAATAAGGCAAGAAATATTCCAAATCCCAGAGAGAATCTCAATACAAATATCATGATTGAAACTAGCCAGAGAGAATAGAAAGAAGAGCACCAAATAATTCTGAGGCTCTCAATTATTTTAGAAGGAGGTTTTCCAGTTCATTCTCATTTTGTCCCACATGCTTGTAAGTCCAAAACACTTACTTGAAGTACATGTTTTTCACAACACATTGCAATGGATAGTTTCAGCATCACTAATTTAATTTAGCATAACCTACAACCTCTATGTTCTTTGAGGAATGATGTGTTAAAAAAAAAAAAAGAAGCCTTGAAGCTTCTCAAGGTGGAGAAATCCAGTATTACATTTAGATTAAAATATAGTGTTGGAAATATAGTTCTTCCCTTCTTGCACATATCCTTTCCCATTTCCAGCTGCATCTGAAATAGTAGCAAAAAGTAAGTCCACTTAATTAATATTTCTCAAATATAGAAGGTATATGCCATATATTGTTATAAGACTTTCATCTAAGAAAAATAATGGACTTGGAAGTTGTGCAGAACTTTTACAGGAGTGAGGGCTAATTCAGAAAGAAATGAGACATGCTGCTTTTACTGCCAACATAGCAGAATAAGGATGAGTTTCTCAGCTTTTCCAGCCCTCCTTGGACTATACAACGTTAGGCTGTCACCCATAGGGCAGAACAGGACAAATTTCTACCTTAATTTTTCCTAGAAGAGCCATGTGTATGTAATAATGCAAGAACTTTTTGGTTGTTTTTATAGTGCTCACTGACAGAGATGGCACTGGTCACCTTTGCAGCTCAACTTTTTTTCCCACCAGCAGCTCTCCTGCTGCAGCTGACCACTTGTCATCCTGCATCCAGGCAACACATTCTGCAAGCTTTATATCTGCTTCATTTGCTCATTTCAGAAGAAAAATCTTGTCTGTGAAACACTTGCCAAGCAATATGGATTTTTATGCCACATTCCAGACCTTCAGCTGAAAGAAGTCATAGAATCATGGAATGGTTTGGGTTAGAAGGGACATTAAAGATCATCTAGTTCCAAAACCCTCCTGCCACAGTCAGGGACACCTTCCACTAAACCAGGTTGCTCAGATCCCCATCCAGAGATGGGGAGTCCACAGCTTCTCTAGGCAACCTGTTTCAGTGTCTCACCACCCTCACAGTAAAGAGTTTCTTCCTTATATCTAATCTAACCCTTCCCTCTCACAGTTTAAAGCCATTCCCTCGTGCCCTGTTACTACATGCCCTTGTAAAAGGTCCCTTTTCAGCTTTCCTGTAGGCCCCTCTAGGTACTGGAAGGTGCTGTAAGGTCTCCCTGGAGACTTTTCTTCTCCAGGCTGAACAACCTCAATTCTCTCAGCTTGTCTTCATAGAAGGCAGAGTTTCAGTGAAATCAGCACATTACTTTGTACTTATTAATTTCTCTGTACACCCCAAGGAGGGAATGTAGCCTTCTGAAAAGCAGCAGGATGCTATACACTGCATCTTCTAACATCTCTCTCAAGTGAACCCAGCACCTGCCTAATCTGAACACAAACTAATTCAGTGATGACCATTTCTTGAATTTGGAGTGTTTAGATGCATCATCATCCTCTTATTTTGGCTTCTTTGTAGGCATGAACACATACATAACAGGTTTTATATCTATATATACATATGTGTGTGTGTGTATATAGTGTACCAGTGAAGCATTTTCTTTTGGTTTATAACAATTTTATCTTACTGTTCATTCTTGTATTTCATTCATAGGAATGAAGGCATAGAACTAATGTGTGCACTACAATCAGAATGTATGATTAGTGAAAGAAACTATGAAGAAACAGAAATAATTATTTAATATTTGCATTTAAATACAATATCATTGAATAAACATACATATCAGCTAAACTCACTCTTTGCTGAAGTATAGGTTCCCCTTGAACATAATTTTTAAAAATGATCAGTGACTGCACTCAACCAGGGACCTGCCAATAACTGGGAAATTCTCTTCTGGTGTAACTCACCTGAGGCCAAAATTCCCTGCAAGTATAAACCAGGGAAATAAATGAAGCTACTGAGAAACATACACTGCAAAAGAGAGTGGTGAGTGACTCCAAATAGTTGAAACCACAAAGAGAAATTTAGCTGGATCACCAAGACTGTTGTCTGACCTAAGGAGAGAACTGAAGAGAGAAGGAGGCTCAGAGTAGACCTTATTGCTCTCTACAACTACGTGAAAGGTGGTTGTAGGCAGGTGGGGGTCAGTCTTCTCTCCCAAGCAACAAGTCCCTTATCCCAAAGACAAGAGGAAATAGCCTCAAGTTGTGCCAGGGGAGGTTTAGACTGGATATTAGGAAAAATTCCTTCATGGAAAGGGTTCTCAAGCCCTGGAATGGGCTGCCCAGGGAAGTGGTGGAGTCACCATCCCTGGGGGGATTTAAAAACCATTTAGATATGGCACTTGGGGACATGGCTTAGTGGTGGGCTTGTCAGTGTTGGGTAATGGTTGGGCTCAATGACCTTAAAGGTCTTTTTCCAGCCTGACTGATTGAATGATTCCATGATTAATGAATTCCTCTCTCTTAAATCAGCGAAACGGGCATTTTTTATAACAGGTAGAGTGTTTTAATTATCAGCGTCTCAAAGTAGCGCTACATTTTGCGTTTGAAGAATATATTAGCCAGCATTTGTGCTGGCTAATGCCCCGCCCTCGGGCTGTACCAGGGCACAAACCCATCCCACTTCCACGCTTGTGCCCGTGTCCCCCTCCCCGGGCAGGCTGCCGTGGCCCCTCCAGCTCCCCACCAAAGAGACCTGCAGGTGGCAATCTTGGATCGGTTTTTAAGGATTGGGTTACGCACGGGAGCCTGAAGATGTAACACAACCGTCTTTTCATTACTCGTATTTTCCGTTTCATAGATCACTTGTTTATTTTCAGCCTACACTGGGTATTCACCGTAAGATACTTTCCAGCGTCGAATTAACTTTTTTTTTGCTGATACTTGTGTTTAATTGCCCCCCATTTACAGGTTTCCTACATGTAGTTTCTGGACTGATGAAGTTTTTGGAATAATTAGATTTCATTATATTCCCTCCTTGATACTTTCTGTGGTCTGTACTTGGCCGACCTTGACAGGCTCAGAGGAGGTGTAAATAAACATTCCAGGCTCAGTACATTTAAGACTCCTTTGGGCAAAGGATTTATTTCAGAAGCCTCGATATTTTAAGTACTGCTACAAGTAAGCAAAAGTATTCATGATTTCTCTTCCTTTTCTTTTTTTCTCCCCAAATGAGCAGCTGGAGGATAGTAATTGCCCCTAGATCTCATCAACCCATAACGTAGCATGAGCTGCATATGGGTTTAGCCTTCTATATCATCATGACAATCAAAGATACAGAAATTAAATGACAAATGCAGCACCATGGCCGTGTGCACACCTTATCACACCACACTGGCTGATCCTCACCCAAGGACTCCAGAACCTTTTGAACCCACAGAACAGGGCAGAGGAATCACCAAGGTCATCTTGTCTGGGCTGCTCCTCCTTCTTCTCCCTCCTAACCACACAAAAAACACAGTTAAGAGAGTAAAAACAGTTAAGAGAGTGAAAAATACAGTTAAGAGGCAGCAGCCTCTCCTGTGGCTTTATATTCTGGTGTAGCAGGGATGGGGACGAAGTAGCAGCTGCATGGGACAGTGCTTGGATGTGGCTCAAAGGGCTGGGAAGGCAGGGGTAAGCAACTCAGCCATGCCTGTGGTGGGGACCAAATTGCTAAAGGGGCATGAAAGAAGGTGGAAAGGAAATGTTTCTTCCTCTAAAAGTCTATAGGTGGGACTCTGAGAACAGCAGCAAGAGATGGTAACAGTGTGAATTTCTGCATAAATGTTAGTGACATATTGTAATAAGGAGTATAGAGCCAGGAGGTGGAAAGGAACTTTTGCTCAGCTGTAGTATCTCCACTGGAAGCCAAAAAGATCTTACATATCTCAGGATCCCAGCTCTCTTACTTAGCTAGATGAGAGAAAGAAATTTTTCACCTTCTTTAACAGAAGCACTGGAGAGAAACCAGCACTCACAGCTTGTAATTAACTACTGCAGGGAGCAAAAGATTATTTTAAAATCTCTTAGCCCCTCTTCAAATTTCCTTAAATCTAATATCACACGTACAATGAAGAGCATTACTTTATATCGCTGGATTAACCTGCACATGTTCTGGGACTGGTGAAAGGATACACTGCATCTTCTGCATTTTGGTTACTCTGAATCTATTTTAAACTGTCTGAAAGATACTATTTCTTGATAGCCTCCCAGTGGTTTACCAGTGTACCCCAGTAAGGTCCATATCCAGTTCCAAAAAGGGTAGGAAAAAACCAAAACACTACAGTTATCTTTCTATCAGAGATTTCAAAGCTTTTGAGGAACAGAAGTAAGCCCCAGAAGGTGCTAGCAGTTGTGAGGGGAACTAATCCCATCCAAATTTAAGTATCAAATGTAAGAACCGAGGTACAGCAGGATTCTTCTACAGTCATTGGTGAGAATTAGCACTTTTGGAGGAAATTCAGATGTTAAACTTTCTACAAAGACTGCATCAGAACTGAACAATGCCTATACTTCTAACTCAGGCATCTGAGGTATCAGGAATTCCTGATTTCTCAATTCTTGATACCCTGTTTTTATAGAAAAATAATCGCACAGCTTCTATGATTTTTTTTCTTTTTACATTAATTTGGGTGACCTTGGGAAAAGTAGTAAGAAACATTAATAACCACACTAGTAATCACAGATTATGCTTCATCTGAATGCACCATGGATCAGAAAAAAAAAATAAATTGTGTAGGTTATTTCAGACAGAGAAATTTTCTACTGTGAATATTGCTATCCCATAGGAGAATATGCCAACATTTGAACCTTTGTTTCACACACTCTACTAGGAGCAGGGCTGTGATCAAGAAAAAAAACTTAACAGCAATCCCACCCTCAGAAATCCTCTGGAGAACTTGCTGCTGAGAAACCCCATCCTGAAGGCTGCCAGAAGCTCTAATCAGCTAATATATCAAAGCTCTAGTGTAGCCTGTCTGCTCCCCCGACCTCAGCAAGAGTTAAAATAATTCTCAGGGGTCAATCTAAGAATAAGCAGGAAAATATGCATTACTACACTCTGTAAGACTGTGAATGGATGACGGTGATCAAGTCCATGCTTTGATGCTGCATCCAATACATTCTTAGGCATATTTCAAATTCTGAATTTCTGTGAATTTAGCCTCAGCACAGCAAGCCAGAGGTGCAGAGAGGCATGTGGCTTACTCACATGCTTTGTGCCAGGCAGGCACGCTCACATTTTTTTGCCTTTGTTGGCATCCAAACAGGGTAAACTGTCACTTTAACAAAGCAGTTAATTTATCATGGATGGAGAGGGTAAACTAGATTTTTACAGTCAGGAGACATTTCTTCCTCTTTCCATTACAAGCCTTCAAAAGGTCACATGGTTCCAGCCAAGGAGTCACTATCAGCATCAGGCTTAAGGGGCACATGTGACTGTTGCTGTACAGCTCCTTCTCACTGGTTTTACACAGTTTCTCAGATATGGAGGTGGATTACACCCCTAATTACACATTCATCTTCATAAGTCCATCTGAGTTAACTTTCTCAGAATATCAAGTCATTCAGCTAATAGCAGAAAACAACAAGAAAAAGGATTGCTCCCTGGGATAACACCTTTCTTTTTTTTGTCTTGTGCAGAGTGAATAGTAGTTTCAAACCTAAACATCTGAGAGGCCACCAGTTTTCCACTTTCTGCAGAGTATATGATTAACCCCAGTTTGCCTGAAGCCGTCAGGGGTACTGAGAAGCAGCCACTTCTGGAGCACAACAAACACTGTACCCAAGTGTTTGTTTGAGGATCTTCCCCCACCCTGAACAAGTAACAAGCAAAGTTCAATCTCCTTAGGCACTAGAAAAACCCACAGACATTCAGTTAAGTGTAGTTTCCCTTTTTCAGGAACGTTGTTAATGATATAGGCTGTAATGTGGGGGTTTTTTAATTGTTTTATTTTCTACCACCCTGGCAAGTATCTTTATTAAGGAAGCAGCATTATCCCAAGTTAGACTTTGGTACTTTCACACAGTAAAAATGACTTTCCAAAACAAGTAGCCAGGAGCCCTGTGCAGAAATTGGCCATTCGACTCCCAAAATTCAGTGTGGACGAAGATTCCTCCCAGACAAAAGGTGCCCTCACAGAAAGCTTTTGCTGCCCATGGAGTGCTGAGAGTGGCCCACCAGGTGCACAGGAGAGATGGAGGGTCAGGGCTTTCTTTCCTGGGTGGAATGGCTTTCACTGAGGCTACTTTTAGAAAATATTATTTCTCAATTGAACCAAAGCAACCCTGGAATATCCTGTGTGAGCAAGTGAGACTGCAGGAGGCTATAGGTCATTATCCTTGGATGTATTTTACACAGAAGATCAAATAGCTGTAAATTATCCCTGAGGTGGGCAAGATTAAGTCAGGTAAGAGCAACTGTTGTGGTCATGCAGAATTTCAAGGCTCTGTTCCAAGTCCAGGCTTTTTGGAAGCCAGTGATTAAACACTGGAAAAAATGTTAAATGTTTCAGATAATTAGAACCATTTATTCAGTGGGAAAGGGCATGAACTGCATTTTCTTAAAGAAAAGCAAATATAGAGAGACTACTACCAGCTTGGTTGAACTGCAAAAGCACATCTTCCCTGTTAAGGTTAGATGATTCCTATGTAGGGTAGTAGACAAAAGGACTCTCGTTGGTTGTTTGCTATCTAATGTTTATTTACCACCTATAATGAAGCGTGGCATAAATGTAAAGGAAGTGATATACTGTAGAAATTTTCTTAGTAGGCATTTGTGTGGTCAAAGTCTTGGCTGGGTGCTTGCAGTAAAAGTTAATTGTGGGGCAACCTTTGCTTTGCATACTGAGAACATAAACAGCTGGAGGTCTATCTGAAATCTGAATGTAGCACTCCAGCAGTTTAAGAACCATCTGCAGTTACTTTCATTCATGTCTTCCTCTTAATCATCTTAATGATTAACCAGTATATCATCCAGTGGAAACAGTAAAATACCACAAGCCATTGATTCTGAATTAGGAATTCCTGCATCACATCAGCAATTTAAAATTAGTTTATAGCAGGGTTTTTAAAAACATCTATTTAGAAAGATGTCCAGTTTAGATTAAGACACAAAGAGGCAGCCTGTTTAAATAACTTGAAAATCATTTCAAATCTCTGTCCAAATACAAATGAAGCTGAACATGAACACACTGGGGAATTTAGTCACCTTCTTTACTCCCCATTTCTCTTCCTCTGCATGTCCTCATAACTAGAGACAGCTCAGATTAAATCTACATATAAACTTTATGTCTGGATCCAAATATCCTGTCTCAAATAGCACAAATCACAGTCCCAGATCCAAATGTCCAAGGAGAAAAAAAACCAACAACAAGCATTGGATGTTAATGCAAACCCTGGGAAGCATGAGGAGTTCTAAACCAGCTTGCTGTAAGACAATGAATGTGAGCTCAAAATTGAAGCTGAACTCTGAGCTACGGATTCCTAGGTTGTTTGCACAAATCACTGCTTATAAAGTAAATTTTTGTCACATTTGGTTTGGAAAGGAACATGCAGAACCCAAAATGCAGCAGCCCTACACGCCAGACATTACTGGCCCCACAGGACTTGAGACCACTCAAAGCCCAGCTATGGGAGGAAGCAACAGGGTGACTCTCCCACTCCAGGAGCCTCTGCCAACACACCTCTCCCGGGGCTGGGAGGGATGGGGAGTGTGGTCCTTTTGCTGAAACACAACCTGGCCTTAGAGGGGGGAGACCACAGGCAGATCCAGGTTCCCCAAAAGCAATCCTTGCTGTCACCCCTTAAGGCAGACTGGCCAGCTTTGGGCTGTCTCTGAGTGCTCTGAGCTGCTCTCCCACCTCACTCAGCATGGAATGCTCTCACCAAACCTACATTCAGTGTCAAGCAGTTATCCACTATCTATTTCCATCTCCACTGATGTTGCCACAGGCATACTTGCCCTATGAAAAGAAATTCACCATTCAGATACTGCCTTTTACCCCCACAGCCTAAATACTTCTCTCCTGTCTACTTGAAAAGAGTAGGAACCATGGAACAAACCTCTAAAATGGTTTAAGAAAGATTTCAGCTCAAGAAACAGCAATCTGCAAGGAATGGGTTATGATATAGCCTGCATCAGTATGCTGATGGTAAACAATAAGAATATATGACATATATCATTTATATACATGTACCACTAAACTGCAAAAAGAAGAGTGATATATTCTGCTCAGATAACTAGAATGGACACCAGAAGTATTTGTTTCAGAAGAAAGCCAAGAAACAACCTCTACATCCAGAAAACAAATGTGGAGGCATTTTCGTATGCTTAAATTCTGATTCTAAATTCCAACCTTACAAATTTGGATAGAAAGTTTGAGGGGAAAAAAAAAAGAATTTTGCCACAACAAAAATTATCAGTTCTCAAAAACATTGTATTATTTCAAAACCTGTTTAGAAATTATCTTATTTGGAAAAAAAAAAAGTTGAAAATGTTTAAAGAATAGCAAAGCTACTTTCTTTCAGCAGGTTTTGCTGCAACTTCCTAAATACTCACTTGACTTTACAACCCATTGATATGCCCTAGCTAGATCCTCCTATCTCTCTTCCAAGTTCAGCCCATTGGTCAAATCTTTATCACTTGACCAAGATCGTTTCTTTGAGGGCTTAATTCTGCAAATCATTGATATTCTGGCCCCAGTCTACAAAGCACTTGGACAGACATTTGGCTTCAGTGAAACTGCTGATGGAATTAGAGTTAAGACTTGAGTACTGGTTTTGGATCAGGGCCAGAGAAGATTTTGCTTTGCAGGATTAAGTCCTAAATCTCCCTCCAGAAGTGGTTCAGTTCCAGTTCTTTACCCAATGTTTTGTTCTCTGAATTTCTTGGTGTATTGGGTAGTTTTACCTGAGGGAGAGAGTCCAGCCAGGGCAAGTGTGTTTTCAGAGCCCCAGGGCTCTACCTCAAGATTAAGCAAAAGAAGAAGAAAAAGGGACCAGATCCAGGAAAAGGAAAAGACACCTTTAACTTCATATATCCACAACTGTATGTCATTACATGGGGCAGCAGTGTGCACTAATCACTAACAATTTTCCCTAAATATCACTTTTCCATCGACCTCAAATTCCAGCTCCTTTTTACTGACCTTCAAAAAGCTGGTATATAACCTGACATCCAACAATTACCAGGCACGATGTCAAAACATAATCCCAGGAATTAGCAAAAGTCCATCTAATTAATTTTATTCTTCACTCTAATATTTAAATACAGAATAATTCTTCAAGGAAGTATGGATGCTGAGGAAATACAGAGATAGCTGCCACAGTTACAACATTCTGACTGAGCATGAAGCAAGCAGGATCCAGGGTTTGGCTGTGTCCTATTTCTGGTCTTTGTCAAATATGGCAAATTGGAGAAATTATGTTGGTATTTACTCCTTCACAGGCATTTATTGGAATAAAGCTTCCAACAGGCACAAGTTCCCATTACACTGAGAGGCTAAGACAGTATATGTGTGAACAAATTGATTACTTTATGAAAAAAACCCAGTAACACAGAAGATGGTTGACAACCTTATTGCAATTCAGAATCTTATTGATATATTGGTTTTGCATTACAGAATATTTGGATGTAAATGTGAGAGAAACAGGCCATTCTGCCCGTTTTTCAGTTTCAGAAATAACAGTTCTGATTTCCCCTACAAAAAATAAATGCATTGAGTAGGGGAAAAAAACCAACCAGGAAGAGAACACAAAGGGATCAGAGAACAGCAATGCTGGTGTCTCCCACACCAATTAAAAAGATGAGAATTTAAAAAAATGTAATCAAGTCCCTCTACCCTATCCTCACCACGAACCACTGCAATTCTCTGCCCCAGCATCTCAGGGTGTTCCTCCTGCCTCTTGACACAGGTGCTTGTCCCTGTACACTGAATTATGTACAGAGGGTTACAGGGAAATGCTCCACCACCAGCCGAACTGGGGCTCAGCAACTCTGTCAGCACTTCAGCTAAATTCTCTGAAACATTGCCACGGTGTGGCAATTGAAAGTATATGACTTTCAATTTTCTATTCTACAGTTAAACAGATTTCTATTGCTGTAAATCTGCTTTTAACTTTAATGGCAGGGAATGCTAAAGAGAGAAAGATTTCTGGCAAAGAAATAGCTCCAATTAAGATAGAGAGAAAAAAAAACCAGAAACAAAACACCACCAAAAAACCCCAATGCAGTATAAGTAACACTAAAAACCCAGGTACACCAAAACCACAGTAATCTTCAGACACTGTAGTAACATCACTGAGACCAGTTATCATGATATTTTAAAATTAAATATTACACAAATACTATATGATCAAAACTTATGAATTGCCATTTTTAAGCATCTTAGTAAGTATAAATCCCAAAGATTAAATGGTCATTTTCCACTCTTGATTGAGGGCAAGCAAGGCAGATTTTTAATTATTATTATTATTTATGTGACTTTTGCCATGGCATATTCAGAGGTAAGGCAGGTAGGGTTTACCCACACCTCGCTGTGGACAGCAGGGTATTACCACGTGTCTCACTGCAGGCAGACACATCCATTTACATTTTATTTTTTTATTAAATAAGTATCCTCAGATTTTAGTAAGCCATCAGGGAGGAGTTTAATGGGCTCTCGTGCAGGGCAAGCACTCCACTGACAGCATGGAGCCCTTCCAGTCCCTTCACCCTGAGGCTGAGATTCGTCCTGTACTGATCACAGAGGGTTAATCACCTGTCAAGGAAGGTTTATGCACATGTCTAAGGAGACATGCTATGGAGGGAGAATATTTTTTAAGTTTTACTGATACACTGACAAAGATTTCAGTGCAGATTTTAAATTTCATAGAAAGATTTTAGCATACACACCAGTGACATTATTACAGGGGAAAAAAACCCCAACAAATAAACAAACCAAACCAAAAACACCAAACCACACCAAAAAAACCACCCCCCACCCCCTACTCCCCCCCAAAATAAAACCTACAAAAAACCCCAACACACACAGGTCTAATTCATTAGGGGACTGTGAAGCCCACAGTTTCCAAAGCACCCATGAGTTTGGGAATTGAAATCTCACTAATATCAACAACTGCTTTTAAAAATCAGAAGAGAGGAGGTTTGGGTTTATTTTATTTTGTTGTTTGTGGGGCTCTTTTTAATTCCTTTTAAATTTAGATAGTCATGCTGACTCAAATGGAGTTGCTCCTGATTTAGGCTCAGAGAGGAACACACTAACTATTTCTCATGACAATAATGTGCCTTAGAAGCACACAGAGAAAGAAAAAAATATTAAAAACCCAAACAAACTCTATTTAGCTTTTTTCCCAGAAGTAAGTAAAACAACCTTCCCTCTCCCCTCCCTACACAGTAACACTCTGTATGTCTTAAGAATATAAATGAAACTTAAAAGAATATAAATTTCCATCACGAGGAAAATCGCAAAATATTCATATATTTATCTAACATTGCAAAGGCATTGCTCATTCAAAGAAATGTTTTGCTGATTTCTCAGGAGTAAGAAAAAGTAATTTAACCTCTGAGGTACTAGAGAAACTGTGCTCCTCCTGTCCACAGAGGCTCAAAGCCCAACCCCACATAGAGCAGGCAAGCACTAGATTTCGTGCTGTTTGACATGACAGATAGCAAAATAAACAGGAAAAGCTGTAGCAGTGTGACAATAAGTTACATGACCCTCAAAAGCTGGAAAGGGGAGAACTAAAGATACTATAGAGCTTTTGAAAATACCTTGCTGTTATGAAGACAAGTAAAGAGAGGGATACTTGCAGACTACTTAGTTGCTTTCATGTTATATATTTTGTCAAAATACAAAGAACTCATCACACTTTTTATAAAAAAAAAAATTAAATGCAAATTACCCATCAAAGTGTTTTGGTTGCCCTGCACTGGAAGTTAAAAAGGTAATTTTTCTTGTGCAGGCAGAGAAATTTTCTTTGGAAAATAGTTGGCATTTTTAACCTAGCCTATTATTTGGCTTGCTTAAATCTAAATTTATAAGAAGAAAATCAAGTCTCCCATTCAGAGATAAATGTGTGTTGGAACACATAGTATGACTGGGCCATTGAGTTTAAACAAATTCTCCTTATTTTGCAGAAGTACTAAGTGTGAAAGGAAATTAGTTCAGTATCATTTTTAGCTGCTTGTGACATTTCAAAGGTCATTTCTGCTCCTCATCCTGCCAAATATATCATGCAGTATAAGTACCACAAAAAACACAAACAACATCCACAATACTTCCTGGGTTGAGTCACACGAAAGTTTAAAAACATATAAATCTAGATAACCCCTAAGGTGTGGTTTTTCTCCTTAACAGCAGAGTTAACACGGTGATTAATACACATTTCTCTAAAATAAACGAAATAGCATGTCACTAACATGAGTCAGACTCACCGGGCAAGCCTGTGAGATCAAGTGAGGCCACCTTGTCTTGCAGCATAAACAAACTGTGTGGGACCCTAGAAAGGCAGTAGTGCCTACAGGTGGGTGCTTGATCCCTCATTCTCCTACAAATGCCTGCAATTAACCCATCAGCATAACTGGGACACTCAAAATGAAACAGCTTCCTGCTTTTAGCCCCATCTGAGGAAAGCAAAGGAGAAAAAAATGCCAGGGCTGTGATTGGCGTTTGAGCCACAATGGCTAAATTTTGGCTAAAATCCCAATGGGCTGCACATGGGGTGGAGCTGGTAAAGCATCAGCTTCTGCTGACCCAGCCTCTGTGCAGCTGCACCACAGCACACAGCAGAGGAGAAATCCCCCCCACCTCCCTTTCTGAGGGTCTGAAAAATTAATTGCAATTATTCAAGGTGGTAGAGAGCTTTTTGATTACCTGGGGGGCAGAGGCAAAATGGAAATACTGTCAGGCTGTGTGACCAAAACCATGCAGAGAGAAGCAGCATTATGTCAGCATGCACAGCTTTAACTTTAGTGATTCCTGTTTTCAGCCTGCAACAGCACTCAGTCTTATTATTATAATGTAATGCTGTCTATGGGTTAATAAAAAGAAAGCATGGCTATGGAAAGGGACCTCATGAGACTTCAAGCAGCAAGGATGATGAGATCCTCTCTCAGCCCTTCCCAGTAAACAGCAATGCTTTTCCATCCTTCAAAGAACCCCCAAACACAGCTGAACATCAGCAGCCTGGGAGAAACCCATGGAAAGTGAAAAAATCTGGTGCCTGTATTCAGCAGCAAATGTGAGAAGCCTGAAGGCAGACAAACAGTGGGAGCTTAGGTGCACCATAGTTAATGCAGGGGCTGCCTCCAACAGTAGAGGTGCTTGTTGTTTCTTTCTGCTTCCCCTGCCACCTTTTTCTGGTAGGCTACCATCTGCAGCCCCTTCTGCTTCACTACAACTCCAGATACTCTGGGTAGGGGCTGTCTTTGTGCAATGTGTTTTGGGTGTGGGGCTTTCTCAGGGCATGTGGGAGCCTTCAATGCAGTGAGGACCACGTGGCTCAACCCAGCCAGATCCCTATGGGAGGCTGCTCCTGGGATCAACCTTCAAGGAGAGATGCATACACAGCTCCAACAGCAATTTCTCGCTCCCAAACACCACAAAGCTCCCAAACACTGGTCAGACCCTCCTTCATGGAAGACTAGCAGCACCCAGAAATCCCCACTGCCTCCAGCAAAAGGCTCTTATTTGGAAGTGGTGTCTCAATACAGCTGTAATCAAGGTTATAAACACAGGTGATGTACAGAAGAACTGTGCTATCCAAGTGTCCAATTAAATCTCTGCTTAGGGTTTACCAACCACTTTCAAGTAAGCACCTGCAAATGTGCTGCAGATAATAATTCTGCAGCTTGGTTAGCAGAAAAGTTGTGACCACGAAAAGGATCCTGAGCAGGTGCTCCCAAAAAAGTGAGAAAATATGCAATGGATACAATTGATTTAGTCATACATGGGCAGGTACCCACATCTTCCTTCCTTTTCTTTTTTTTTAAACTTCTTCTGATGAGACACAGAACCAATTTCCTAATTACTCACATGATTAGTAAACATTCCATAGCTCATCCATTAAGATTAGGGGTGCTAAGTGCACCATCATAGCCAAGTTCTTGTCTGGGCAATATGATCTAACTCTTTAAAAGCTCTTTCCTGTATCAACTGGATGAGATACTTCTTCCCCTTCTGTAATGGATTAGCTGCAGTTAGCAACTGCTGAGAGTGACCCTTCCCATCACTTTTAATTGTAATTAGCTGATTGTGGAAGGGAGGCTTTAAAGAAACATGATGAAAAATATGCCTTACAAGGAGAGACTTAGATCTTTTCACTGAACCCTGAAAAAATATCTCAAATTGTTGAAAAGTTTTTACTATTTCAATCTTCTTTTCCTTTGTTGTCTTAAATTTATGTTTTGTTCAGAAGCAAGCCTAAATCGAAAGCAGCAAGCAATCCAAAACCACTACTACCAAGTAGAAAAATTTTGATCCCTCTCCTTCTGCCTTTTGGGGATTTTGACTTACGGAACTGAACATTTTATTTGCTTATGACTCTAGGTCTCACAAACAGTTAGTTACAGAGATGAAAAAAATAAAGGAACTCAGCTGTCCTGAATCTTCTTCAGAAAAAGACTTTTAGAAAATACAGCTCCTGCTGCCAGACAGGACTCTCCTTGGCACTCCCAACAACACAACTTATTTCCTGACAGCCATGGCATTTAATCTCAGATTCTCAAAAAATTTCTAGCTGGAATGGAGAAAAACAAAGCCTTATTTTAAAACATATACTGTAGCCTTCCTATCTGATGCTCTACAAAAACACATTCTCAGAACAAAAAGCCAAAGTCTTCGAACATTTTTCAGTCTAACATCACTTATTTATTACTATCCAATATTTATTTCACACAAAGACTGTAATAGTTGACCTCCACGTATTCTGCAATCAGCAATTTTCCATTCTCTGTATTTCATTTTCAAAACAAGAGAGTGCTGCTGTTAATAGAATATTCAATCTGTCCAGTGTTACCCTTCAGAAAACATATCACAGGTCTGGTTCACTTTACCAGTCTGTCCCCAGGTACATCTGCAGGACCCACAGCCAGAGACTCTTCTGGAGCAGGTGTTATTAGTCTCAGCACCACACTCCCAAAAAATGGCTGGGCTGCATTCAGAGCCACGTTGGAAGTTCACACTGGCTTGGATATCTCTATTCCAGCCTCCAGCTCACCAGGGAGATGCCTGGGGTTAGTGAGTCCCTCCTCAGGTAGCAGGGCTGTAGGGCTGCAGGTGTTCATCCACAGGAATAAAGTTAGGGGTTCATGTTGATGTCCATCTGCAACAAAAAAGTCGGAACGTGGAACTTTCACTACAGGGCACAAACACACTCATTTAACACAAACCAGTCTATTTGCTGACAAAACAACACAGTGTAGCCTTCACTTAATTCACTGTAACTTTAGATTACAAAAAAGTTCTTTATTAAAACAGAAGACATTGCAGAAAAAACTCGATTACATGAAGAATTCCTGCTGAGGAAATTCTCCAAATATAATAGATTTCTCTAAAGCATTTTGAAGCATCAGGGATATCTTGGGAAGGTTTTATAATTCTGTTTTGATTCCACTGGCTCTTATAAACAATACATTTCCTGTATACTCGACACTTGTCATTAAAGGATCCCCCTTCTTCCTGAGTTTGCATTACAATTCATCCTCTTCTAAGCAAATCACTGCAGGCCAGATGTCTTCAGCAAAGCTTAAAAACGTTAATATGCATCCTACCTTTCCTTTCCCTTTTATGATCTGCCTTCATTCTGACAGGACTGGGGATTTATGGCCAACAGAAGTTTACATATCACAATTCACAGAATGCAGCAGAAGCAAAACTCTAAAGCAGAGGATGAAGCAAGAGCACGGCCCCATCTGCTTCTCCTTGGCCTATGGTGATGTAACTAGGATATGAGCACAACACAGCCTTCCAAGACAGAAGAGAGAAAGAAATTAAGAGAGTTATGAGGTTTCAGGAGCCCAATTCTAAAAACACCCTACAGTCTGACTGGAGCATATCATACACAACATAGCATACAGCTGCAAATGGTACAGCATACATCTGATGTCTTTGCTCTGAAATAAGGCAAGAAATATTCCAAATCCCAGAGAGAATCTCAATACAAATATCATGATTGAAACTAGCCAGAGAGAATAGAAAGAAGAGCACCAAATAATTCTGAGGCTCTCAATTATTTTAGAAGGAGGTTTTCCAGTTCATTCTCATTTTGTCCCACATGCTTGTAAGTCCAAAACACTTACTTGAAGTACATGTTTTTCACAACACATTGCAATGGATAGTTTCAGCATCACTAATTTAATTTAGCATAACCTACAACCTCTATGTTCTTTGAGGAATGATGTGTTAAAAAAAAAAAAAGAAGCCTTGAAGCTTCTCAAGGTGGAGAAATCCAGTATTACATTTAGATTAAAATATAGTGTTGGAAATATAGTTCTTCCCTTCTTGCACATATCCTTTCCCATTTCCAGCTGCATCTGAAATAGTAGCAAAAAGTAAGTCCACTTAATTAATATTTCTCAAATATAGAAGGTATATGCCATATATTGTTATAAGACTTTCATCTAAGAAAAATAATGGACTTGGAAGTTGTGCAGAACTTTTACAGGAGTGAGGGCTAATTCAGAAAGAAATGAGACATGCTGCTTTTACTGCCAACATAGCAGAATAAGGATGAGTTTCTCAGCTTTTCCAGCCCTCCTTGGACTATACAACGTTAGGCTGTCACCCATAGGGCAGAACAGGACAAATTTCTACCTTAATTTTTCCTAGAAGAGCCATGTGTATGTAATAATGCAAGAACTTTTTGGTTGTTTTTATAGTGCTCACTGACAGAGATGGCACTGGTCACCTTTGCAGCTCAACTTTTTTTCCCACCAGCAGCTCTCCTGCTGCAGCTGACCACTTGTCATCCTGCATCCAGGCAACACATTCTGCAAGCTTTATATCTGCTTCATTTGCTCATTTCAGAAGAAAAATCTTGTCTGTGAAACACTTGCCAAGCAATATGGATTTTTATGCCACATTCCAGACCTTCAGCTGAAAGAAGTCATAGAATCATGGAATGGTTTGGGTTAGAAGGGACATTAAAGATCATCTAGTTCCAAAACCCTCCTGCCACAGTCAGGGACACCTTCCACTAAACCAGGTTGCTCAGATCCCCATCCAGAGATGGGGAGTCCACAGCTTCTCTAGGCAACCTGTTTCAGTGTCTCACCACCCTCACAGTAAAGAGTTTCTTCCTTATATCTAATCTAACCCTTCCCTCTCACAGTTTAAAGCCATTCCCTCGTGCCCTGTTACTACATGCCCTTGTAAAAGGTCCCTTTTCAGCTTTCCTGTAGGCCCCTCTAGGTACTGGAAGGTGCTGTAAGGTCTCCCTGGAGACTTTTCTTCTCCAGGCTGAACAACCTCAATTCTCTCAGCTTGTCTTCATAGAAGGCAGAGTTTCAGTGAAATCAGCACATTACTTTGTACTTATTAATTTCTCTGTACACCCCAAGGAGGGAATGTAGCCTTCTGAAAAGCAGCAGGATGCTATACACTGCATCTTCTAACATCTCTCTCAAGTGAACCCAGCACCTGCCTAATCTGAACACAAACTAATTCAGTGATGACCATTTCTTGAATTTGGAGTGTTTAGATGCATCATCATCCTCTTATTTTGGCTTCTTTGTAGGCATGAACACATACATAACAGGTTTTATATCTATATATACATATGTGTGTGTGTGTATATAGTGTACCAGTGAAGCATTTTCTTTTGGTTTATAACAATTTTATCTTACTGTTCATTCTTGTATTTCATTCATAGGAATGAAGGCATAGAACTAATGTGTGCACTACAATCAGAATGTATGATTAGTGAAAGAAACTATGAAGAAACAGAAATAATTATTTAATATTTGCATTTAAATACAATATCATTGAATAAACATACATATCAGCTAAACTCACTCTTTGCTGAAGTATAGGTTCCCCTTGAACATAATTTTTAAAAATGATCAGTGACTGCACTCAACCAGGGACCTGCCAATAACTGGGAAATTCTCTTCTGGTGTAACTCACCTGAGGCCAAAATTCCCTGCAAGTATAAACCAGGGAAATAAATGAAGCTACTGAGAAACATACACTGCAAAAGAGAGTGGTGAGTGACTCCAAATAGTTGAAACCACAAAGAGAAATTTAGCTGGATCACCAAGACTGTTGTCTGACCTAAGGAGAGAACTGAAGAGAGAAGGAGGCTCAGAGTAGACCTTATTGCTCTCTACAACTACGTGAAAGGTGGTTGTAGGCAGGTGGGGGTCAGTCTTCTCTCCCAAGCAACAAGTCCCTTATCCCAAAGACAAGAGGAAATAGCCTCAAGTTGTGCCAGGGGAGGTTTAGACTGGATATTAGGAAAAATTCCTTCATGGAAAGGGTTCTCAAGCCCTGGAATGGGCTGCCCAGGGAAGTGGTGGAGTCACCATCCCTGGGGGGATTTAAAAACCATTTAGATATGGCACTTGGGGACATGGCTTAGTGGTGGGCTTGTCAGTGTTGGGTAATGGTTGGGCTCAATGACCTTAAAGGTCTTTTTCCAGCCTGACTGATTGAATGATTCCATGATTAATGAATTCCTCTCTCTTAAATCAGCGAAACGGGCATTTTTTATAACAGGTAGAGTGTTTTAATTATCAGCGTCTCAAAGTAGCGCTACATTTTGCGTTTGAAGAATATATTAGCCAGCATTTGTGCTGGCTAATGCCCCGCCCTCGGGCTGTACCAGGGCACAAACCCATCCCACTTCCACGCTTGTGCCCGTGTCCCCCTCCCCGGGCAGGCTGCCGTGGCCCCTCCAGCTCCCCACCAAAGAGACCTGCAGGTGGCAATCTTGGATCGGTTTTTAAGGATTGGGTTACGCACGGGAGCCTGAAGATGTAACACAACCGTCTTTTCATTACTCGTATTTTCCGTTTCATAGATCACTTGTTTATTTTCAGCCTACACTGGGTATTCACCGTAAGATACTTTCCAGCGTCGAATTAACTTTTTTTTTGCTGATACTTGTGTTTAATTGCCCCCCATTTACAGGTTTCCTACATGTAGTTTCTGGACTGATGAAGTTTTTGGAATAATTAGATTTCATTATATTCCCTCCTTGATACTTTCTGTGGTCTGTACTTGGCCGACCTTGACAGGCTCAGAGGAGGTGTAAATAAACATTCCAGGCTCAGTACATTTAAGACTCCTTTGGGCAAAGGATTTATTTCAGAAGCCTCGATATTTTAAGTACTGCTACAAGTAAGCAAAAGTATTCATGATTTCTCTTCCTTTTCTTTTTTTCTCCCCAAATGAGCAGCTGGAGGATAGTAATTGCCCCTAGATCTCATCAACCCATAACGTAGCATGAGCTGCATATGGGTTTAGCCTTCTATATCATCATGACAATCAAAGATACAGAAATTAAATGACAAATGCAGCACCATGGCCGTGTGCACACCTTATCACACCACACTGGCTGATCCTCACCCAAGGACTCCAGAACCTTTTGAACCCACAGAACAGGGCAGAGGAATCACCAAGGTCATCTTGTCTGGGCTGCTCCTCCTTCTTCTCCCTCCTAACCACACAAAAAACACAGTTAAGAGAGTAAAAACAGTTAAGAGAGTGAAAAATACAGTTAAGAGGCAGCAGCCTCTCCTGTGGCTTTATATTCTGGTGTAGCAGGGATGGGGACGAAGTAGCAGCTGCATGGGACAGTGCTTGGATGTGGCTCAAAGGGCTGGGAAGGCAGGGGTAAGCAACTCAGCCATGCCTGTGGTGGGGACCAAATTGCTAAAGGGGCATGAAAGAAGGTGGAAAGGAAATGTTTCTTCCTCTAAAAGTCTATAGGTGGGACTCTGAGAACAGCAGCAAGAGATGGTAACAGTGTGAATTTCTGCATAAATGTTAGTGACATATTGTAATAAGGAGTATAGAGCCAGGAGGTGGAAAGGAACTTTTGCTCAGCTGTAGTATCTCCACTGGAAGCCAAAAAGATCTTACATATCTCAGGATCCCAGCTCTCTTACTTAGCTAGATGAGAGAAAGAAATTTTTCACCTTCTTTAACAGAAGCACTGGAGAGAAACCAGCACTCACAGCTTGTAATTAACTACTGCAGGGAGCAAAAGATTATTTTAAAATCTCTTAGCCCCTCTTCAAATTTCCTTAAATCTAATATCACACGTACAATGAAGAGCATTACTTTATATCGCTGGATTAACCTGCACATGTTCTGGGACTGGTGAAAGGATACACTGCATCTTCTGCATTTTGGTTACTCTGAATCTATTTTAAACTGTCTGAAAGATACTATTTCTTGATAGCCTCCCAGTGGTTTACCAGTGTACCCCAGTAAGGTCCATATCCAGTTCCAAAAAGGGTAGGAAAAAACCAAAACACTACAGTTATCTTTCTATCAGAGATTTCAAAGCTTTTGAGGAACAGAAGTAAGCCCCAGAAGGTGCTAGCAGTTGTGAGGGGAACTAATCCCATCCAAATTTAAGTATCAAATGTAAGAACCGAGGTACAGCAGGATTCTTCTACAGTCATTGGTGAGAATTAGCACTTTTGGAGGAAATTCAGATGTTAAACTTTCTACAAAGACTGCATCAGAACTGAACAATGCCTATACTTCTAACTCAGGCATCTGAGGTATCAGGAATTCCTGATTTCTCAATTCTTGATACCCTGTTTTTATAGAAAAATAATCGCACAGCTTCTATGATTTTTTTTCTTTTTACATTAATTTGGGTGACCTTGGGAAAAGTAGTAAGAAACATTAATAACCACACTAGTAATCACAGATTATGCTTCATCTGAATGCACCATGGATCAGAAAAAAAAAATAAATTGTGTAGGTTATTTCAGACAGAGAAATTTTCTACTGTGAATATTGCTATCCCATAGGAGAATATGCCAACATTTGAACCTTTGTTTCACACACTCTACTAGGAGCAGGGCTGTGATCAAGAAAAAAAACTTAACAGCAATCCCACCCTCAGAAATCCTCTGGAGAACTTGCTGCTGAGAAACCCCATCCTGAAGGCTGCCAGAAGCTCTAATCAGCTAATATATCAAAGCTCTAGTGTAGCCTGTCTGCTCCCCCGACCTCAGCAAGAGTTAAAATAATTCTCAGGGGTCAATCTAAGAATAAGCAGGAAAATATGCATTACTACACTCTGTAAGACTGTGAATGGATGACGGTGATCAAGTCCATGCTTTGATGCTGCATCCAATACATTCTTAGGCATATTTCAAATTCTGAATTTCTGTGAATTTAGCCTCAGCACAGCAAGCCAGAGGTGCAGAGAGGCATGTGGCTTACTCACATGCTTTGTGCCAGGCAGGCACGCTCACATTTTTTTGCCTTTGTTGGCATCCAAACAGGGTAAACTGTCACTTTAACAAAGCAGTTAATTTATCATGGATGGAGAGGGTAAACTAGATTTTTACAGTCAGGAGACATTTCTTCCTCTTTCCATTACAAGCCTTCAAAAGGTCACATGGTTCCAGCCAAGGAGTCACTATCAGCATCAGGCTTAAGGGGCACATGTGACTGTTGCTGTACAGCTCCTTCTCACTGGTTTTACACAGTTTCTCAGATATGGAGGTGGATTACACCCCTAATTACACATTCATCTTCATAAGTCCATCTGAGTTAACTTTCTCAGAATATCAAGTCATTCAGCTAATAGCAGAAAACAACAAGAAAAAGGATTGCTCCCTGGGATAACACCTTTCTTTTTTTTGTCTTGTGCAGAGTGAATAGTAGTTTCAAACCTAAACATCTGAGAGGCCACCAGTTTTCCACTTTCTGCAGAGTATATGATTAACCCCAGTTTGCCTGAAGCCGTCAGGGGTACTGAGAAGCAGCCACTTCTGGAGCACAACAAACACTGTACCCAAGTGTTTGTTTGAGGATCTTCCCCCACCCTGAACAAGTAACAAGCAAAGTTCAATCTCCTTAGGCACTAGAAAAACCCACAGACATTCAGTTAAGTGTAGTTTCCCTTTTTCAGGAACGTTGTTAATGATATAGGCTGTAATGTGGGGGTTTTTTAATTGTTTTATTTTCTACCACCCTGGCAAGTATCTTTATTAAGGAAGCAGCATTATCCCAAGTTAGACTTTGGTACTTTCACACAGTAAAAATGACTTTCCAAAACAAGTAGCCAGGAGCCCTGTGCAGAAATTGGCCATTCGACTCCCAAAATTCAGTGTGGACGAAGATTCCTCCCAGACAAAAGGTGCCCTCACAGAAAGCTTTTGCTGCCCATGGAGTGCTGAGAGTGGCCCACCAGGTGCACAGGAGAGATGGAGGGTCAGGGCTTTCTTTCCTGGGTGGAATGGCTTTCACTGAGGCTACTTTTAGAAAATATTATTTCTCAATTGAACCAAAGCAACCCTGGAATATCCTGTGTGAGCAAGTGAGACTGCAGGAGGCTATAGGTCATTATCCTTGGATGTATTTTACACAGAAGATCAAATAGCTGTAAATTATCCCTGAGGTGGGCAAGATTAAGTCAGGTAAGAGCAACTGTTGTGGTCATGCAGAATTTCAAGGCTCTGTTCCAAGTCCAGGCTTTTTGGAAGCCAGTGATTAAACACTGGAAAAAATGTTAAATGTTTCAGATAATTAGAACCATTTATTCAGTGGGAAAGGGCATGAACTGCATTTTCTTAAAGAAAAGCAAATATAGAGAGACTACTACCAGCTTGGTTGAACTGCAAAAGCACATCTTCCCTGTTAAGGTTAGATGATTCCTATGTAGGGTAGTAGACAAAAGGACTCTCGTTGGTTGTTTGCTATCTAATGTTTATTTACCACCTATAATGAAGCGTGGCATAAATGTAAAGGAAGTGATATACTGTAGAAATTTTCTTAGTAGGCATTTGTGTGGTCAAAGTCTTGGCTGGGTGCTTGCAGTAAAAGTTAATTGTGGGGCAACCTTTGCTTTGCATACTGAGAACATAAACAGCTGGAGGTCTATCTGAAATCTGAATGTAGCACTCCAGCAGTTTAAGAACCATCTGCAGTTACTTTCATTCATGTCTTCCTCTTAATCATCTTAATGATTAACCAGTATATCATCCAGTGGAAACAGTAAAATACCACAAGCCATTGATTCTGAATTAGGAATTCCTGCATCACATCAGCAATTTAAAATTAGTTTATAGCAGGGTTTTTAAAAACATCTATTTAGAAAGATGTCCAGTTTAGATTAAGACACAAAGAGGCAGCCTGTTTAAATAACTTGAAAATCATTTCAAATCTCTGTCCAAATACAAATGAAGCTGAACATGAACACACTGGGGAATTTAGTCACCTTCTTTACTCCCCATTTCTCTTCCTCTGCATGTCCTCATAACTAGAGACAGCTCAGATTAAATCTACATATAAACTTTATGTCTGGATCCAAATATCCTGTCTCAAATAGCACAAATCACAGTCCCAGATCCAAATGTCCAAGGAGAAAAAAAACCAACAACAAGCATTGGATGTTAATGCAAACCCTGGGAAGCATGAGGAGTTCTAAACCAGCTTGCTGTAAGACAATGAATGTGAGCTCAAAATTGAAGCTGAACTCTGAGCTACGGATTCCTAGGTTGTTTGCACAAATCACTGCTTATAAAGTAAATTTTTGTCACATTTGGTTTGGAAAGGAACATGCAGAACCCAAAATGCAGCAGCCCTACACGCCAGACATTACTGGCCCCACAGGACTTGAGACCACTCAAAGCCCAGCTATGGGAGGAAGCAACAGGGTGACTCTCCCACTCCAGGAGCCTCTGCCAACACACCTCTCCCGGGGCTGGGAGGGATGGGGAGTGTGGTCCTTTTGCTGAAACACAACCTGGCCTTAGAGGGGGGAGACCACAGGCAGATCCAGGTTCCCCAAAAGCAATCCTTGCTGTCACCCCTTAAGGCAGACTGGCCAGCTTTGGGCTGTCTCTGAGTGCTCTGAGCTGCTCTCCCACCTCACTCAGCATGGAATGCTCTCACCAAACCTACATTCAGTGTCAAGCAGTTATCCACTATCTATTTCCATCTCCACTGATGTTGCCACAGGCATACTTGCCCTATGAAAAGAAATTCACCATTCAGATACTGCCTTTTACCCCCACAGCCTAAATACTTCTCTCCTGTCTACTTGAAAAGAGTAGGAACCATGGAACAAACCTCTAAAATGGTTTAAGAAAGATTTCAGCTCAAGAAACAGCAATCTGCAAGGAATGGGTTATGATATAGCCTGCATCAGTATGCTGATGGTAAACAATAAGAATATATGACATATATCATTTATATACATGTACCACTAAACTGCAAAAAGAAGAGTGATATATTCTGCTCAGATAACTAGAATGGACACCAGAAGTATTTGTTTCAGAAGAAAGCCAAGAAACAACCTCTACATCCAGAAAACAAATGTGGAGGCATTTTCGTATGCTTAAATTCTGATTCTAAATTCCAACCTTACAAATTTGGATAGAAAGTTTGAGGGGAAAAAAAAAAGAATTTTGCCACAACAAAAATTATCAGTTCTCAAAAACATTGTATTATTTCAAAACCTGTTTAGAAATTATCTTATTTGGAAAAAAAAAAAGTTGAAAATGTTTAAAGAATAGCAAAGCTACTTTCTTTCAGCAGGTTTTGCTGCAACTTCCTAAATACTCACTTGACTTTACAACCCATTGATATGCCCTAGCTAGATCCTCCTATCTCTCTTCCAAGTTCAGCCCATTGGTCAAATCTTTATCACTTGACCAAGATCGTTTCTTTGAGGGCTTAATTCTGCAAATCATTGATATTCTGGCCCCAGTCTACAAAGCACTTGGACAGACATTTGGCTTCAGTGAAACTGCTGATGGAATTAGAGTTAAGACTTGAGTACTGGTTTTGGATCAGGGCCAGAGAAGATTTTGCTTTGCAGGATTAAGTCCTAAATCTCCCTCCAGAAGTGGTTCAGTTCCAGTTCTTTACCCAATGTTTTGTTCTCTGAATTTCTTCATTTGCTTTTATCTTTTGGATGAAAATCAAGGCCTAAGGCCTGATTCACTCATATATTGTTGCTCTTTTACATGAACATAATAACTTCAATGAAGTATCTTAAATCAAATCTGGGAAATTATTATCTGGGTGAATGAATGTGTTCATGCACTGCTGGTTTCAGACAGCTGGTCACTAGGAAAAAAAGTCTTTCCCTCTGTAGATCCTGCTGTACAGTTGCATAAAACTATACCAAAGTATAATTTTCCTCCTCTTTGTGATGAGAGGGAAAAAAAGCACAGGTTCTTTGCCAACAAGCTCTGCCTGGTAACAAGCATAAACCAAGAGGACTTAAACAAGGAAGAGATAAAGGAAATTAAAATCCATTACTACCCTCCAATAAGCTTTAAAGGCCTGCATGTTTATGAGAGATGATTAACTTCTAGATGTAGCAAGTCTTTAAAAAACAAATTCACAATATTTCTGGCAAAAATCACTGAGGTAGAAATCCGTGGTATGCTAGGGAATAAATTCTCATTCACCTGTGAGGCATCGACAAATTCTGTTTTTCTTTATTCTAGTTGAATTCAAAACATAGTAAAATCAGCCCTTCACATTGCTGTAGACTTCAACTCCCATGCAATTTTACCTTGTTTTTCTGTTAGAAATTATTTGACAAAACGTTGTGAAAATCTTATAATTTCCACAGGCTATTATACTTGACACCATCATATATTGCACACTGATGGACAAAATCTGCTCTTTGCCTTCCCAAAGCATGCAGAACAAGTGACACAGTCTCTTGACTTCCATGTCTCTCCATAGCTCTGACAATAGCTGTCTGAACTTCAGCCTGTGAGTGAATTTGCAGATCACAGCAATTTTTGCAGTTAAATAGAGCTGTAGAAAGTAATCACATCTCATTGCAAAGCTGGCCAAAGCTCACCTCAGACACGCTGTATAAGAGAAAAATTACATAAGAAGCAAAGCAAATCCTTTCAAAGTCAATTTTGATTTAAGGAGAATGCATCATCTGGCAAAACCCCTATTCCTTATTTATCAGCTGAAAAACATCTTGCCTAATCTAGTAAACAGCAATACCAGCTTAAGTTAGCTTTAAGACAAATGATTCTAAGCAGATTGTTCCCACTTGCATCTCGATGAGAGTGCTGGAATTTTAAATACTTAGTATTTTTATTATAAATGCAAATTGCTTATAATGTAGTAAATCATTGATTAATCCTGATTTTCTTTAATATATTGAGCACTTAGTTTCTCTTTTTTGAAGGAGTATTATTTGACTATCCTTCAAAAAAACAGATGGTTATTGAGTAAGTGTGCTAAGAATGCTTCTGGATAAAGTTACTATAATTAAGGACTTTCACACACGATCCCTCAAACAAAATCTGCTTTGGTAGAAGTCAATAATATGATGCATGTTAATTCTCTAGTGTTAATATTAATACAATCTTGTGCATGTTTTTCCTTCAGTGTGCTTTGACAAAAACATGCAGTGGGGCAGCCCTCAGCAAGCAAAGCAAGCTGAGCTGGTCCTGGGATAGATGGATCTTAAGAGTTAGTGAAATACTAACATCAACAGATCTGTGGTATCTTGAATAATATGATCAGTTCCAGTGCCCTGCTAGAGCCAGGGCCCAGATAAGCTGCCCACATTTATACTGATGTGTGGAGATGCAAGAAGAAATGCTTTGTTTTGCTGCCAGATGGTTTCCATCTGCCTTTTGGTAGAAGCAAGGCAGACTACAACTGCTGGGGTGTGCTGGGGCCTTGTCTTGACTTGCATCAAAATACATCTGGACATGCACACAGCCTGGAAATCTAAAGACTATTCCAAGGTTCTAGAGTCTGGGTGTAGCCTAATTTAACCAGCAAGTAAAGAATAGGTTCAAAAAGGTGTTCAGAAACCTGAATTTCTATTCACGTTCTTTTAAGAACTGTAATTAAATATCTGTTTGTCTCCATGTCCCTTCCTACAGGTTACAGAACACTGCTGTGGCATCTTTACCACATGCATCTCCCACAAAGAAAGCTGCTGCCTTTCATAGCAGCTGCAGTTCCCAAAATTATTTGAATTGTCTCTCTGCTTGTCTCTCTGAAAAGACTGTGTTACTAGTCTTTTCTGTGTCATTTCAGATCAAATATGCATTTTGCGTGCCGTTTAAATATATTACATAAAAAAAAAAACGCAAAAAAATGCACACAATATGAAATTCCAGATTTAATCTGTCCAAAAGCCTTCATAATTTACCTTCACTAGGTGTATACTCAGTGATACATTTCTTAATTATATGATGCAAATGATTATTTTCTCCCTGCAACCCAGCCTTTTCCACCAAGCCTCCCCCTAAAGGACTTTGCCATTGTTGCATGTGGTCCACCTAACAAGTACCTCCCTCCCAACAACACGTTCCTGAACCCATTAGGACTAATTACAGTTAAAAGTGACCAGCAAAACATGCCTGCTGGCAAAGACCACAGCTCCAGGACTGGATTTCACAACCCTAGAAAAAGTGAGCTCTAACTGACAGGCTCCACTAAGGAGGATCACAGCTGCAAAATACCTAAATCAAGGTCAAAATTCAGCCCCTCTCTCTTCAAAGCCAGCCTGTGTGTGTGCTCCCACAACTTCCCTCTCCTGAAACAGTCAATCCTCTTTGCAATTACACTTTACACTTTGTAAAAAAGTGTATTCTAATAGTTGGAAAACGTCAGACTTTTTACATTTTTAAACCCTTCAACCCTGCCATCCAGGTCTTCAAAATAGCCAAAGGGACAATGAATTAGTTCTTTTTCAACAATGAAGAAATAGACAACTTTGGACACATGTGAGTTATTACATATTTTGAAGGATAAAAGACCAACCCCAAAAACATGCCCTTTCAAAATACCCAGTATTTTTTCTTCCATCTGAAAGAAAAACTAGTATATTGTTAAATGAACAAGAAGCTTAGTTGTGGGCAAATCTTGGAAAGCAAAACTTTTATGTGATACCTGAATCATGTAATTTCTGTGAATTGAGAATACTCCAGCCTATTCTGCTTCTATCACAAACATACCCCTGGTTTTGGCCATTTATACTTCTTAAAGAGGAGAAGAAAAGAAAAAAAGGCTTTTATTCTAAGAAACTCTACTGCAATTATTTTTATTATTTTATTATTTACTCCATTTATAGGCCATTAGTCTGTCATTAGCAATTGGTGAAAAATTTTCCTATGCATAAACAAAGCAAACCTTATGGCAATTAGTGCTATCTTTAGAAAGCTATTACATTTTTTTCTCTATTCCTGCCAAAGCATGACCTCTTTCTTATGATACAATTATTATAATTTTGAATATTATCATTACAGTCAACCCATGTAAGCATGCAACTTTATCAACAAAAATTACATCAAGGCATTGAAATACATAAAATTCAACCTCAGACCACAGAATTCTAGAATACTTCAGGTTGGATGCCACCTCAGCAGGTCCTCCAGCTCAGCCTCCTGCTGAAAGCAGGTTCCACACTGAATTCAGACTTGCTTGCCCATGGCTTTCTTGAGCTGGGATTTAAAAGTTTGCAAAAACAGAGTCTTCAACCTCTCTGGGTAGCCCTTTCCAAGGTCTGATTGTCCTCAGGGTGATATTTTTCCCCTTTAAGCTGGAAGCCTGCACCCAGTATTGGCTTTTGGAGTCTAACCCTGCTGAGCTTCAAGGTTAGACAAGCTCAGGTGTGTTCAGGGACACGTGACCACATGACATGATGTGAAACAACTCATAAATTTGGGTGTCATCCTTGCACAGGGCTGTGCTAATCCCTATACTCTTCCAAGTTCAGAATATGCATGCTAAAATGAGCCAACACAGGCAATTTCTCTGCTCCATACCCTCCAATCATGGGCTAACAGGTGATGTGCCTTATTTAGTCTGTGACAAATACAGGGAATAAAATTACCATTACATTCTAAAACACTGAATATATAGGTTAATCCTATCATACAATAGGCTAGACAGGCTAGAAATAAAAACATACTTTCTACATCGCAGTGATTGTTACAGTCATTGCAAAAAAAAAAAAAGAAAAGTCAGGAGATGTAGGACCTTGGGCTTAAAGGTGGTGTTTAAATGTAAATGCTGCTGTCTGAGACCAATAGCATCAGAGAGAGGCCTTCAGTAAATGTAGTTCAAACTCAGCCACTGAAACCCTATTGTTAACAAATGTTTCCAACACTTTTTTCAGATACTCCCAAATACTCATTGCATAGGATTGACAAAGCTTTTCAGAGTTCAGTTATTAAACCAGGCAGACATAGGATCTGAAGCTTCTCCACCCCACTTCTTTTTGGAAATGCTCACTCAGACAGTGCTACTGTCCTGATAACAGAGGGAAAACATTTCTTGTTATGATTTGCCTACAGAGCTCTGCTTCACTCTCAGCAGTTTGAAACCCAATACATCACAAAATAGCTATCAATGGTCTGGTGGTTTTGGTTTTGTTTTGTTTTTATTGTTATTCTTCTGTTTTTCTTATGTATTAAATGAAAATGTTTAAAGAGTTTTGGTAAGGTCCCTGTCTAGAAATTTCCTCTGTGTGGCAGGAGATGGCTGGCTATTACATTTCAAAGGCACCACATGTAGCATGCAATGAACCTTTTCTGATAAATTCAGAGCTCATATGTAACAACCATTTGTGGTTGATGTAGCCATTAATAAATATTTCTAGGAGTCTGCATTCCTACATACCATCCTCTTACCTGGCACGGGAGTGGGAAGACACCTAAGGGAGCTGTGAGTCTTAGGAGGTAAAGGGATTAACTCCAAGAAATTAATTTTATGTAGGGAGGCTAAACATCTTCACTCCATTTGTAAGCAGTGATCAGGAGATGCTTCTGTCAAGAGTTACATGAACCAGAAATCAAGCTCTGCAGGTGTCCTGAGTTACCTGAAGGAATCCTTCCTTTTCTACACTGACAACAGAGCAGCACTCAAACAAAATAAAAGCCCTTCAAAATTATGAAACCACATCCCCAGCTTTTGATTGTTTGCAGGGTAGTTAAAATATTAGGGTTGTTTTAGGCTGGTATACATGGAAAGCATGATTTAATGAACAGCCCCGCTGACAGTGTTGGTTTTGCTCTGCAAATTTTTGTTCATTAATACAACCTTCCAATTAGTCATCTGAAAAATGAACACAATCAGGAAAACACTGAAAAATAGAGGATGAGTGTTCAACAGTGGCACAAATTAAAAAAAATGAGGGATAAATTTGCACCCCATTAGGGAAATTTCAATGCATGTGTAATCTTAAGAGCTCAATATATTTCTTCCATAACATTAATTTAACACCATTTTAATAGTTCAAAGCAGCACCTACACCAGGTTTCTCTAATTATCACACGGAAGCAGCTTAAAGCAAATAATTGCTTTAAATTTCCTGGTATCATCAATAGACAGTAACTTCATCAGTGTTTTAACACAGTTGAAGGGCTGTAAAGAATAGACTGCTTCTTCTCTTGGAAGGCAAATTTTTACACTGGATTATTTTCAGAGGTTATTTTTAGTTTGGCTGGATAGCTAGCAGAGTTTTGGTGCTTGTAAGATTTATATAAATCATGGAAGAAGGTGGCTTAACGATGCAGATGGCACAGGGCCATGGAATGCACATGCTGCCTGCCTTAAAAAAAAACACCATGAAATGCGTTCCTCTCACCATGGCATCCCCAGGAAACCTAAAAGGGGAAAATATCTTTGTTTCATTTGAAATCCAGCCTAGGAATTCAAACTGCTAAGTACAGATTGCTAGCCTGTGCCTTTTAAGAGGTACTACCCTGAAGCCCACGTTAAGCAGCTGTGTGCATCTGGAGGTGCAGGGGTTGCCAGGGGAGTGACTGAAGTTTAGCACTGAGGACAACAGTGGACTTCCTTAAAACCAAGCTGTCTACCCCTTTAAGGCTTAAGAGAAGGCACAATCAAGCTCTTTATTTAGCTGCAGGTGATGATGGTGACTGCTTCAGATCTTATAATAAAGGCAGACAGGTTTCAGTTCACCATTAAAGTGGCTATGTAAGTTTTCGATTGTGAAAGTTAGAGGAAGACAAAACCATGAGTTATGAGCAAAGTTTTTTGGGTGAAAAGCTCTCAGGAATCACACAGATGAAGCTTTCCAGAATGCTTCTGTTGTGGTCTGGAAAACAAAAAATTGTCCGCAGACCAAAATTATACACAAAATTGTACCAGAAACACATTCCATTTTTATAGATTTCTCTTCTGTTAAAACAAGAATAAAAGCCACAGACTTGCCTGGTAGGTCATATTGCATAGAATGTGAATGCCAAATTTTTAAATACTGGAGAGAAATCTTACACCTCCAGCTGCAGGACAGTCACTTCAGAAATGGGGATGGACCTTGAGAACTAAACCTTCAAGACATCAGGTGGAAATAGGACTTGTTTGACCAATAGTAAATGACTCCATCAGAGCTACTTACTTAAATAATTTCAAAGTCAATGGAAAAAAAAAAGATGAGTGTGCTAAACTTGATGCATCTCACCAAAATAGGTCACTGACTCTAAGAAGAGGTAGGATGCCTGTGACCAGTCTCCAGCTGGGTGAGAAGGGTTGTTGGAAGTCAATTGTATCAGCAGTAAATTGCCAGGTTGTACTGAAACACTGGAGCCTCCAAGATGCCTTCAGAGAGAGAAGGAGATGAACTGCCTGTTAGAGGCAACTCCATGGACTGCAGAAAGTTAGAGCAGTAGCTTAGAACTAGATGTGTATTAAATGGATGAAATAACCCACTCACCCCCAGCTGTTTTTAACAGGATACCACTAACAGTAACACTGAGAATGGAGACACCAGTTACAGACACCCTCCACATATGATCATGTGGTACTCAGGCTGAAACCTCACCCCATTTTCTGACTGAATCATGAGAGCTCACAATACAGAGTAACCTACACACAGAGAAACATTCATATCATATGCAAGACTGATGGTATGGGCTCCCTCAGTTTGGCTGCCCACTTGAAAACATCTAGAACAGAACTGGTATTTACAAAATAGTGAATCGCTGTTGTCTGAACATCAGGCTGGTATGAGACACGTCAGATTCCACATCCCTTAATTAAATCACTCAAAAGATGAATAGTGATTCGATTAACAGTAATTTTAGACAAGAGTTGGTGTTTTCGAAGCAACAGAAAACTCAGAAAGTGTGTGCTTGGGAATTCTTCATCTTTATCATGAGCCCTTAAAGACTTCCCAAGCAGACATCAAAAAATTTGAAACACAACTATCTTCTAACATTTTTAACCAAAACTTTTAGGTAAGCAATTGATGAGCTTCTATATAAGTAGTAATACTTAAAACCATTTATGCTATATTCATCAGTGTTACTGCTTTGTGCACAACACTTTCAAATATGTTGGTGTCTCCTTGTTCTGCTTCAAGGACAGCAATGAGCTGTTGTTTTGACGTTTCAGCCTGGAACACAACAGAAAAGTCTTAATCTTTCACTCTTTGCTGCAAGGACTTCAGGTTAACTCTGTCCCTAACCAGACGTAAATAGAATCTGTAAATAGAAATCATCTTGACTATGGAAAAAGTACTGGTATTTTTGTTTACAATGTCACAGTTTAGAATAAATTTAACCCACACCAGCCAGAGTGTTTTAAAATTCTTGTAACTAAGCTGTTTCACTTGAAGTATTCTTTCTCAGTGCTCATTTGCACTGCAACTGTATGTATGAAGTGGCTGAACTGCAATCATTTGTGACATTAGAGAAAACATGCTGTTTCATTCCTGAGGCAGAACACCCAAGTAACAAACAAAAAACCCACAATGTACCATTGTACAGGATGTTCTTTAATCATGCAGGGACATTGCAGCTATATTCATTGCTCTAAATTATGAGTTTTCTGTAGGATTTTTTTTCTAGATAAAGCCAAAAGAAAAAATAAATTAAACTAATTTTAAGTATTAGCTGTAAGTACTTAAAAATGAATAGTTTGTTCTTTTAGTATTTTGTCTGACTAGCACCCAAAACATTTAATGAATTTTTAAAAAGACATTATTATTATGGATGATACCATGCTAATTAAGGGTATAGTATAGGTATCAGAGAATAGTGTTCCTTATGGAGGACTCTTAATTGTATTCCTGCTATCCTACTATCAGTGGATACTGAAATAATGAACAGTTTAAATAAACTAGCTACTGTTTAGTTAGTTAATTTCTATAAAAATGTTACACTGTTTTCCATGGGATTTGTGTTTATATGAAGATGGGAACCCTGGTTAAAGAACTAGAGACTTAATTTTTCTGCTATTTTAATTACTGCTTCTTATTGAATCCTTCAAGCTTTGTCATCAGTTGAACAGGGAATCCATAGGAATTTGACATGTGCTTAAAAGATTTCTGAACTTGTGGTATTACTAATTGCTTTTTAAAATTAATCCTTATAGAGTTTTCTCCACCTCCCAGGGTAACATACTGATAAAATTGTTTTTGTAACGTCTATTTGCTAACATTTCCTTCTTTTTCTTTGGAGGGTACCTCTGACTGCCTCTCTCATTCTGTCCTAATGAACTTTTATGCTGGTTTATTAATTACTCATTTACAAATGGTGCCTAAAAGTCTTTGTCTATCCCCAAAACTTTTACTGCACACACAGCCCCAGAAACCAGCTCACAGAAACTTTGACAAGCAATATTATAACAGTAATTATTATACAAAAGCTATAGATTGGTTAGCAGTAATGATTTCCAGACGAGGATGGATTTTTCACTAGTGCCATCTCCCCATGTCCTGTAGTCACAGAGCAGAACAGAAATGCTCAGCATCTGTTACCAACTCCAACTATTTCCTATAATGCTGGAAGAGCTCATTTCCTTCACCAGCTGTGCCCTGAACAGAGAAGGGTCCGAGGTTGCTTGAGACTCTTCATTGCTTTCTGCATAATGAATTCAGGGATAGTTCCAAAAAAGTATTTAGATGATGCTAAAATGTCAAGTATTTAAGTAGTTGGTGGGGTTTTTTTCTGCTCCACAACTGGTCCCCAAATATTGTGGAGAAAAGTGGTAATGTAAATTCCAGAGAATCATTCTCTAAAACAGCACCAAAGAGAAGGAATACACAGGTGCACTTCATGGCAAAATTACATAGTCTAAGCACACATGATGGATGATGAGATGAATGAGAGAAGAAATAATTCAGTCCCCAACAGCCCTGGGTAGGTGAATCAGGTTTGAGTTAGCAAGACTGATGGACAGCAGATCATTCAACCCTTGACTGAAAAACATACTTACTATTTTTCCTTCAAGATGTTCACAAGATGCCATGAATTGTGCAGGGACCATTCCAGTTGCAGAGTGTTTGGATACACAAAGCTTGGTTCCCTAGCACAGCACAGTCCTGGAATACAACTGATGGATTTGGATAGATGAAGAAGGACAAAAATTGTAAAAATATTACTTGGCATGATAGGCAGTGGTCACAACACATCTGTGGACAAACATTTATCAAGCTGATGTTAGGGATTTTAAGGGCTATATTTGAATGTGGATGATGAATTATCTTTATGTGAGCCTCTCCCACAAGCACGGCAGACAAGACAGAAGAAAGCACAAAAGCATGTTTCTGGAGAATTTATAAACATTACTGGATTTTATAAACAAAATTCCTGTCTCTCACACACAGTGAGAAAACAAGAAAAGGATAAAAGTCTGTTTCTCTTAAAACAAACAAACAAACAAACTAACAAACAAATCTCATTTTCTGTTAATGTTGTGGTCTGGCTAACAGAAAAAGAAGCATTTCAGTTCTGGATAGCTTAGACAGAAGAGTCGAGAAAATTATTTGCATGGTGGCAATTTCTTCCCTTTCCCCCCTTTTAGCTTTACCCTACCTTTAGCCAGTGCTTTGTATATGATGCCAAGCTGAATTTTGTCTTTTGTCGAAGAGTTCTGATTCCACCCCTCTCCAAACTCACAAGACTATGCCATCCATAAATACCACACTATTTAAAGTCAGGATGCTATCATTTTGTCACACCAAAGTTTTCATAGATGTAACTAAACATTCTTTATGGCAGAAACTGCTGCATTTGTCTTTGCCTTAGTCACAGGACTGCAGAGTGAGCCCTTTCAGCGACGTCTATGGATGTTCTCTGGCAGCATTGTGCATCCCCATCCTGCTACCTGGCCATGCCCAGTATTCACACAGCACCTTGTTGCACGTGTTATCAGGCCCTTTTAGGAAGGACATGTCTATTGTGCCAAGGTCACATTCCCACAAAGCAGTCTCTTGTCATACACTGTCAGACAGGCAGACACACTCTATGCAAAGGAACAGCCCACACTCAAGATTTACCTTGCAGCGTATCCCTGAGCTTGTTTGAACCCTGCCCCTGAGAATGGATTTGCATCTGAATTACTCGGGTGGGAAGCAAGTCAGGATTTGATCAGGCATGGATAAAGATTCCTGCTTAAAATCCAAATTAACATACGGCTCTCCTTGATACAAGAGAGAGAACTATACAGAACTATTTTATACAACATGAAATGGCCCCAGTAAAAGAAATGGGGTGTATGGTTGCCAAGACACTCTCCTGTGAAAGGGAGTTATAGGACCAACCCATATATGTCACACAGCCCATTGGCTTTGAGTTGAAAACAGAAAAAAGGATTCAGGAGAGTGAGAGTGAGAAGCAGTAGGAGGAAGAGCGCTCCGAATTCCATTCTAGGCCGTGTCCCACAAAAATCCCAGAGGACATTGTGGGTGTTCTGGAGAAGAAAGAAATGTCAAATCCACAGCTTGGCTTCAGAATGGAAGATGGAAGAGTGGCCTCCCACCTTTCCAGGCATGCTATGACAACTGGCACCACAGTATGGCAAAAGCAGATGTTCCTCAGTCTCACCTCTTTGAACAGGCCTGTGTCTCCTCCATCCTACATCTAAATATCCTCCAAAGTCCCAGCAGTCATTCGGAGTCTTGAAGATATTAACGATGGCAGCAATTTCCCCTTCCCATTCTCCTGATTAAACAGAAGGAAGGAGGCAGAAAAAAAGATGAGAGACGTAAAACTCCAGATGTTGTCGACACCAATATCTGGTTCCACCAGAGAATTTGAACACTGAGGCGATGATGAATTGCAGTGGGATCCCTACGGCAACCCAGATTGCAATCATAATACCACGGAGGAAGAATAAGGGCTAGCATTCATTACTGTGAACAGTAAATGAATTTATGACAATTTCTACTGGTCCTTTCAAAGAACGTGAACACATCTGTAAGAAATTAAGATGACACAGCGCTGTAACTCATTCATTAATAAAGTCTGGTATTGCACATTTGTTGCAAAATTTGTTGCAACTGTTACCAGTGGTTTTTAATTCTCTAAGTGGATGTTATTAAAACCATAACACAAATCTCTCTGGTGGGAGGGTACTAACTAATTTGCAGACTATTCTTTAGTTGATTTATTTTTAGTCCAGTCTTACTTTGGTGAAGAAACTGAACTTCTTCAGGTTTAAAGCAAGTAAATATTTAGTCATTAAAAATATGTACAAGAGAGTTACAGTCATCCCACTTTCTTTTTGATAATACATAATTAATTTTACACTATCGAAAACCTCTTAAAGGACCTCTCTGTGATCTGAGTAACTGTGGAGGGAGAAATAATACCAGAAAAGCAAACTCTAAACAAAGAGCAAACCCAATAATAACATACCAGGCTGTGATGGAGTCAGAGCAGTCACAGCTGTATTTCTGTGAGTGTGGAGTCACAGTTTGCCCATTTTTAAGGACAGATTATCAGGATACAACCTAGTCAATGATGAGAAGAATCAAAAATTAGCAAAATTTCTACATTTTACCCTGTGCAACAGGAAGAGTATCTATTGGCCACGTGTCATAAAGCATAAGCTAATACCTTGCTACTCCACTTGGCAATAGTTCCTACTGAGCTGTGTGTCTCAGCTTTGCACATCTATCACTGTCAAATATACCTGACAAAAGTCTTGCTACTGCAACAAGCCCACACATCTCTGCACAAACGTGCCAAACACCTACTGAGGCAGAAGGTCTGCATTAGGGCATAGCACAGAGGCATTTTCATGCATGAGATCCACAAGATGCTGTGAAAAGCATCCCCTGTGTATCTCCTGTGCCCTTCAGAATGTTGAAGCCTGGATTCTGCCAGCAGCTATGCAATGCACCTTCGAGTGGTACTAATGGGGAAGCTGTAGCTGCCTTGGCCACTCCATTAAGCCTGCCCATGGGAGGCTAAACACAAACAAATATTTGCAGGATTGTGGTCTTATTTACTTCATTAGACATGAAAAATTATTAAGAATAAACCTTGCATCTTAGAAACACATATTTGATTTTTCTTCTACATATTGAGGGAAAAGTTGAAAGGAAAAGAAGTTATAAATCCTTGGCCTACGCTTAACAAAACTCATCACAATAAACTCAGTGTTTTATAAGCTACAGGAGAAAATATGAGAAAATGCAATATTAATTTGAAAGAGCAATACTTCATATTGACTATAAATCAAACTAACAGTAAAGGTCATTCATGATTTAATGACAAAGTTGCAATTTTTTTAACATAACTGAACAGATTTATGTACATTACTGAAAGCCAACACAAAAACATTCAGAAGATATTCTGTGAAAATTAAGAAAACAATCTGAATTGTTTTGAGGTGCAGGCCCACATTACAGAACCTGCAGCCACAGTTTCCATGTTCTCAGCATGGCTGGGCCCAGCTCTTTGGTGGTGACTCAGCTGCAGTGCCTGTGCTCCCCAAGGGAGAGGAGGTCGCCTGCTCTGCCTTATTGCAAGGCTCAGTGTTGCCCCTAGGAGTCCAAAAGCCACAGATAAACTCACTGACAACTGTGAGTAGAAACACTTCACTGCTTTGATAGGTGTAGAAAAGGAGCCTACAAAAAAGAGTGAGTTACCCTTAGCTCCATCTCAGCCAATAATTCCCACAAGCCAGCTATCCTGTGCTGGGACTGCTCTTTTTCCTGGTAAAACAAGAATATATTTTTAAATATATCAAAGTGCTATTTTAAAAAATGAATTAAGCTGTGAAACACTATGACTCATCAAAGATGCAAGGGGAAAGAGGGAGAAATCCAGGGCACATGGCTCTGGTGGGTGGAAAGGGGTTTCTCCTGACTTCTGATGGATCAGGCTGAATTTAGACTGACAGCACACAGACTATCTGGGTTCAGACCCCACATACATTCAGCTTTGCTTCCTTTCTCCCTAATTTTCATAAAATGGAAGGGTAGAAAATTAACCTGCCCCATCATTCAGGCAATCAGTGGTCTTCACTCAATGATCTCATTACCCATTCCAAGATAACAACCATAAGCATTTTTTTGATCAGCAGAAGTGGCAGTGCCACTGAGAAAATATACCATGTCAGACACAAGTACCAAAAAAATATTGCTTATGACAAAGCAAGGTGGCCCTTGGTCTACAGGACTAAAGCCTAAGGCTTTCAAAACCCATTTTGGGTAGAAAAAACTCCACTCAAATTCATCAATATTATGTATGAGAAACACAGTGAGTACTCAGAAAACAAGTAGCAATTGAAGCAGCCCTGGACCAGCCTTGGGCCTGAACCATCCAAAACCTTTGCCTGTGTCCATGTTTAGTGTTTACTAAATTCTTATGCCTTGGCACCAATAAGAGACTTCAGCACAAGCTGACTGCACAGCCACTAGGATTTTTAATGACCAGTAAATTATCTGCTGCTTTGGAAAAGCCAGTTATCATATTTAATTTGACAGCCCCATACGGCGTGAATTCCACAGACACAAAACAAATGTCAGGCCTCGAGACTAGTGCACATTTCCCCAGATGCAAAATAGACACTCACCAGTTCCTCTCTTAGGAGGATGGAAAAAGCTAATCCCTCTAAATTATGCAAACCAAACAGTGAGTGAAGGCTTAAAGATCCAGCGTTTATTTTTAACAAGTAAAGCATTAACCACACAACTGCTTTTCACATCTGCCTTTTATTTTTTTTTTTTTTTTTTGCTTTTCAATGATATGCAGTGAAACTATTTTAAGATCTGCTCCTGAGTGCCTGCAGCTGGCACATCTTGGAGGGAATAGTAGGTGCTCATTTCTCCTCAGATCTGCCACCCTGCCTCCTAAACGTTTATCATGCTCCTGTAGAGACACTTGGACCATGGAAGATCTTCTCCAATCCAACCCCTATTTAATTTTGCATCAAGGAACACAGTGAGTGGAGAGCTTTTTCTTTTACTCGCTTTGTATCTCATTCAGATCTGGGCTGGAACAGAAACAGAGGAGGAACATCCACTGAACTCTTAGTGCTTTCCAGTTCTGGTTCACATCTGTTACTAATGTATCTTTATGTTACTGGATAGTTTAATAAACATGGAAGTAAGAGCTGCCTGATAAATTTGGTCCTGTAATTTCAGAAGTTGGTCCCTGGCTGTGACACGAACCTCTTGGAGAGGCTGATGTCTTTACACGATTCATTTTACACATTTGCAAATCAAAGTAATGACACTTTGCCATAAGCCACGTGAGAAAGTCGGAAGAGCTCTGCGTGAAAAGTTGATGCTATTGGAAAGCGGTCTAATGGGGCAGCGGCCCAATGGGGCAGCAGCCCTACTGTCACTTTGCTGTCATGTGTGTCAGGACAGGGAGACACTCCGGCTCTGCGCAGGGCTGCACAGACTGGTGCTGGCGAGCAGCACTAAGCGAGCGAGAGGGAGGGGAAGGAGAATACCCGAGACGCTAAAATAACCCGCGGAGCAGACTCGGCGCTAGCAAGCGCTTCGCTCAGAACTCGTGCAAGCGAACAACAGCCGTAATTAAACGCTGCGGTACCGCCGAGCGCTCCCAATTACAGGGCTGCGTCCTCTCCTCCGAAAAAGCACCGGCACCGGCACCGGCATCGCCACGGCATCGGCCCGGCCCAGCGCCGCTCCCGGCGGCCCGCAGGGGGCGCGGCGCCCCGCTCGGCGGCCCGCGGCGCTGCGGAGCCCCGCCGGCGGTGCGGAGGCGGCGGGCCTTGGAATAGGAGCCGTTGTGCGCCGCGCCGCGTTGCGCCGGGGGAGCGCCGGGGAGCGCCCGGGCCGGGCCGGGCCGGGCCGTGCCTCCCTCGCAGCGGCCGCGCCGGGGCACCCGCCGAGCGCGGCCCCTCCGCGCTTGCCGGGAGCGGCAAGAGGTGAGCGCCGGACGGGGCTGTGCGCCGCCCCGGGGGTTTTCCGGCGGGTGCGAGGGGAGAAGGGAGAAAGGGCCAGGTGTGGTGTGGTGTTGGGGAGTGAGAGGATTACCGTGCAGCGGAATGATGCGGCGCTGGGGGGCCGCGGTGCCCGCAGGGTGGCGGAAGCCGGGCGTGCCGGGCAGCGCCGGTGTCCGGCCGCCGCGTGAGCCGCCCTGACCGGGCGGGCCGCACTGACCGGGACCGCCGGAGTACGGGGCAGGGGGTGATGAGTCGGTTTGCACAGAAGGTAACAGAACCTGCGGCGCACGCTCGTGCCGCAAGGCGACCGAGTTTGCGGGTTAGACCGGCGGGCGACCGGCGGGCAACACCGTTTCTTCGCTCTCTGTCCCCTCCGCCCATCCCGCTACATCCTGAAACAGTTCGTGCTTCTAACTGTCCGTGCAGAGTGAGAGTGATCTGATACTTAGGCTTAGGCAAAAGGAATCAGGAGCGCTACGACGTCAGACATGAATCGGGACCCTTCTCGATGTAAAGTGTTTGAAATGCATTCTGCTCTAGAGCAGATAATGCTGACATAGTGAGCTTCCTACGTCACTGTTACAATTTGTGGCTAAAGTGGGTACTTCAGCACAACAGCAAACCTTCATAACACGTTGCATTCACAGGTAAAGTTCTACCCTGTTTTAAAAGTAAAGTGAATTTTTGATGTTTAAGTCAGGGCTGAGGATCATCATCATCATCTCAGTTGCCATTTTTCCCCTCAAGATCTTAAAACATTCTACAGGGACGGGTATGGTTATATATTTTACTGTCCAGGTTGGAGAAATCAAATCAAAGAGATGAAGTGTCAGGTGACTTGCTCAAGGTAATGCAGTGAAACTGTGAATATAGGTAATTCCCATACAGCCTGTTAAAGGTACATTACCAGCAATTCTGGCATTCTTTTGCTAACCCCATGCTTTGTTGAACATTTATGTGTGAGCACTAGCAAACTTCCTGGGTACAGATTTGCTTAGTACAATGGGCAAGGTAAAAGTGCTTAGAGGTTTTTAAGCAACTGCAGCTGAGTAATTGAAACCTTTTTGGAACTGGAGGGCTCAGGGAAAGATTAGCTATCTGCAGGCACTACTAGTGAGTGCTCACAGCTTATTAAATAATATTCTACAAAAAGTAATTCATTGCAGTTGAGTCAAATACAGTAAATATATGCAATTGCAACTGAAAGAGAAAGAAAGAATAAGGAGCCTTGTAAGGCAGGCACTCTGCCTTGTTGAGTACCTTTTGCAATATTACAGTGCCAGCATGAAGCAAACAGCAGTAGCCAGAAAGCTGAAGGTAGGTTTTGCACAAACAGTGCCAAATATGTCAGTGGTGTTACTGCAATGTTTAAAGCAGGAACGGAGCATCGATTATCGTGACTATTTAAAAAAAGCAAAAAGGGAAGGGGGCGGGGGGAAGGGAGAGCCTGGCTCCTTGCAGTTCCATCCTTGTGGTATTCTTCCCCAGGCTCTGCATTGACGTCACAATGACACAGTGAAGCCAAACACAGGAGCTGGGAACAGTTCTTCTGCTTCACTTTTGATAATTGAGTGAGTTTGCCACCACCCCATTCCTTCCAGCATGGCTAAGAGTGCAGAAGTGAAGTTGGCGATCTTTGGTCGGGCTGGTGTGGGCAAGTCAGGTATGTTTGTCTTCTGCTTTTTTCTTCTGCTTGTCAACAGGCAACTTTTTCCTCCCTCTGTGCAGACAAACTCTTTGTGCAAAAGGATATCTGTGACCTTATTCTTGTCAGGGCGGTCAGGATGAGGCCAGGAATTCTCTCTTCCTTGGCTTTTTATGCTATTTTCTCCAGGTTCTCCAGAGTAAAAATACTTTTATCACTTTTTAAGAAAAAGCCCAACAACAAACAAACTTCCCAACCCAAATCAAACCTAATTCTCATGAAGTAAGTGGCAATATTCCTCTTTTCCAGTGGAACAGAATTAGTACTATTCAGTTTGTCTCTTCAAAGCTTGTGCTAGATGAAAGCATTTATATTATGGTCCCTCTCCCCTAAGATCAGATCCTTTTTTAAATATCACATTACTACTGTAATAGTTGTAATTCTGGTTGATTTCCACAGGAATTTTAGACTCAACAACTCAAAGAATTTTTGTTCTCAGTGCTCTCCTGGTTTTACGTATTTACCAGGAAGCCAAGAAAATACGATGTGTAAAGTTTGGATTTGTAGAGATCTTTTGAGAAATAAACATAGTCTGGTGAGTTCATGTGGTAGAAACACAAGGGGGAGGCATAAATGTTAAAAATCCATTTCTACAGACAGCCTTTCCTTCGATGAGATAAGGAGTGTAATATGAGAGTTGCAAGCTCCCTCAGGTATTTCAGTGGTGTTGCATTAACTTGACAGCTCCATGACCACTCTAACATGTCATTGCCCCACAGGGATGAGGAAATAAGGAGACTTAGTCTAATAATGCTCCTGTGCCAGTTTGGGAACTGTAAGATACTGTTTATTCTAGAAAAAGGAGATAATGATGTGCTGGTAAGAGCATTAGGCTAGACTCAGCTGCTATCAACCATCTCCAGTTCCCCAAAGTGACTTTGTATTAGACATGCCAAGGTTCTGTCCCATAAATGTATTATTGTTTCACTAACTTCAGAATGGGTTGTTTATAAAAGACGTTTACCCAGAAGGTATTTTACCAGAACACTGTCAGTGAAGTAGCTCTGTCGGCCTTCACGAAAAAAAAAGGCGTATGTGAGGCAGAACTTATTGGAGACTATATTGCTTATTCAAAGACAAGGCAGATTAAATTCTACCTTTTTGAATAGAATACCTGAGGGAATTCTGATAATATACTGGGATAAATTTAAACTGTTCCTTCTTCCCTGCTGCACTCACCCCACTCCTCTTTTGTGTTTGCATTTCACTGTCATGTCTAAGTTTTGTAAATAACTTCAGTGGTTCTCCTTTTGGTTTATCTTACATTTAGTTGATGGTTTCTGTGGTTGTCCAGTCTTTTGACTGGATTGAAAATAATGCAAAAGAATGTTGAAGTATTTGCAGGAAACTTGAAACACTAAAAAAGAGTCCACTCACCCTGGTATTCCTAATAGTTTGAGAGCTTGTCTTTAAAAAATACAAAACTACCTGTTAAGTGCTCAGTTAAAGTGCTACACCAGCATAGGATCAACAAGAGCCTTTTTTTTACCTGTTGCATCCTTTTTGTAGATATCAATATACTAGGATTTTGTGGTAAAAATGTTTTCCTGTGGTCCTGGAGCCGGGTGGGAGATAAAAGAAATGAAAAGCCAATAAAAACATCCTAGTCCTTCAGAATCCTCCTCCTCTTTCCTTTTCTTTCCACTTGACGTGCAAGGAAATATTACATAAAATATGACTAAGGTCCCCTCTTTTGACTGTGACCACGTATGTGAATCTGTGTGGAAACGAAGGCGCAAATAAGTGGGCAAGAACAAGAAGGTGAATTTAAGGGGGTGGAGCACTCTCAGCTACCTCGACAGAGCGCCAGCTGTGCCTCCCAGATTCTCCAGCTTGCTTATGAAAACCCCTCTTGTACATTCCCATAAAAGGATCCAGTTTCAACAGCTCAGGCAACTCCAGAGAAATAAGTGTGTCTGTGTATCTGTGTGTGTGTGTGTGTGTGAGGGGGGTGGTGTCTGAAAATACCTATTTGCCTGTAGCCAACAGTAACAATAGTGGGAGCTATGAAAGTGCTAAAAACAGAACTGGACACAAAGTAATCTCCAGATAGCTGGGTCTGATTGATAATACCCTGCTAGATTAGTGTTGATACTGTCTTTTTTTTTTTTTTTTTTTTGGTGTAACTGTGTAGTTCCCTATCCCTGTGACCAGTTTGTAATGCATTGTTGAGGCAGGATCCTGTGACCATAGCTTACTGGAATAGACTTGGCCAGACAGCTGAAAGATAAGCCAGACTGTAGAAGCAAGAACGTGAGGCAGAATGCTGGAGCACACCAGAAATGTGCAATGAAAAGGAGATGTTGGGTGATAAATAAGGCCACTATAATTGCCAGAAAATCATGCCAAAATATGGTCACTGGCTTGCTTTCTTGGCTTATCTTCATTTGCTGAGGAAGAGACAGGAATTAGGTTCTTAATCTCTAAGTGGCTTCACCACCTGACAGCATCTGTGGAGTTACAGACACAGCTCTTCTTCCACTTCCTGACTGAGACTTTGGATGAGTGAGTCAAAGCATCTATGAAGAAAGAAGTGTTGTGCTTCAGGACATGTGGACAATTAAAGCTGTCCCTCATATGCTATGAAAGCCATTAGACCTGTTGCCATTACTGAGAGCTGGGGAACATCCTAATCTCATCAATGCTAGACATCTGTTTAAAGGGGTGCAAGATTCCTTGTTCTGCAAAGTAGTCCCTTCCAAGACTCTTTCAAACACGAGATGAACACTGTTCACAAATCTGAGCAGTAACAGTAGGATCTCAAAAGAGTTAAAGCCAGGGAAGATAAAACTTTTCTCCACTTTCTTGCTGCTTATAAGTTTCCATGGTTCAAAGGTTTAAAAAACAAACAGGAGGCAATGGCAAGTGTGAGTGTCAGCTTTTCACTGTTCTCCTTCCTTGCCTTGTCTCCTCCTGCCTGCTGGGGAAGGCCAGCAGAATGACTAAACAATTACCTGTCCTGTTTTGGTTTTTACTTAATGTAGACCTAAACCTTTCAAATAGAAAAAGAGGAGCAAACCAGCTCAGAAAGGGGTACACAAAAGTGGCCCTATCTAGTTACACTGAGTAATGGGCAAACTCATCAGGTATGAGCATCCCAACCTATGGACTAGATGCTCTTCTGTTTATCCAATTCTTAATGTATTAAAGTTGCATAAACATTGCTTTAAACTAGCTGAGAAAAAGCAGATGAGGAGCTCTGCCTGAGCCAAGGAGGATTTTGCAGCTGCTTCACTTGGGAAGAGGAGGCAGTGCTCTGTGGGTGGGAAGGTAGATTGCTAAGCCCTGCTATAGATAACAGGGCTGTACCTCCTAATTTGGACTAGACTCAAGTGGCACTGAGGAGAAGAGAGTTTTTTTAAAGTCTTTTTCTTTATGCCCAAGAGGAGCTTGGATGGAGCGGAGAATTAAAGTTGAAGTTAATTACTTAAACACTGCTGTTTAAATTGTTCTTCTGCTGGATCCTACAGCTTCATTCCTATGGTAACAAAAATTAGAATTTCCTAAATAGCTCCTTGTAAAATTACAGTAGTAGCAATTAATAAAGACTCGAGGCCCTTGTTCTTCCATGTTATTACAAGGTACAGTATGTGCCCAGAAAGCTAAAGAGGAGTGAAAATGCATGAACCAGAAAAATAGGGCATATACTGGATAACACTGCATGGGTGATGCTTTTCCACCCCATAACTCAGTTGACTATGAATGTTCAAAATACATCTGCTTAAGAGCCTTTATATTTTGGCCAAAAAGGAGACAACGTCCAGCTGCAGCATGAGCTAACCAACTTGCCTTTTTGCTGTGTGTGTGCCAGGCTGACTACTATGGTTTGCCCAGCTATAGGCCAATGCCATTCTCATGTGTCTGGACAGGCCGTGCAGCTGCACATGTGATGTGGGACATGGAAGTTTGTGTGGGTTCTGCTGGTGTTTCAGCAACAGGGAAGATCCTAAAGACCCCACAGGCTTCCCCCAGTAAACGTGCCAGGTATGCAAATCACTTGCTTATGCAATCAGATACATGAGGCACAGGGCTGTCGTCATCTTTCTGTCCTGCAGTAGCTCAGATGCTTGCATTTGGGCAAAAGGGTGACCAGTAAAGGGGCTTTAGTAAGTAGGTATGGCAAAGAGCCTGTCCCATCACAGAAATTAAGATCTCACCAACTCCAGTCATTTTATTGTCACAGTTGGGAAAGTTGTGAGCAAACATATATTTGTATCTGTTGGCTTATGCTGTTTTCCCTGACTAACCCAGGATGAAAGTTTTGCAAGTTCCTAAAGAACAAATTCAAGCAGGAGCCAAGCCAGAGAGGCCTTCAACAAATCTGTGGGGTTTTTTTGTTATTTGGTGATAAGTTTGAGACATACTATCAGGGATCACTTCCTAATTGCAAGGTCTGGGCATGTGTGGAACAGAACTGAATTCAGCGTCACCCCACCCCCATTCAAAAAATCGTGTGGGTTACTGGGAAAGAAGCCCAAAGCGATTTTTCTACTTCACAAAATCCCTGCTCATATATTTCCCCCAAATAATTTCGTTTCAGGGACTTTTGGGGAGGAAACATGAGTTATTAAGGAGCGATTAGTTATCAAACTCACAACTCTGCTAGTAAGGCAAGGAAAGCTACCACATGAGCTTCAAAGTCCATGCTATAACAGTTGATGTATCAAGGGAGAATTACTGTAATAAGGTGTCTCTGAAATCCAGAAATGTGGCTGGAAGGAGACTCTGAATTTTCTGTTGTGGGTTTTGGCTTTTTTCTTGTGCTAGTGGAATAGATCAGTAGCCTTTTTTTTCTTTGTTCTTGAGAATGGCAGTGACAATCAGATGCTTAAGTGATTATTCAGTGACCAGGTTTAACACCCACTGTATTAATTGTCCTGTATTATTTTGCTAGTAAAGTACTCATTAAACACTCCCACTTTTTGCACCCTCTGGTTTTACACTCTTCAACCAGCCCCAGGTTTTTGAAAGTGCTGTGCATGTACATGTGTGTGTACATGTACTAGTAGAAATGTAACAGTAATTAGTTCACTAATTTTGAGACTATTTCTTCATCAGTAAGAATGCAAATATGTCCTGCTGGAGCAGGTAATATTCCAAGCAGTTGCATTAACATGACCTTTCCATGCTCCTGTCCAGTGGATGATGCTGATTCCTATATAGAGAGTGAGCCTTGGGTTTATGGATCAATGAAATAAATTACTGTCACCCATGAATATGTCTCCATGCTGGCAAGGAGAGGGGCTGCTGATGTAGTGGCCCCAAGACGTGCAGTTTTGGGGCCAGTGCAGGGCCCTACTGTGATCAGCAGTACCTGTTGGCCCCCCTCACATGCTGCTTGAAAAAACCTCACTGTCCTTACCTCACAGACACAAGCTTTTTAGTCAACAGTCTTTCCTGGACTTTCTCAAACTGCATTTGTTGATTCTTGTCGTGCTAGAACTAAAGAGAAGGAACACCAGGAACTTGGGCTAAAGTTTGCTCTGAGTGGCAAGACCGTCTGCTTGTATCTGTTACCTCCTCCCTTTCCTCTGCTTGTTTGCCTGTCCATGGTTCACTATAGCCTTGCCTTTGGTGTAGAAAGCATTCATGCTCTGCTCAGTGTTAGATCTTCCTTTTGCCTAACCATGAAATAATAAAATGCAGAATTACTCTAACCAAATGCCAACATTGTTCATTCAAGCATCGCTGCCTCCTCTGTTCCATCTCATTTAACTACATGTGACATCAGCTCTACCTGTGTCCCCTCTGTGCAGCTGGTGGCAGCTGTTAGAGCTAAGACTAGTCCTGCTGTTCCTTGTTTCTGTTTAGGTTGGGCTAAATATAGCCTGCTGTTTGATTACCGGGAAAGGAATGCCAGGATTCAAGATTTATGTCTGCAGCACAACTTTTTCTCTAGGCCTGTGCCTTGCCACCCCCTGCAGCTCTTGCCTTGATGAGATAGCCATCCCGCTCACTTCTGTCTCCTGTAATTTTGCAGAAGACAACTGTAAAGCTTCCTGGTGGAGTCCCAGGAATCCTTGCAGTGTTTTGGTCATTCTGCTGTTCCCTGCCAGGGCACTGCTGTGTCCCAGGCTGCTGACCTTCACAGGTCCTTTCAAAAACACCAAGATTTTTATTCTTCCGCAAACTTTTTGTTTATCTGGAGTCCCTGCCTACCCCTTGCCTTGCATATACTTTTTTTGCCTTCTTTATGCTCAGCTGTCACCCTTGGCTTTCCCCCTGCCTGTTTAGTAAATGTTGCCTAAAGCCTGCATATGGTGAAATGGCTTTGTAATTTACACAGGAACTTTGTATTTACAGTTGCCTTCCCAACCTCCTCACTTTGTGCTTCCTCCCATCTCTATTTCTCATCCCCAGCCCCTTTGTTCCTCTTTGTTCACACTGTGACTGCAGTGTGCATCATTAAATGCTCAGTGCACGACATCCAGATGAGCTAATCCTGGCAGCAGTGATGTGATGCAGCAAAGAACAGTCGCTCTGAAGTGGTTCCTACTGTCCTGGAATACACTCCTGGGTTTGGACTTTGAGGATTTTCCAAGCTTTGACTGCTCCAGGCACTCATTGTGTGAAGCCAGCTTCACACAGGTTAAAAATGGGAAGCAGCGTCTATCTTTACGTAGCTAGCCTTGATCATTACCTATTTTGGCTTTGTGGCAGAGCACGAGAAACAAGTTATGACTGTATTTCTCAAGCAAGCTTTCTTTTTCTGCGTTTGTCATTGTGCCTTTTACATTTACAGAACCCAAAAATTCTCAGGTGTATGAAAAACTAACACTGTCTTAAAGTAGGAGGATCAATGAAATGCTTTAAGCTTCAGCTGAGCCCTGGTTACAGGGCTGGGAATAGCTGCTGTTGACTGAAGGTGTTTGTACCCTCTCACCACATGCTTGGCAGGCATTCCCAACACTGTGGTGAGCAGGAGAGCAGAGGAATTCCTATAAGATAGCAGTGGGCAAGGAAATTGTGGCATCCTCATCCATTTGCTGCTTTTATTCCAAGTCTGTTCTTGTTCAGCTTTACTGGCAGTCTTTTATATACCCCGTGCTGCAGGGGCAGTTACAGCTTTGGGTGAAGGCACCCCTCAGCTTTCCTTACCTCTCCACACACAGTTTACAGGGCTCTGCCAGAGCACTCCCCATTGTCATTCCAATAGTTACAGGACTCCCACCTCAGCAGCTCTCAGCCTGGCCTGCTGTTTGAACCCACATTTCTTTCCATTCACAGCCCCTTCTGTTTTCATTGACTCCTACCTCTTCCTGGAGACAGAAAAATAACTGAGAAGGGAGGTGAATCTTTTTATGTTGCCTTTTCATAATTCTGAATGGGAAAAGCCCTTTTTGTGAATGTTTCCCACTAGGTAGAGCGTTTATGCTTCTGGAGTCAGTCTGCAGCTGTTACAGTTTCTAATGGGTTTGCCATGTAGGTGTTGGGAAATGCCATAAATTATGGCAGTGAAAAGATGAATGGCAAGACAAGCATGAAACTCTGGGGAAGGAAGTAGTAGATGTATTTAACATATGTGCAGCTTTAAAATGTCACAGAAATTGGCTGGAGTTTCCAGCTGCTTTTCCAGAAATGTTAGGCAGTAGTCTGCACACAGGAAAATGAGAGAATATGTTGAAAACATCAAGCCTGGTTTTGAAGGCACGTGAAGCTGCCAACTTTCACAGGTTGTTTTGCTGCTGCCACTCTGGGGTTGGTAAAAAAGAAGCTGCAGAGGAGCAAGAGCAGAGGCCTGAGGCAGCAATGCATTACCACGTGGGAGCTGTTTAGATATGTAACTTGAAAAGTTTTCAAGCTGGAAGGATGCAGCTGGACGATGCATAGGATATACTCCCCCAGGGAGGGAATTTCTTTAGTGCTTGAACAGCACTGTAGCTTTCCAAAAGGCTGAGGGGACAGAGACCACACCCTGCTGCAAGGTGTGCCACTGCAACTGTGGTGAGGGAAGGAAGAGCCTGACAGCCTCAAGTCACCAAGGGAATTGTGACTCAGGCACAAAAGCTCCTCTCCATGGTTTCTCTTCAGGGCCAGGGCTGCTGAGATCCTGACGGATGGCTCCCAGGCTGGCAGCAGTTACCCAGCATCTGAGACCCAACCCCTGCCGGCCCTGTGGGATCCTTAGGACCTTTTATGGCTCAGGCACTGACATTAATTATTGACAGCAAAATAAAGCACAGAAGTAACATTTATTTTCCTTAAAAATATATTGGGCAATCCTGTCTTTCACTGCTTACCGAGTAGGGCTTCATTTCATTTTGACCCACAGGACCACAAGCACAGAAGGAGCTTGTCTTTACTTCCTTTCTCCCTTTCATGTGGCTATATTTGCCATCCAACTCTCAGTCTAACTATAATATAATCTATCATAGATTTGCACAACCCTACTCTAGAGAGCTGCTTTTGTCAGTGGCATATCTCTGTGCCTGCCCTGGGAAACAAAAATCCCACTCCCTACAATGGCAGAAGCTGTCAACCATGATCTTTTCCTGACCTGCCCAGCAGGACCTGTGCCCTTGAGGAGCTTTGCAAGCAAGGGAGAACTTCAAATCTGACATTCAAAGCAGGAAAGTGCAAGAAAGAATTAGAAGCCAAAAAATCAGTGGGCTATTTATTTCTTCACTGCAGAATATATTGAAATATGTTGAAGAGTCACCACAGAAGAATGCAGTATTAGACCCATGGGTAGCAGGAAAAAAAAAACCCCAAAAAAACTCCCCACCAAACCCCATGCTCTGCAAAATGTAGGGCATTGGAGTATGAGTGCCAAAACAAACACCTTGTGTTAACCAACCTCAGTGGCAGCATCTGTGAAGCCAAGCACTGCTGCTTAACCCAACTGGATTTTTGTGGTTACATGCACTGGAGTTGGTTCTGCTCCAGGCTGAATTCCAACATGAAATAATTTAATAGTGATCCACAGCATGAGTTTGTCTGTTAGATCTATTTCCAGGCAAAGCTTCAAAAAGATTTATCTCCAGGTAAGAAAATTTGACCTTTATCTACAGTGAGCACGGTAGGTCTTGAGATTATCAAGGAGGAGGAGAGAGGTATATCAATGTTATTATTCACATATTTATTTAGAAAAGTATCCTTCAGGGACACAGGGTCTTGCACCTGTTCTGGCAGTGGGTGCCTGTTTACCCCCACTGAGGATCTGGCCAAATAAACTTCTTTTCAAAGCTAGGAGTGAGAGGTGGGCTGCCTGCCTTCCACTGCTGTGCAGTGCTCACACACTCACCTTTCCCCTTGCTGCAGGAGGGAGCTGAGAAAATTGCCCTGTCTCCTGACCAGAGTCAACAAATTCGCTAAAGCAAGAGGATGGAGAGCTCTTGTGATTCATATCTAGCAAGAGCAACTGCAGATGTGGCCCCTGAGTCCACTCCTTCTGTTTGTTTATGTTTACCTTGCTGATCAAATAACAAGAACAGGAAGCACAGCAATTTTCCCATAAATATGCACAGTCCTGAAGGAATAAACCCTGCCTCTGAAGAGCTGTAAGCAGAAAGGTTGAAGACAACAAGAGACAGGCAACTTGACACAGTAAGCTGTGTCCTGGATAATCAAACATTCATATACTTGTCCTGCTGACAACTTTGTCACTAAAGAAATAGGTTTGGGCATAGGACTGTGAATAATCCACCTAGAGACTAGCAAACATAGGTTGGCCACAGATGGAAAACAATCCAAACTGAGCAGGAAGAAACACATGCTTTTGATAACTGAAGAGTGAAAAATGTAAATTCTCCCCATTAAGTGTCAGTTGAAGAAGGGTTTGTTTATGAGCTGTACTAGTAAGATATGAAAAGTAAATGACACATGAGAAAATGACAAAAAACAATACAGGCTCATTTTTTTTACCTGAAAAGAAGGGACTGACCCAAATGGATGTTTCAGACCCATTTGGAGAGAGGGGCATACTGGTCCTGGAAGCACCAGCTAACCACCCTTCTCCTTATAGCTGATTCTGTCTCAGAAAAGAAGGGACTGACCCAAATGGATGTTTCAGACCCATTTGGAGAGAGGGGCATACTGGTCCTGGAAGCACCAGCTAACCACCCTTCTCCTTATAGCTGATTCTGTCTCAGTGAAATAAAAGCAAGCACAGGCTGAGGCAAGAAATCAAAATATTGCTTTTGATTAATCTTCAGTGTCACATGGTAATCTCAACTACATCTCATGCAAGAATACTCTTTTTTTTAGTGTTTGGTGTAATTAAACCAGTCTGTTTCTCACCAAGCACCACCATGCATGCTCAGTATTACCTCGGTAATTTCTTGGCGAATTTTGTTTGCAGTTTCTGACCTGGCATCTGAAATAACCAAGCCTCTCTTATGAAAACAGACTCACCTCTATTTTGAACATGCTCAGTATGACTGTTTTCTTCATTAATTTTCTATTTAAGATCTAGCATGAAAGAGGCCCCTGAGATTCAACTCAGCACCCCCTGTGGTGGAAATTCACATAGTGCTCAGTTTGTGTTTGGAGGAGTTTGGGAACCTGTACTATAAGAAATACTTGTTCTTAGACAGGTGTTATGTATAGTCCTGCAGACTTCTAGGACTCCACAGAAACAATCATGCTCTATTTCCACTCCTTCCTGCTTGAAAAGGCAGACACGTTGGATTCAGAACTAAGAAAGAAGCTTTGCCTGTTCTATTTTCCTAGTCTCTCTCTATTGAATAAACCACCAAAACATACAGGAATTTTACTCTGTTTTATTTTCATGAAGAACACTCGGTAAAGTTGCCTTTTTCCTAAGTAGTTCTAGTATCTACAAAGTATCTGTAAAATCATGTGCAGTTACTGATGCACACGGTACAATAAACATCAGCTCAGGAGTTTGGCATCCCTGTAAAGATGAGGCAAGAAATAGTCCATGGAAAATGCAGAAGAACCTTAGAGCAATTTCTTAAGTTCTCTCATTTTACAGGTATGAAAAGTATTGTGAGCTGCCTGCAGGTCTCCAGATCCAGCTGGACAAAGTTTCAGTACCATTAAGACTAATTTCATGTTCGTTTGTATCATGTAGATGTATCATATCTCACCTCACAATAGCTCTGTGCCTGAAAGACTTTTTAATCACCTCAAATAATTTTGCATGGCTCATTTTATAGCATTTCTTCAATTGCTAAACATTTTACTGAATGGTGCTTTCTAATAAACTGTCAAAATGTTAATACCAGCAAGTTAGAGGAACTTTGTTGCACATTGAAGTGCTGCAAATATTACTTTCTGTTCCCAGTGCCACAGCACAGACAGGGACTGGCTGCAAATAGAAGCAGGGATGAACCTGCTAGAAGAGGATGACCTTCACAGCCAAGTTGAAACAGTGCACTGCCACCTTGGATCCTACCTTTAGTTTCTGCACAGGAGGTAGCTGACATGCACGTTATTCAGAGAGGCAGGGAAAATATGATGACCAACAGCAGGAGTTGGAACAGGGGTTAGGGAAACATGCTCATGACAAAAACACCTTAAAGATTGATTGTGCACTATCATTTTCTGTTCATTCCCATTAATGCTGTTGCTCTTGGCAAAGGTTAAAATGCTTTAGTGTTTTATGGATAACAAGGCAGAGGATGGAAAAAAGTCTTAAGTTTCAAGCGTGGGCGGTCTGACTTCGTGTGTCAAAAGTACTAAATCATTGTGCAATTCCAGGACTTCTCTGTCTGCTTTAGCAGGTGACTCTGAAGAATCCAGGGATCTACACTCCTGTGTCATTCTAAAAGCATATTTCACGTGACATTTCAGAAAACTTTGAACCTGCTGATTGCAAAAGTGCTCTCATCTCAAACTGTTCTTGTGTGCCTCCCAGAGTACTAAACCAGTGAGAGTAGTTTTACACCTGGGTCACTTTGTAAGGCATAGTCCAGTTGCACCTCTGTGGTTTCAGTTTATCCCTGTACATATCATATGAAGGATAGAATCATAGAATACTTTGGGTTGGAAGGGATGTTTCTAGGTCACCTTGTTCAACCACTGTGCGATTAGCAGGGGCATCTTCAGCTCGATCAGGTTGCTCAGAGACCCATGAAACCTGGCCTTGAATGTTTGCAGGGATGCAGCATCTACCACCTCTCTGGACAACCTGTACCAGTGTTTCACCACCCTCTTTGTAAAAAATTTCTGCCTTATATCTGATCTAAATCAGCCCTCTTGTTTATAACCATTCCCCTTGTCATATCCCAACAGGCCCTGCCAAAAAGTTTATCCTGGTCTTTCCTATAGCCAGTACTGAAAAAAGCCTTATGGGTTTGGGACACCTTTTAGCACAGGGCAGGAATGTCCAGTGAAGGCAATAATACCAATGTGTGAACTCCTCATATGACTCAAGGACTTTGGTGAAGTACCAAAATGTGACCAGAAAATTTTGTTACCTTAACGCAACATCGTAGACACTGCTTCTAAAAAATATTGTACCATAAAACAAGTTATTTAGCACCTTTCTGGAGGAAGACTTGCACCATCTGTGTCTCCAGAAGCTGAGTCATAGCAGCTCCTTCAACCCAACACTGTTGCCTAAATATTGTCACACAGGTAGTGCTTTTGATACCACACTTCAATGATAAATAACTGAAGAAGCTGAATGGCATTAATGTGAGATACATGCATGGACTGCCTCTACCATTAGGCAGGCAGTGCAGAGTTCTCTAGCCTGTTAGTCTCAGCAGTGCAGAACTTGTCCAATTTTAGGTAACTCGTGGACCCTCTAGGATTTTATTCCTCATTAAATAATTTCCCCGGTGACAAACATTTTATATCCTTACTTGCAAGGGGGTCAGAGTAGATGACTGCAGTAACCCTTTGTGACTTGAAAAATATGATCTTGTTGACCATGAGTATATTAAATTGAGAATTTTTCCCTGGTACTTAGTTGCCTTATTTTTTTTTCCTTGACCTAAAACACTGCTATTAGCCATGATCCTCTCCTCTGGGCCACTTGAACTTTCCTTTTTCTTAGTAGAGTTTGTATTCTATATGTCTGCTTGTTCTTGCACGTGGAGCCCCATCTTTATTTTATGAAAGAGATGATTTTCGTGATACTGTTATGAAATCTCTTCTAAGAACATTTAAGAAAAAAAAAGTAACTTTTTGTATTTGTTTTATTTAACTTACAACTTTATGGCACTAAGTTGAAAGCATTAGCCGAGTCAATATTTGGACTGTGCTACAGGGGCATTAATGAGAAATTGCAAGTTTTATGCATTTGAACTCATTAAAATTAACAGCACAATTCGTGCAACAGTGGTTTATTTGCAAGAATAGGGATTAAAAGGAGCATGTGGCATAGCAGAATACAGATGCAATTTCTTCTGTAAATTCATATGATGATCAAAACAAGAATTCAGGTTTTTCTGCTGACCCATACTAACATGAATATTTTTAGCTCTGACCGGGGTGTAAGATTTGAAGACACACTGGCAAAGAAACGAAGAGCTTGCACAGAGGAGATCCTGCACATATTGGGAAGGAAATCTAGAAATTAGTTTTAGAAAGAAAAATGTAAGTTAACACTCTTAGAAGGTGAAAAAGAAAAGTCACAGAAAGGTGAGCTTTAGTTACAACTCTTCAAAACTAGAGGAAGAATTCACAGGATTATTTTCAAAGCTGAAGAACATTAGTTATGAAAAATTAAAGATTATTAGGTAAATTAGTTCAAGGCTCCACAAAATGCTAGACTAAATAACCTTGTACAGTGTCCTGAACAAATGTTTGTGGCCCTCACAGATAGGAGGTTGACATATAGATAATATTTTATTTCAAACAATCTGAATTGCAGCTAGTTGGTGCCACTTCTTTTGCACTGTTTTCTCATCCTTAGAGGTGATAACCTGCTAGGAAGGTCCCAATTTAAAAAAGATTCTTTCTATTCAGACACAGCTTTAGAAAATTGGAAAAGCAGCGGCTTCAAACCACTCACTGAGGGAAGGGTGAGAAGGTAATGTTTTGGGATGTTTTTTAAAAATCTCTAAATTAAGAGTACATTTTGTCAGCCTTAGAACTCCAGGAACTTGAACAGAACTGATTTGGGAAAATCCACACAGTGACATGCAACACGACTTTTCTTTCTCCAGTCCTCCAGAAAAAGCCTGTCTTGAGTCTCTTCTGAATTGCCATCATTACTTAGTTTCCTTAGCAGTATTTCCACAGTAAGAAGCATTGACAGACATCTGGAGATCAATCCAAAGTCTGGAAATAAATGAAGAAGCCTGTGTTTATTTCTGTGGACTTTTGAGCAGGGCCATCAAGAGCAGGGTCAGTTATGACATAAGCTGTGCCCACTGTCCTTCTGTGGGACATTTCCTCCAGGAAGGAGAGCAGGAGTCTGGGGTGTCCCCATGCTCAGTGCTAACAGACTCTCAGAAAGTAATATAATGAATTGAAAGACAAAATACAATTTGAAAGCAAGCATTGCAAGGGCAAAACCAGGAAAAGTGTGGTGTGCTATTTCCTCAGTCATAGGTAATGCACTGTTTTGCCTTCAGAATTTCCTGCAAATTCTTTAAACCACATCAGCTGAAAAAGTTATGGTTCACACTTCTTTTCCACCCTGGCTTGCAACAACTCTAGGCTGCATATAGCACTGCACTAACATGCCCTTGCAGTAGCATGTATTTCACACACTGGACAAAACCACAAAGGAACTGATACCAAGCTGGTAGCTGTTCCAGGAGTCTAACCCAGACCACTCCATCTCAAGCTAGACCATGACTTCTTGGACCAGGGACTCTCTTCCTGCTGTCTGCATGGTTTGAACTGCTACTGTAAGCGTGTTAGATTTTTCAGTCACATAATTACAGATGTACCACAACCTTCTGTCTTCGTCTCCTGGATACAAGGACCTAGCAAAGAGCTTTTTATCACAGGACAATAAAGAGATTCCCACAATTAGAGAGATTTTCTGTTCAACAGCAATGGGGTACTTCTACATGAGCCTGGCTCAGGCTGCTGAGAGGAGCAAAAAAAAAAAAAATAGAAGTGGTTTGTTAAGAGCTTTGGCAATTAAAATAATGAGGAGACAGTGTTAGTGACTAGCACACAAGGTATCAGGATCCCAGGTTCAGTAACAGGAGCTATTTAACTGTGCTGCCTCAAAATGCTGACTTGTGTAAGAAAAGACAGCGTGGCTCCTGCATTTCTTTCTCTCACAAGGATAAGTGTCATCTGTCAGGCTAAGCCTCAGTTTTCAGTCTGGCAGGTGGAGCTGGAAGCAAAACTACTTAAAGTAGCCTTAAATAGTGGTAGGGTAGTACCATGGCTCTTCTGAGTTTCTTAGGACATTGCCTAGGTTTAACTATTCAGGATGGATATTTCCCTGCTCAGTGTCTGCTTCAGGCTGCTCTTTTTTTTTTTTTTTTTTCTGGAAGATGTCTGCAGAAGCAATAGAGACATTTCTAAGAACAGGGTTAGGAAAAAAAGATAGGTTGTGTCTGTGTTAAAAAATATTCTTGCAGCTACTTTACCCAGGTGTTATAGTATTATCAATTCCCCAAAGCAAGAATACAAAATATGGCAAGAGGGGGGTTTGTAAGTCAACAAGGGTATGCTTTTCCTATGCTTCTGAAAGTATACTTGTGTTTGGTAGCAAGCCAGTGCCTCTGGAAATCCTGAGTTGTGTTTTACATGCTGGAGCTGGAAGTTAAATTTTCCTCACAAGTTTATCCTTATGGAAAACATTCCATCTGTGGATACAGGACACTTTATTTTCTGGGAGCCATGTAAGGAATAAAGGTGGGCACACTGGCCTTGCATTTTCCTTTTTGCTGGCACAGGGGTGCTCTGAAGAAGTAGTGCATGGGAGACAAAAGTCCAAAGAGATGAAGAGCAAACAGCAATTTAGGATGAAGATTGCCTTTCCATTAGTTTATCTGAAACAGATTTGTCTCAGGAGGCAGTTCTAGAAGCTAAAAAACGCAGCTCCCAGCCTCAGGGATCAGTGGCAAAATTTTGGCCTCATCTGACATCCAAACCTCTGCACATCAGTGTGAACCTTTCTCTCTTCAGTCTTTGATGGAGCTTTTTGCACTCTGTATCTTTTTTACATCAAGTGTAACTAGAAATAAAGAATTAATCCAACTCACCCATTTAGAGACACTTCCCTCAGCCAGTTAAAGACGCTTCCCTGCTGGGCAGTGTTGCAAAATGTTGGCAAAGGGATACCTCCCTCTTGCTCCTACTGCCTGTTGGCTAGTTACCCTGTGGATAAATGGAGATCTCCTGTCTCAGTGGCTGTCAGGCCAACCAGTACCTCTCCCAGCACAAAAAAACCCTTAGCCCTCTGCTTTGGTTTATACCTCACTGGTTCAGGAGAAAATTTAACTTAAGTACAGTAAGTATCAACATATAGGGAAATGGATATACATGCACACAGACAAATATGTCTCTCTCCAATTATCTTTTGGCAGCAGGGGCTTATGGCCTCATACCTTTGAGTAGCCCGGGCAGAGCCTGCAATCCTGCAAAAAGTTCTGGTCTTCAAACAAAACAAGGAGTTTATATGGGCTATTTATGAATTTAAGAAACTAAAGTGCTGCTGAAAGAGAAAAGCCTGCCTCTGTAAGATCTCTTCTCAGACACAGGCCACTGAGGGAACATCAGGGTATTGTTTATTTTTCTATTTTTCTACTGTCCTAGATAGAAGCCATTCCAGAACAGTTACTTTTTCATCAGTTCCTTGTGGCCTTGAGTGATTTTTCTTTTTAGGTTTTTTATTGGAGGGCTGGAACACCGTGTTCAAGTGAGGACAGTGAGCAGCTTGGGAGGCAGTTCTAACACCCTGAGTATGTACAATGCAGCAGTAGCCCCAGGTACCACTGTCAGTGCATTAAGTTAATGCTAGGTGTTCACCTTACTTACAGATATTTGTCTTAGTTAAATGCCTGTAAGGGTCTTAACAAAATTAGTGATTCATGTGCCTTCCCCAAGATTTAGCACTTGCATGGCAGTGAGGAAGCTTTTGTTTATCCTGAGACTCCAGTTTAGGCTGCCCCAAGTGATGAGTGCAGGGCACTCCATGCACTGGCACTTACACCAGCTCAGCTGTTCAGCTTTGGTGGAATTTTATGGCCTGTTTTACTGTGTGATGAATCTCATCTGATGGATTTGCTGGCACCTTACTTTTCACCCCTAATCTAAGGATCTCACCCTCAAAGCTCAACACGTGCCACCAACACAGGCACCATTTAACACCATTAGTGCAATTTTAACTAGGAAATTTATGTTAAAAGAATGCATGTACTGCGTGGAGACACATCACAAATGAGCATTAAATGCATGCAGTAAACAACAACACTGACATGGGTTTATATTTGGTATTACTTAGCCTAAGTCAGAGCCTTATACACAACTAGATAGTCATCTCTTCAGCTGTGTGTTTTCCCCCAAACATAACAAGTGAATGAAGTCAATGTGCTGGAGTTCATCTGCTGCTGAAACAAGCTGCGGGGAAAATAATTCATTTAAGGGCAACTTCAATTTCATGGTCGCTCAGAAAGTGAGTTTAATGCAATTTCTTTTTAAAGTAATTTCTCCCCTTCCCTTCAGTTCCCTCCACTTTCTGCTTTGGTGCTGCAATACCAAAACAAGCTGTCTGAATGACGTTTGCTGCCTTGTCCAAAACTGCCCTGAGGAAAAGTGTGTTATCCCAGTTGAGAATAAGGCTGATTTTGCAGACTCTTGAAAATCAAATAATTTTTTTGACAAAACCCTAAAACTCTGAGAGTATATCCAGACTTGGAATTTTGTTTGTACATTACTCAGGGAAAACCAGGAAAAAAGAAAAGGCATGGGCTGGTATGTAGTTCTTCATCCATGACACCTTATTTAAACTGTATCTTTGTTTGCTTAAGCCCTAAGGACATGGAACTGAAAATTTAGTTAAGTTCTACTCACAGGGTAGCGTCACTGGCCTGTGGAAGTGTTAAGTTAGTCATTCTGGCTATTGCTGAGTGTGTTTGCTAGGAGAAGCAAAACTCCCCTCCAGCATTGTCCCTGTACACAGGAATTCAAGGGTCTGAAATTCCCTAGGTCTTGCTTAGGCTTTGTACACACTGTTACAAAGAAAGTTTTTGATGGATTTCCACTGCCTCCCTTTACCATCTTCCCCCCCCACCCCGTTCCCTCCAAGATATCCCTTTGCTGAAGGACAGTAGAAAGGGGGGTCATGCAGCTCTGCTGCCTTTCTGGGGGACACATCCTTCCACAGTGGATGCTTTTGTGTCTGACTTTTCCTGCTTAGGCCTTTGCTTTGTTCAGAGCTTTCTGAAAGCTGTATTTATTCGCTGTTTCGACCGCGACTTGCAGGGGCGTGAAACCAGTGTTTATATTAATCTGAACCATATAAATTTTGCAACTACAGCAAGTGATAAAAGTCTGATCTTCAGCAAAGATCAGGAGATGTCTACAGATCCAGAATGGAAGCTTTTCCTCAAGATATTTCTGTATTTTTGTATATGAAGAAGATAAGGTGATTTCGAGAAGAGCTTGAACCTTCTTGGTTTAAAATCTGCTTAAAAAGGAAAAAAGTTAATTGCTCTACTAGCTTGATAGAGAATTTAGTAATTTTCTTCCTCTGATATGGGAAGGTTGTGTGTCCCTACTTTTTTGCACCTCCTAGAGAATCGTAATCTGACTTGCAGTGTCATTCATACAGGTTCACGAGTGTTCAAAGGTACTCTCAGTGAATTTTAACTGCTAAAGAGAACAGTTTTTGTATAAATAAAAGTGCAAGGATCACATTTACCTGCACACAGCAAATGAATGACAGTTCTGAAGTCTAAGTGTTTCTACACCAATAGTGAATTGGCAGCCAGAAAAAATACATACATTTAAATATTTAACCTTGAAGTCATGTTGTTGTAAAAACCTGAAGTAACATCATATTACAATGTTATCCAGGAATTGCATCTCAATTTGTTGTTGACAGCAAGAGACTTTGGTCCCAGTTTTCTAGCATCTGTTCTTAATTCTGCTGCTATTTATTATATAAACTTGAGAAAACTTCCATAATTTTGGATTTCGTTGCTCACCATCTTATGCTGAGATAGAAGGTGAAGGCTTTATTAGTCTCAGAGAAATGCTTAAAGTCATTGACTGGAAGGACCTAAGAGGGGATGGTGGAGAAAATTCTCTGGGAATAGAGTAAGAGAAGGGGAAGGTGGAGGAGAGTTCCTGCATTCCTGTGATACCTGCAAGTGCTTCTGCAGGATCTGTGGCTGTCAGAAACCTGTATAGAGTCAGTTTATGACTGAATTTGCTTTGCAGTTGAGGTGGTTAGAAGAAAATGAGAAATTAAGGGAATGTAACAGCTTTGCAATGAGAGACTGGAAAAAATGGGACTCCTCAACTAGAAAGCAAAAGGTAGAGGGAAGATATGATCACAAGTAACACACCATTAAAATGGTGGGCAAAAGGAACAGAAAGTTCACTGAATATAGAGTTCATTGAATATAAGGTCACTTGATTAAACTAGTATAAGATTGGCTTAAATTTACTATGATTCCATTCCAGGAATGGACATTCCTGCATAACATTTTGAAACTCCTCAGCATTATCAGGGTGACTGAACACACGTCTCCATGGGCTTCCAGGCAAAGCTGAGATTCTAACAATGTCTGCTGCCATCAGTCAGGTCTGCTGTAAAGGCAGAAAACGTCCAAAAAATGAAGTCAAGTCATGAAAGGTGGCAGTACTTCTGTGACTAAACGAGACTGCAGCTGGCTGTCAGTCATCTAGATGATTTTATATGCACTCAGCTCCACAAATAAAAAAGATTTCTGAAATTAATCTATTTCAAATGTCTATATCAAAGAAAAACAACCATTACAGGTGGCATATTAAGTCTCAGCACAGGTATTTAAAAAAAAGGCACAAAAAGACTGTTTTCCTTACAGGGTACCCCTTTAACCACAGAAACAGCAGGATGGGGTGTTTCTTAAGGCTGAGCAGATGAATTGTGTCTATCATATAGAAACTTCTGCCAACAGGTTAACCACACAAACCAGTGCTAGTGAAATGGAGAGCAGAATCTAACTAGTTGCATTTCAGTTTAATGTGATTCTTAAGTTGCTGGCTTATATTTTATTCTGCTTCTGCCTGTCTCCTTTCTTTTGCAAGGGCACTTTATCTGGAGGGCAAGTTCTGTGATAGCTGGGCCATCCATAGGGTTTTCTCTTCCCTTGGAAGCAGGTGTAGACAGCCCTTATAAGAGAAGATAACACACAAAAATGCTTATTCAGAAGTCTAACAAAATTTCAAGTTAGGGCTATTCAAAGTGTTGCAGATTTGTGGGGTTTGTTTGGTTTTGTTATTTCTTTTTTTTTTTTTTTGCTCGTTGGAACTTTTTTGTGTTGTTTTGGTTTTTATTTCCTTTTTAAACAGTTACCCAGATTTCTAGGAGTAATTTCTAAACCCCTAATCTATATGCAGCCAAGCAGAAAAAAAGGTTTATCTCATTATAAACAAATACTTGAGCTATACCGCTGTGCTTTTAAACATCTTTATCAAAAGCCCTGTAGGACTACAGTGTTCTTCAAAAGAGCTCTATCAACCTGAACATGCAGTCTTGATAATTTTAAGTCCCTTGGTTAAGAGGACTACAATTAAATCACCAAAGCAAGAAGGTGTGCAGCCTACTTGTGCCCAAGCACAGGGTAGTTTATTTTGAGGATTTGGGCTGTAAGAAATTCTTTGCCTGTGTCCCCATGTGCTGTAAGGAGCACATAAGGAAGCCAGGAGGCTATCTGGGCATCCAGTGGGTGTGCCATGATCCAGTTTCCAAGTTTCATGGTGCTTTACGTGTTTACGAGTTTTAAAGCAAAAGTCCCATATCTCCTAATGAGGACTGCAGACTAGGAAACAGAAGCCAGAGGGTTTATCTCACTCCTTGTGTGGTCTTGGTAAGTCACAATCATTGGCTACCTCAGCTTCTCCCAGCTCCTGAAGAATATAGTAACTTTTAATTTTCTGCTTCCTCTTTAATTATAGTAGGAACCAGCAAGCCCCAGCAGAGACTGGAGGTTTTTCTCTACTCTTTGCTAGAAAGCAAAAGTTCTGCAAAAATCAGCTGATGTTTGTGTACCAACGAGTGCCTTGTTTGCAGTGCACCATATGGATTCAAAGTTTTTGTCTGGCATATTCCTGCAAGCAGATGCCTGAAGAAGCAACTGCTCAGCTGAAGTTTTTAACTGGAGGAACCTCCCATTTCCTTTACGCCACAACCTCCTCCTTCTCTAACATATGGAAGTTTCATGCAGTTATGACTCAGGGGAATGTTTGTCCTTAAAATTAAAGAGCTTTCCCTGAATGTATTCTCTGTGAGGAGTTTTTGTTGTCACCTTTCTTAGAAACCATTTGTAGAGTTTCCATGCTTCTGTAGAGTAGATTTAATATGTTGGCAGAAAGCCCTTTGCCTGTACTAATGTTATGGGCCACTGCTTTTGAGGAGAGGTTTGCTATCTTGGTTGGCTTCAAGACCAAATGAAGGGTTTAATGTCAGCCCAGCTGAATGGTTTGGTTCTCCCACTTTTTTATCTGCAAGAAACCCTGTGGGAGATGCAGCATAGCCTTAATGGGAGGTGAACTTCCTTGTTTATGTGGTAAAGACTATGCAACCAGCAGCTAGTGAAAGTAAATGGGATGATGTAGTGTCTGCCTGAATTAGTTTCTCCTGTGTCTCATGATGTAGTTTTTAAGGAATAGATGTCTTACTTTGAAAAGTAATGACTTGAACCCAAGTTTCACATCTGTCAGAGAGGTCTTGTACAACCTCAAGTCAGTCACTTCAACTCTGATTGTTAAACTAGATGTTCATTTCAACAAAGCCTGGGGATGACAAATGATTTTAGACCTTTAAATAGTTGAATATCACATCAGTGGGTGGCTCCACACGTAAGCATGTCAGCTTGTGTTGTAATTGTGTAAAAATGGTTTGGAGGAAATAAAAGATATATCACTATATGTCATAGGACATAATGTATTTAGGGTTGCTGAGGAAATTAATTTACTGGGAGAAAAAGTAGATTAGATTTGTTTTATTGCTATTTACCTCCTTGGCCTCCAGTTAGTTTTCTCTTAATGTATTTTAATGTCAAAATGATTTTCTTGTCAAAGAAAGGGACCATAAAGATCATCTATAAGAAAAACATTTGGAGGTGTGAATGTGGGAAATGCCTGTTTCCCAGGGAGAAAAAAACCATCAATTAGAATATTTTGAACTAAGGAGGTTGTATCTTCACCTGTACCTTCACCATCTTGTCAGAACATCTCTGGCAGTATCCTCAAAGTCCAGTGTCCTGTCCATTCACTGGGCACCCAACAGAGCATGTTCTCCATAAGGAATCTCAAAGGTGGTAGGATCCAGGCAGCCTTCTGGGTGCTTCTGCTTGGACCAACCAGAGTCCACTACTCAGATGCCTTCACATGTCCTGCAGAACATATCCCTGTGCTCCTGCATTTCCTCCCACCTCACTGCTGAGGCATTTTAACTCCCTCTTTCTCCCCCCCACCCCAAAGTCACTAGGCACACAAGCCCATACATGTCTAGGACACGCTGGCTTGAGGTACCTTCACTGAGCACATTCAAAGAACAATCTAGCTAAATACCACAAGCACAACCAGAAAAAGTTACAGGGACTTTTGCTGCTAAGAGGTCTGTGCAGTTCAGAGGATGGGACTGTGGTGCTTTTGAAGACAACAGTTTCTATAAGAGGAAGAGCTATCACTGGGGCCCCAGCTGAATAATAACCACAGAGTATCTTTTTAGCCTCAGTGGGATATGGCATATCTGTATTCCCAATTTAAGCATGTTTTGTGTTAAAGAGCAGATCAGCATCCATGGATCCCTGTGCAAACAGCCTGGATGCTATACAGCCTTCTATAATACAGGTTTTTGTTACTGCTAAATCAGTAATTTGCACTGGGGTTTAGCAAGACAAAATGCCAGCAATGACAGTAACACCAGTTCACACTGCCATGGAGCAGGGGGTCAACACATTTGGTACCTGACCCAGGAATACACCAGGACCTTTCTGAAGGGCATGAAGCACATTATCTTCTAATAGAAGCAGAAGAACATTCTGCTCTCTGTGTGGTGAGGGGCAGGCTTACATGCTTGCTTTAAAAAGACTGGAGGTTAGAAAATGTTTCTTAATGGAATGTAGGACACTCAGCAAGTTGGTTTAAAGAAAATGTTTTTCCTCTTAGTCCATTTTAAACCCTCTCCCTATGTTTTTCCCATTGGCAGTGAAGCACTCATCTGAAATAGCTCTCCCCTGTAGAAACTTCTGTCCCAGAGAGCAATGTGGTTGAGAGACCTCCATGCAGTATCCCAGTGGTGTTATGAGCCCCTGAATGTATACCTGATGCCCTTTTCCTATGACAAGCAGGTGGGTTGAGACATTAAAGCGGCCTGTAAGCATCAGGGTGCAGTAAGAATTAAGAATGCTTCCTTTCAAGAACCACTGAACCGGTTAGAAGTCACTGCAAAGCAAGGAGTTACAGGAAATATGGGATTCTTTTTCCTTATGAGTAAAAATTTACTAGTAACAAGTACTATATACACACACCCTGCTCCACAGGACAGTTTAAGACAGATGACAAATTTAAATATTCTGCCCATGCCAAAGGACCTTCCTCCAGTATTTCTGCCTGCATGCATAGGGACTTTGCAGCTATAGGTATGTGAAGGAAGATGTGCAGAATTTGTTCTGCTAATGGACAAAGATGAGCTAGCACAGCCTTAGAAGTAGATTAAGCCTAATTCATCTTCAGCACACTGCAATGGCAGGCAGGTCTGAGATGAGCACATCCTGCAAAGAACTGTCCTGGCATTCTCAGAAGACAAGGAAATGTCTCTGAAATAAGAAGAGATAGTGCAAATTTGGAGCATAATGACTATTCTAGAATACTTCTCTGTAGAACTGTCCTGATTTTATGATTCAGTTGAATTCCTTTTGAGGTATTTGTCTTTGCTCAAAATACAGCTCCAAGAGTTCAAACTGTATATCTTTCATTTCCCACATCAGGGATTCAGAAATAAAACACAAGCTTCCAGTATTGTCTGTACGATATCAAATGACTCATGGAACTGTCAAATCAAAGTTTTGCATCCTGGTTTATAAGTCACAACGATCATATTCCCTACCTGAAGGGGTTTCAATGCCTTATGCAGTTTTTCTTACAGGTTCTGCAACAAGATTTGCAGGGGTGGTTCAGGATAATGAGATGAAGTTTTCTTTAGCTAGAGTTCAAGACAATAGGATTACACTTTATCATTGCTTCAGGTAGTGTCACTGAGATTGTCATGATGGACACTGAGAAGTGTTGAGACTGAACTCAGTAGAAGAGCCAGTTTCTTCACTGAACCTGGTGAGAGATGGTATTGTATCAGAAGCAAGGCAAAGGAATATTGATCTTTCAGACCTCTCACACCAACTTGCATCTTGTACCATCCTTTAGGTCTTCCTTTCTCTAGCATATGTGTGACTGAAGCTATACAGAGCATACCAAGTCTACTACTGAAACAGATTTTGTGTCTTTAGGGAATTCATATGCTGCTGAACTCTAAAGGTTCTCCACATTTTCTAGATAGCACGTGGTGTTTATATGCATGTGTTTTTGATGGCTGCTGGATCAAAATATAGTACCAGCAGCTAACAGATGATTACTAGATCACATAGCAGGATACACTGGCGTACAAGGAAAGTAGGATTATCAGATCCTGAAAAAACTTTGACTTGTTGTGTATCCCATAGAAACAGCATAACATTTTTCTTGGAGAAGGGCCGCTCACAACTGAGTCAAGCCAAAAGTCTAGAAAAACAGCAAAAAACGCACTGAATAGTTCAGACCCAAATACTAAGCCTTCAGTAGAGAACATTTTCTACCTAGGAAGGTTTGTCAGTGCTTTCTATTGACTGTAGCCAGGCACCACCTCTGTTTTCATTGCATCAGATCATTCACATCCCTTGGAAACACAGCCTTTCCTAGGATCTGCATGTTGTTAAGGTCAGACAAGCAAAGGCCAGTCTGTAGTAAGGGCTGCATCTCTTCACCTGGGCTAGGAAATAAAGTGAATTCAAATAGCCTGGTCACTGTGCTCTGGAGGTATCCAAAGTTTGCACCCAGAGCAGACTGGCATCTAAACAGCATGTGCAGGTTGCCAGCCTACCAGCCCAGTGCTCCCTCAAGACTGACCCTGAGATTATCCTGGTTGGTGCTGATAACACCAAGGTTGTGGGATTGGTCCCTGTGTGGGCCAATTCACTTAAGAGTTGGACTCAATGATCCTTGTGTGTCCTAACTCAGAATATTCTGTGATTCTCTGTTTAAACAGAGAGCAGATTCAGCCTGGGATGAAAGAGGAGAGCACCTGAAATCACGGACAGTGATTCTGACTTGCAGATGGGGCAGCAGCTTAACTGAACTCCAGTCTTTTCAGGGCTGGAGACTGAATTGAGGTTGTTAGAGGGGACATGCCCATTTGACAGGCTTGATGGCATTCAGTGTTTGATTTTGTTCCTAGATTCATTGTTCAGTGTTGCCCAAAGCAGCAGCTTGGCACCCACATGGCTGTATTTCCCTTTAAATGGAGAGGGTGAACATGGACACGGATTGGATTCTCATCTTGTTCTCCAAAGCATGTAGGAAAGGCATTGGAAAACAAGTCATAAAAGAGGCTATTTGGAGCCTTGGGTATGATTAAAATAAGTTAGGAGCAGAGCTAGATAAATAATAGAAATGCCTGACTTACATGATGGGAGGAACCTTTGAAGTGGGATTTCTAAAAAACTCTAAGTCTCTGATCCCGTGCTGTTCAAACAGGTATTCACGTCAGTCTGGTCTACTGTGATATAAAAGAATGTGTATGAATGCTTCCCAAGAGGGATCAGAGGGGGCATCTGGCTTCCAGCTTCAACACACAGCCTCACAAGGTGCTCTGAGAGTTGCTCTTCTTCCATCACCAGACAAGAGGCACATGCTGAATCTAACACTTCTGGCCTAAACGTAGGTACACTTTGCACATGGGAAGTAGTGCACATATAGTTGTGTTACAAAATTGACACTTTCTGCATAAAAACCATATTTCAAGACCAGGTTTTCATTAAATTGAGTTTAAATGGATTCCTTTGCATCAGTTAGATTAACTTCAGAAAAAGAAGTACTTTTAGCCCAGATGTTAATCATAGATATCTAAATTAATAAAAAGCACTTTATTCTCTACAAGTGTTTCATGTTCAGATATATTTTGTTCTCAAGGACAAGCAAATCTTCTAACATTTGTTGCCAGTATAAAAATCAAAAATATTCAATCCCTGTAACACCACTCACTCCTGCTCAATACCAAAAAACCCAAAAAAACCCTCCCAAGAGAGCAGCTAGAGCACCTGAACTTGCTTAGTCCTATTCTTGAGCAGAGACCACTAATCAAAACCAAGATTGGTTGAATAGTTCTTTTATATCTGATCACATTAGAGGGCTAGATGAATATACGGCTCTTCACAAAAATGGGCCACAGTTAAGGATGTATTAAAGTCACACTCCTGCAAGATAAGATGAGGGATACAAGTACTCTGATATCAGTATTTGAAAGGAATAGGTGAGAATTAAAGCTTTAGAATAGATTTTCCAGACATAAAGCATCTTATCCCAAGGCTTGCATTACACAGCTTTATGAAAAGCATCAGCAACAAGCTATAATTCCATGCTTAGAAATACACGATGATCCAATGTCCTCTTGTAAACTCATCAGTAACAGCGGAATCTTGATTCCTTAAGTGGATAACTAGTGGGCATTCACAGCCATACCCACTCCCATTTCAAGCTCCTTGACCCAGGAAACAACTCCCTAGCAGAAACCAACAGCGGTAGATTTTGGAGTCTCACAAAGGATCTGTTATTTTCAGCACACCCTGTTTCCAACTCCATGCATTTACAAAAGCGAACCATAAAGTGATTTTCTTATTTAAAAAAGTCATGGCTCGTTTTTGCCTCTGTTTAAAATCTTATGCAAGAGAAAATGTTAAAACTGACAAGCTTGAAATGAAATATCAGAACGTTCCCTGACCTTGTCATCACCATTCGCTTTTTACTTTTCTGTGCAACGAAAATATTTAAAAAAAAAAATAAATCAGCATATTCCCATGAAACTTGATTTTCATGAATTGGCATTTTCCAGTGAAAAAACAAAAAAAAGCTAGCTGGAAATTTTTCAAGCCTCTCTCTACACAAGAAATGCAAAGCAGAAAAATTGCCCCAGCCAGTCCAGTTTGAATTCCCCAAGGGCTTCTGATTTGCTCTTTTAACTCTGGCCAGAAGATAGAGCCTTGCCTGAGTTCCCTCCTGTAATAATATATACTGTAAAATAGTTCTCACTGCTTCTTTAGTTACTTTACACTGTCATAAATCTACACATGTGTTACATTAGTAGAATTGATGTGTGGGGAAGGCACGAAAATCCCTGTCCCATATCCAGGCACAGGATCAGCGTTTGCTTCAGGAACATCCACGGTTATTGGTTTCTGTGCAGAGTCACATGACTCCTTCCCAGCTTTCTGACCTTTTATCCCCGTGGTGGTAATTGCAACGTACATCCCTTTCCAGCCAAAGCAGAATTCCACTCTTCCAGGGGTTAATCAAGCCCCAGGCAAGTGCTACAGGGCAGGTCTCCTACTACTCTCCCATGGCTCTACAGTCCTTATCCTCCCTCAGGCTGCTCCCACTTCAGGCAAGCAACCAGACACCTCAATCTTTGTCTTTACAAACTGAAAGTTTTGTCTCTTGTGGAATAAGCAACGTGGCAGTGGGATATATTTAGCTCTGCCAGGAGAAGTGAGTGGAGTAGAAGTGCTAGACAGGGGCCACAGCTCCTCAACAACCTCACAGCACTCTAGGTTTTCATCATGCTTCCCACTTCATCTCCAGATATTGAATTACTTCACAGAATTACTGCACCTCACAAATTTCTGAGCAGTTTTCCTACTCACCCAAGAGCACACCCTGCAAGCTCAGACTACCCTAAGCAGCCCAATTTAAAGGAGTGCTGCAATCAGCTGATCTCCATCACCTGGTCCCCTGTTTCCCCACAGCCACAGACTGCATTTCTTATCAGAGCTTTGTCCTGTGCTACTCCCAACCACCCTGGTGGAGAGAATGATGGAGAACCAGCTGCCCTGGGGCCAGCTGGTGCAAGTGACAGGGCAGATATAGTGACAGGGCTTTCAGCAGGGGCTCTGCAAGCCTCCTGGCAGCTCTCTTTACTTCACAGGTTACTCTGGAATGAAGCTGATGGGAGAGAGAAGCCACTATGCTATAAACCTGCATCAGACTTCACAATCTAAGCCCATTAAAATAGTCAGGAAGCAAATACCAGCAAACCTGAGTATGGAAGATTTTGGGAGAGATTATCATCTGTATATATAGTCTTGACATGTACAAGAGTGGACTGCCTGGTTCTAGCTACTGAAATTGGGAATAATATACCCGAGTGCTCAGCCAGAGCCCAGAGTACATTCCTACATCCTGAGGAAATCGGCATTCCAAGAAGTTACTATGGTGCTAAAGTACAGTTTTTAAAGCTGTGACTCTTGATGAGGAAAGTTATTTATCTAAACACAAAATTTCAAAATTACAAGCCGTGATCTATGAGTAAAAGCTGTATTTTGGTGGTTTACAGCTACATTTGATACTGGCCTTGCTAATGATGTGATGTTTTTGTCTGTGCAACCTATGAGTTATCCAGCAAAAGTACAATATTTCAGCTTTTAATAGCTGAAGGAGAGTTTATTAGGGAGAGTTTTTGAAATGGTGCCCTTCAACAGAGTAAAGAGGAATCCTTTCTGCTTGTGCAGAAACATTGTGCAAGTTATCTCAGGATGTGGGCACTATCAGCCTGTTATGCAGTATTCCCAATGGGCTGCAGATTTCAAAAGTAGGTAATTTATTGAAAACTTGCCAGTATTTTGCTTCAGTTTTTCATAAGTCTTCATGGTTTCATTCCTATATTTCCTCTTTCCAAGATAGAGATGAATTAGTCTTCCCATCACTACTTCGGCTTTTTTTATTAGATTTGGTATTTCAACATAGAGCCTTGTACAAAGGGTCAACAAATGTTTATGCCCTATATCATTACACCAGGAATTGTGCTGAAAATGTGGCCTTAAAATGCTCCACTGTATATAAGCCAAATACCACCTTTTGAAATGCCAAGGAAGGAGATGACTTATAAATCTCAGAAAGAGAGTGTTTCTCTGAAACAAAAGAAATAAAAGGGAACTGTTTTTTAACTAATCTTATTGTAAAACTATTTTCTTGTGTAAGAGATTTTACTGTTAAAAACATATCTCAAACTTTGATGTAACTTGATTAGAAAGGAACACAATCTATTTTGACTGTATTTATCAAAAGTTTCAGAACATCCTAAAATAGTTTGGAAGTCTTGCAAGAATACACTTTATAATGAGATTTTTGGAGCTCTGCTTCTGCTTAAACTAGAGCATAGAGGGGAAAAAAACCCACAACAGTGTTTAAGCAGGGTTTCCTGAGCATGAAAAAGGTTTGGCTTGAGATGGGAATATAGTTTTGTTTCGTCTCTATTGTAATATTAATATACACATTTTATGAGCAACATTTGTCCCTGCTAGGTGGCCACTGCACAGAATACCAGTTAGGTATACATAAGTACATTTCCATATGTATTTTGTTACTGTATTTTATTGGAGGGTATTTTATCAACATCAGCACATTTGACATAGCTTCTCCCAGGTAAACAAGTGACAAGATGAGAGTAAAGGGCCTCGAGTTGTACCAGGGGAGGTTTAGATTAGATATTAAGAAAACTTTCTTCACTAAAAAGATGGTCAGGCAGTGGAATAGGCTGCCTAGGGGAGTGGTGGAATCACAATCCCTGAAAGTGTTTGAAAGGCATGTGGATGTGGTACTTGGAGACATGGTTTAGTGGTGAACAAAGTGGTGCTGAGTTAACAGTTGGACTCGATGACATTGGAGGTCTTTTTCAATCCTGGTGGTTCTATGGTTCTGTGAATCTTTCCTAAGCAGGGATGAATTAATACCAGGGGTGATTCTATATAACTGGACTTGGGCTGCGTAGAATGGTAATTCATGGATTTATTGTGGAATTTGGAATTGCTGTTGCTCAAAAAAAAGTGTAAGAGGATGGTATACAATTAGAAAATCAGAGAACTTGTCTAGTAGAATCACAGTGTAGAAGATTTTTTTCTGGATGTGCGAGGGCTTTGGAATATAGTGATTATTACTGAGACAGCGTCTTAAATGTGCTTTGAGTTTACTCTTCTAATCTCACATTAATTTACTGTAGTCCATTATTTTTTATGCTGTAATTCTATCTTGAAGAAATTGGGAGGCATGAGTTTAGTTGCACAAGAAAAACAAGTTTAATTGATAAGGGAAAAACAGTAAGGGGAGGTAGTTCTGGAAAAGTGTGAACTGTCACAAGAAAAAATGTGGGATGAGAAAATATGTGAATCCAAACATCCCATTTTGCTATTGTCCTTGTGATTCTGGTTTCTTAAGGAAGCTTCTTTTTCTTCCCCATCATTCTGTCATACTCTGTCTAACCATCTGTCTCTTCTAATTATTTGCTGACCAGACTCCATCCAAATTTGACAAATAGATGCAGTTATCTGAGGCATATTATGTTCTGATAATGCACATTAAGCCCCAGGTGAAGAAATTGTTCATTGTAAGCTGTCCTCTTTAGACATCTGAGCTTAATCTTGGGAGCCACATCTGAAAAAAAAAAAAACCAAAACCTGGACTCCGTTACTATCCCCCCTCCCAGGTTCAGTTGCCTCCATAGTTATAGCAGTTCAGTTCTCAGCACACCAGACCAGATTGTGTTGGGTGCTTATGCAAACACAGACCAAGAAGAGCACAAGAATGAAGATTGTCATGAGAGGACGAACAGAGCAGAATAATGTGTAGAAAATAGTTCCAGAGTAAAATACATCTAGACATACAAACATGAGAAACAAAGCACTGGCCTGGGCAAAAAGATAGCTCTGACATCATCCTGGACTGGACACCCAGGAGCCTTTTGTATTTGCATCCCATGGTATTTATTTGGTCCCTGTGGGGTTAATCATCTGTAAGCCAAGCTGTCTTGTTGCTTCTTCCACACAGCTCAGTCTGTTGACTGTGGGAGAAATGGCACATTGAAGATCTTTGCCCATTCACAGATCGCTTAAGTCCCATCCCTGTCAGATCCCCTGTTGTTCTGGCGTGTGCTTTCCTGGTGCTCCCACCTGCCTCTGCATTCACTCTCCATTTTCACTTCATCATTCTTGATGATCACATATACTGCAGGATTTCGATGTCACATTGCTGTGGATTCACATGGTGTAGCAATCCTACTGGCTTTACACAACACAGCTGCAGGTGGAAGGGCAGAGGGTTTCACTTTTCCCTGGCATGCAACCAAACAGCTCAAAGCCAGCCAGTTCCTCCTTAACCCTCTTGGCATTTAGTGGGCATTAAAGACCATATCAAAGAGAACTAGGAAGCCATAAATGAGAAGGCAGAAGGCAATACTTATAAAGAAAGAATGTTTTTGAGCTGAACAAACTTATCATCCATGAGAATTAGTAGGGCAACAGAAGGCGTTGCTTGCCATTCCCACATTGATTCATATTGGTTATACAAGAAGAAGTGACGAAGAACTGCACTTAAAGGATGAGTCTAAGTGCATCACTTCTTATATTCCCAAAATGAACCAAAGGGAGAGTCAGAAGACTTCATTTGAAAGGATTTTCAAGTGCTGAATTCAGCTGCAGCTCAGAACCTGAATTCGTATGCCAAAGCAGATGTCTCTGTTGCAGATGACTAGTTAATTATTCATAGTCCATGAACTGCAATGAAAACAGACCTGCAAAGGTAATTTTATGCTTGTAAGTCAAATTCACCAACACTGAGTAAGCAGGTGCAGCCCCACCAATTGAGGGAAATAAGTCCTGACAGGCCACCAGCAAAATTAGATTGTTGTTTAGCGTGCAGATGGCAGGAGGTTTTGGAAGAAATGGATGGGGTTGATTTGCTTTTCATAGCAGTTCTAATGTAGTGTGCAGCTATATGCTGTGTATTTACTACAACTTTTACTTTACTACAGCTGTTCTTCTTTCTGGAAATGAATGCTTCCAGGCCATGGTAACAGATGATACACGGACAGTGCATTTCATTGATTCTCAAAATGCTGTAAATGGTAACAACCTAGGATGCTGAAATTCTCTGTACCCTGCAAGATGAATGCCGTTGCACAGTATCAACCTCCTGAGAAAACACCACAGTCCTTTCTGCAGAAGAAATGAAATATTTAGTCTCTAAATCCCTGTGGGGCACAGCTGAAGCACAAAGCTCTGCTCTTGGCATGATCTCCTAGTGTTGGTGCTGCTCATCCCCAAGGGCCAACCAGCCAGGCAGAAACTGCCTGCAGGCCCCCTGCATTTAAGGACATAGAAGCTGGGGAGAGAGGGACAGGAGGTCATTTGCTCACAGTTAGGGATGTTAGCATTTTGCCAGGAAAATGTTCTCCTTTTGGCACATTTGCCATTGGGAGCAAGTTGTTTCACTTACTCCTGAAATGCATCTTTCTTAAGGGAAAAGTGTGGATTATTTTTCGTAGCACAGAGTAGCTGTAACTTTTCTGGACAGAAAATGAAGGGCTTCCTTAGCCCTCCCAGCTTCTAGAATGGAGGCTGGCAGAATGGATGTGCCAGAAATAACACTCTCCCCTCTCCTGCAAGGTCCTGGTCTGTCCTGGTCTCCCTGCTCTGCCTTGGAACCACACTGTGATCTCTGGCAACCTCTTGCTTTCAGTCTATTTACAAAATGGGGGCTTGCAGTGCTTCCTGTACTTCCAAGGCCTACAAATGTCCAAGATGGAAGATGCTAGAGAGGTCTAAAAATACAAAGGCTGCTAAAATTTGGAGAGAATTTGGATTGGAAAAGCCAGTGAGAAACATCTGGGATCTATCCGAGATCTAACAAGATGCATTTATTTCCAGTTAGACTTTGTCATCTGGGTGGCAATGAATCAATGAGAGGAGACCTTCTATTTCACATGTGCTCTAGAAAGACACTACATTATTGTTTGTAATACAAGTAAGTGTTGGGTAATATTCCGAATAGGACTGCTTTGTACTTTTGTGCCTCTGGCAGTGGTGTTAAGTCCATAAATATTGCAGTTCTGCATTGAAAAGTGATTCTGCTTAAGAGAGAATTTAGATAGCTTGAAATTTGGTATTATTCTGACAAGAGACATATTTTAAAATTCTCTATAAAAAGAAAAAGCCAGGGGACTAGAACTTTGAAGCAGACATCTTGGCTCTCTTCCCCACAGGCAGTGCAATGCCAAGAGCCCTAAGAAACCCAGCCTTTGTGCTGACTGATCCCAAAGCTTCCTGGGTTATGAAGGAAAACTGTCAAAAGAAACCATCTCTTCAAAATGTTTCAATTTTGAAAAATAAGCAAATGCTAGTGGAAAAAAAAGAGGGGGAAAAAAAAACCAAACCCAAACCCAACTCTGCTGGAATTTTTCTCAGGAGTGCTAGTAAATATTGAAGTGCAATGGCTCCAGCTAAGCAAATAGGAGAGCATACCCTGCTGTCTATCTGTGCAATCTGGCAGTGGCAGAGTAAGGGCATATTGGACCTCAGCAACCAAGAGAGTTCTGGATCTCGAAAGAACATCATGTAATGAAACAAAGAAAGATAGTGCTTCTTTATGAGCTAAACCATATTTTGCCATGCATAATATGGTAAAGCCATATTATGCATTATGCATTATACCATATGATAAAGCCATCCAGAAGGGAACCTGCCTTTGGCCAACACAAATAAATAATGTCTTCAGGAAAAATACACATCTGTTCCCCTGTTTGATTGGCAAAAGCATCACTGGTATTCCAGTGCCACTCTAATTTACAAAATTAGCCCTTAGGATAATTATGGCTGTCGTCTTTGAAAAGGGTTTTGAGTTTTGCACAGGTACTGCTCTATACATACAGTACAAACCAGTATTATTTCAGCATGGTTGCTGGGATACCATTACACTGCACATTATGGGAGTACTCATGTTAGTGATATTGCCAGGAGGGGGTGTGAGGAGAACTAGAAATATCTTCCCCACCCACCCTTTGTACTCGGTGTGACGGTAATTAGTGTTCCCAGTTTCTAAACTTTGTAAAACATCCCAGCCAGCTCTGAAGAATTCAGCTTTCCTGTGGTAGCCACACACCTTTCCTCCCTCCCTCCCTGAAGGAGTGCAAACATGAGCCATGGCCCCTCAGCTGTACTGGAGCCCATCAGTACAGCTCCTCACACACTCAGTATTCAGCATGTCCCACGTCATGTGCTGAATAAATGAAGTTAAGCAATGATTTACCTTCCTCTGTAGCATCTCATCCCGTTCCCTGGGCATTTTGCAGACAAATCACCATCTAGGTCTGCAGTGATTAAGAGCATTGTTTGCTCTAGCTGCCTAATCTATATTTCTCCACGTTCCATTTTGTCATTTGCTTTTGGAGTTCGTGTTTGAAGAGCTATGACTCACTCTACTCATGCTCCTGCTGCTTGAAATTAAAATAAGAAAACTCCTCCCTCTGAAACCCACCCTCCCAGTTTCCTAATACATTGCTTTCTGAAGCCATGCACCACCTTATAAATGTTTCACCAGTAGGGAGCTGACAGAGCACTCCCATCTGTAACATTAACATAGCCTGTTTGGAAATACTTTAAAAATTTAAGATATTGTGTGGAACTGCCTATGTGACTGGGAGAAGCAGACTTAATGGGAAACTGAAATACTGCCACCTTGGCTTTGAAAATCTAGGCCCATCTTGAAATCTGCTTCAGCTATTTTTATAGATGATGAGCAACCACCCCTCTCTACCTGCAGTGTTGGTGATTAGCATATCTGCAACTGTGGCCCTTGCCATCTTGCTCTGGTCCTTTATAAATTGACCCACTTTTACTAGAACGTGGTGCCTTACAATTGCCAGAGCCTAAATAGGAATGCTTGAAAATCAGCTCTGCCTACATTTTGAAAGAAAGGGAGGATTCTGTATCTTAACAGTAAGCTTTTTCTCCTGTGTCTTACCGAGTATTCCTAGCAGTAAACCAATTATACAGTCCTTCCTTTGAGCCAAACTCCTGCCCCACCAAAACCACTGAGATTTACCATTGCTTTGGGCTTGGCTGTTGTGGGATTTCAGCCTTAGGCATGGCTACTCCATGTGAAACAGTAAGCTGGAATCTCAACAAGCGAGCACTAAATATGGTCCCTAGGGAAAGAGAAGTGAAACAACTGGCTGAGATGCATGCATGCTTGGAGTAATTAAGCTTTTATGTTGGCAAGGCTGGCTATTTTGGGCTTTGTGGCTAATAGACTTACAGACCAGTTCCCAGAGCCTGGAGAGCTCAGAGCTAACTCCATTTGAGGCAGATTTTTCTCAGAGGGAGCTACTTAGAGCGGTCTAAAAAAAAAGCCAGGGCAACCTGAGGGGTGAACAGTGTGAATGACTGAGGCTAATGCCCAGTCTTGCTTTCTGCCCCTGTGTCATTCAGTGTTATGTACTTGTACTGTGTAGACTTCCAAGTTCATTCAGCCCTGTGGGCTTCTTTCTTTCTGAGGCTGTCGTGAGCAGGAGCCCTTGCAGTGGATGAATCTACATCAAGCTATAAACCAGAGTTAGTGAAAGATAGTAATTAGTGCAGAAAAAAAAAAACCAACCACAATTTTTTTTTTTTCCTGGGGTTGCTTTGATTCTGAGATGCAAGCACAGATAGTCAGTATGCCTGTTCTCAGTTCCTCTGAGTAGGAGGAGGGCACACCAAGTGTTATATTGCTGTTTTCTAGGAACTTGCTTAATTCTTTCTCGTTCCCTGTGTCGCATATGGCATCTCTGTCGTCATGCAGGATGCTGTTCAGCTCGTGTTTTAGCAGTGCCCACATCACACACTGATGACATGCAGTTCTCACTGGAGATGAACACATAATGCTATCACAAGCCACCCCTACTGCAGTCCAATTCATGAGTGTATGTGTGGACAGAAATGGGTGGGTTGAAAGCCTGAATTCTTATTTCATTTCCACCCATTGTGCAAATGTTCCGTTGCACTGAGGTCTCACTCTATCTGTCAGCTTGTCTTCTGCAAAGTGGTGATAACCTTACAATAGCAATCCAGATTTTCAAAAGAACTCAGCCTCCCACTCTGACAGCCAGACTTTACAAGGAAATCACCTCCAATTTAGGCACCAAAATGCAATGTTTATAGGTAGAAAAGAATTTTAGCACACTGTGTCCTCAACTTCTCGCGCAATCTGTGCAGCAGACGCTGCTGTGAGCATTGTTGGGAACTTTGGAAAATTTGCACCTACTTTAAGAATCTAAAAGAGAACCCAGCTTTTCTGAAAATCTGGATCCAGTTTAGGTGTTGAGCACTCAAAAATTTGAGTCTGAGCTCTCTGAAAAATCTGGCATCTAACAAAGGGGTGCTGTGAGGATAAATTAATTAATGTGAGATCCTGGGGTTGCAGTGTTGACAGGCCTGGTAAACCTTGTCAAGGAGTGAGGAAGAGTTGCATGCGTTGAAATTTCGGGAAGAATACGTCGCAGGCGAGAAATGATGACCCACTGTGAGTCTGCCACAACACAGGGAGAACCACAGTAGGTTCTCCCATAGCTGAACTCTACCACTGGTAGAATGAGTACTGTTGCCAGTGACGGATGTGTTACTGTTGGCACACAAATGTAGGCTTTTAATGAAGTGGAGAAACACATAGTAAATCTTTAATCCCGACTTCCTAACCAAGAAGCACAAAGAATATTTGAAAGCTGTTGCTGTTAGCTTCACCAGAATATTTGTTTTCAGATGGACTTAAATTTTCCAGATGACACTAATATCCCTGAAGGGAATGGGAAGAAGATGAAACAGTGTCTTTGAAATTGCTGAGAAATAGTTTTGCAAAAGAATTGTGCAAATACGATAATTGTGTGTTTTTCTTTTTACCAGTTACTCCATATGAAAGGAAGGGAAATGCATCTTGGAGATGCCTGTTGTTTGTTTGTTCACTGGTGTAACTCCTGCTTAGTGAAAAGTGCTTGTTACTATCAAGGGACTTCACTTATCCTCTCAGGGGCAGGCATATAACCTTGTTTTGGGGGAGGTTTTTCTAATGAGAAATAGAAAGGGTCTTACTTCTAATGTAGTTCTTTTATTTCCTAATATTTTCTCAAACGCAGCTGAAGAACAAGGCCACGTCTGGCACATCCCCACTGTGTGAGGCAGTCACACTTCAGCAGGTTAGCTTCACGTTCCAAGGACCATCTATCTCTATTCTGTAGTGAGCTAAACAGCCACAGTCTAACAAAGATGTAATTCTAATGAGTTCAACAGAGCTATGGCATATCAGCAGAGAGGGCAGTCAAGTAAATAATCTTTTTGCAGTTATACTAGTTATTTGTACATGCATATATACATATATACATATATATACATAGCATTCCAAGAGCAGTGGAAACCAGCAGGTTTGGCATTTTTGCCTTTTATTAGCTATATTGCCTCTCTTCTCAACATTTCTTTCATAAGCTTAAACTTTCTCTTTTGCCCTTGTGATACTTTCACGCCTGCTTCTGCCAATTAAAAAAAGAAAAAGAACTGAGAAAACGAAATGATTTCTGGAATGTGTCAGCAACAGGTAGAAGCTCTTGGGATTGCCTCTGACATACAGGAACAAGATGTTTGAGAGAGAGCTGTTGAATGCTCAATTAGTACTCCCAGAAGTGTCAAATGAATGGAACCAACTGCAGAAATTTTTTGGTGCAGTCAATAGATTGTTTTTCAGCCTTTGAGAAAAGGACCTACTGTTTCACTCTGTGCAGCAAATGAGTTCTCCCCTTCTCAACCCTGTGCTATTTTGCTATTTTTTTACATGGTTCAAGGACACCTGCAAAAATAAACAGGAATGGCAAGTTACAGCCTCCAGAATGTGTGGAGTACCTCAGCTAACTAGTTTATGAATAGCAAGACAGGTGGATACAATGACTATAGTATCTTGAAGTATTTTTGTTAGGTTTTGTTTTGCTTTGAGCAGTTTCTATATTACACTGTGTGATTCTGACAACAGTAATGGATTCCCAGAGTTCAGATGACAGGCTCCATTTTGAGCTACAGGCCAAAAATCGTGCCGCCAAGCCCAAGAACTCAAAAATTATGACCTATATTTCATCTCAAATTAAGGGATTTCTTCACAAGCTGATGGAACTGGGTTTGTAAATTAAAAAGAAAAAAAAAAGGAAACAAATATTTCAGATTTGTATTTTTGAGTCTCTGTAATGTGTTTGGCTACATTTCTGTCTCATGTTTATAACCAAGAGTCATAAATTTCTGGCTTAGTAGTAAAAATAGAGACCGTAGTGTGACTCCAAGAGCCAAAGTTTCAAGTAAAAGGGTGTTTTTCACTAGAATTGAAAAAATGACAGAAGTTAGAAATTAAC